>NC_138769.1:233258531-233751031 GCF_965119305.1 Pelophylax lessonae
GCCAAGCGGCCCTCTGAAAGAAGGTACAGAACAACATTTTTTTTTTTTTTTTTTATAAAGCACAGACACTGGGCTCTAACATTACTAAAAACACAGAGGATTGTATAGAAAAAAAAAAAAAAAAAAAGTAATTTCAGCAACAGGAAGGGAGGGACAGCACTGTCACTAGCTGTGACAGGCGGGGAGAGGAGGACAGAGGAGAGCTGCAGAAGACGCAGGCACATAAACCGAACAGAGCTCAGCAGCCATGATAATCGTGGTCAGCTTACAGGGGGGTGGCCAGAACCAGGCAGGATCAGTCAGGTATTTCAGGTGATACAAAGGGCCAAATTATACAGCACAAGCACTGTGTGCTTTAAATAATTTTTATTTTTTAGGCTAACAAACGTTTTAAGCCGGACATACACATTAGTGATCGACCAATATCGGTTTTTCGTTGCCGATACCGATATTTTGGCCAATGCATATCAATATCGGCCGATATTTTCATACATTTAAAACATTTATTTATTTATTTTTACTAGATAGGTACTCTTATGGAGGGATCTGAAAAGACCCCAAACCCCTCCTCTGCACTTAAAAGCATTCAAAATGCCAAGTTTGGCTGTTTTGTATGCTGTAATTTTTTTTAATCTGGCGCCAAGTACCGGAAGTGATGTCATGACATCACTTTATTGCATTTAGCTTTAATTTGTACATACGTGAGTGGCATATTCAATAACATTTGTAAATGGAATTATGCTATGTGACATCATTTTACCCTTACATGAGCAATATTTGGAATATCGGCAATATCAGCCAGTTCTGGGGCCGATACAGATATATCGGCAAAAGTCAATATCGGCCCTCGATAATCGGTCGATCCCTAATACACATATAGGGTTTTGGCCGAAAATGCTAATTTTCAGAAAGACTGAGATTCGTGCCGTTAGTGGACCCAACTTTAACATCAATTTCGATTTTTTTTTTAGGCTTGGCTAATGTCGATGGATCTGATCGAAAACTTTTACAGTTTCAACGAAAGTGTATACGTGTATAATGTAATCAAAAAAGAATCTGTCTTGTATTGCGCATGTTCTTACAGTATTTGTAAACCGCAATTATATATGTTATTATTGACCAATCACTTTTGATCATGGAAAATGGTTTTGTTTATTCTGTCAGTTAGTGAACAAGTCGCTATCGAGCGATGAACAGTCATTCACACTGCAAACGGCCAGAGTTTTTATACGTGTATGGGCAGCATTAGTCAAGCCTGCAAAAATGGATACATGCACACCTAATGCCAACATCTTTCATGACTAACCAAATTGTTTTAGAAGGGCCGAGGGACTGCCCAGGCAAACACAAAACTGTCATTTATCTTCAAGGGGTCTTTTTTGAAAAATGAGATCAATTACATACTTTCAATAAACTCACAAATACTTAAAGCGGAGTTCCAGGCATTTTATTAACTTCCCACCCCCGTGTTCGTGACAACTTCCTGTATTCTCATTTCGGTTAAAAATATGTTTGCTGAAATCAGCTTAAGGCCCCTTTCAGACTGTTTCTTTTTTTTTTTTTCAAAATTTGTGAATATACCTTTTTTTATGTTCTCCTCTGCTTTCACAGTACCTCGTCGCGGCGAGATATGCCATGTGCGGCAGCAATTGTAGCATCACTATGCTTATGCAGATGCACGCAATCAGGAGGTGTATGCTGGGTAGCCAGCAGCACCATATCCCAGAAGGACATACCAGGGGGCTTTGGCTGCCCACAGTCAACATGGGAACACGCTTGGCGCTCTTTGCTTGCGTTAAAAAAGCTGTAAAAAGGCGGTGTTAGACCTGCAAAGGTAGATCCCACCTGTTAAGAGGCAAATCCTCTTGTGTGCAGTGGAGCACGGTGTATTTAAATAGAATCGCATATATATTTCAGGAAGACTCACCTCTGAATGCTTGTTGGGAATCTGTACCTGATCACACTATGGGACTTTTTTTCATCTATTTAACCATGGACTCATTTTTGGTTTAAACATTTCACTTTGTTTGTGAAAAACAACCTTTTATAATTGTTGCTAATAATGATTTTTTAGCACTTATTTTGGATAAGCGCATTTACTTTCTATACGTTATTTTTTATTATGTACAATATATTTTAGGTGCTGCTATCCCCATGTTTAAATTTACATATATGAATATATATATATTTTTTGATGATTGACACCTTGATATTTCACGCATTATCTAAATACTAGCGCAAATATTACACTTTTTTCTTAAAATAAATAACATTTAAAAAACCTACATTAGATAATAATGCCGCTTGTTATAGGATTAGATGTATACAACCTAGGGGTGTTTTTAAAGAAAGAAAAAAACCACTTGAACTCTGCTTTAATATGGACAGGAATGGGAATTAGGAAAGAAATTAACATTTTACAACCGCCAAACAGCTTTGGAGGGTGTAACTCTTAGTGTAGTGAAGGAATTATCTTCTCAATCTTTAGAAATGAAGTCTGGGAATATTGTAAATTGGAAACATATGGTATTGTTCCTTCACAAACCACAATGATCAATGATCCCCGAATAATGCCCATGAACTTTACAAGCATTTAGCTGTAGTTCAGTGACGCAGTATGGTACAAACAAGTACTTATTTTGTCTGATTTGATCAGAATGAGTACAATACAATGTGGAGAAAGCACAGATCATCTGAACAGAACACAAAAGAATGAAACTAAAGTTAATTCTCACTGGCCACGTAAAGGAAAGAAAAAAGATGAAATTACAGTTTAGTAATTATAAACTGCCAAATCTCAGGATTTCACATAAAATTAAAAAGTGTCCTGCTACCAACAGTCCACAGCACATTAAAGGAAAAGAAGTGCATGTTAGAACGTGCGTTTATCCTTTTTTGTCCTCTTCTGACCTAACCTAATTCGCACTTCTCCTTCACAAATGCATACTTGTCTCAATCCAATGGCTATGGTACCCCTGTTTGTTTACATCAAGCAAGTTTTCCCTATTGTGCACATTGGTGCCCCACAGGTCTATGGGGCCGTCTCTGGCCTCCGGACACAGACTAACAGAAGTCTATAGGACAGCAATGCACAGGCAAGGCTAGGATGGAGAAGACTTGCACTACTAGATGGAAACAAGCAGTGGAACCTCAGCTTTCGGATCAAAACAAGTATGCATCTGGGAGGTTAGCATTGGGGGTAGCTGAACGTCAGTACTGTGACTAGGGGAGGGGTAGATAAAATGACAGAATTATCTTTCCCTCCTTCACAGAACGTGTTAACATTCTGTGAAATCGATACAAGGTTTTTTGTCAATAGATGGTGTAAGACCCCGTTCAGACAGGGGCGACACGACTTGGTGGGGCGACCTGTGAAGTCACGGTGCACAGCATGCACCGCGTCCTCGGCGCGACTTGCACGGACTTCATATCATTGAAGTCAATGCAAGTTGCCTCCAGGTCGCCCCAAAGTAGTACAGGACCCTTTTTCTAAGTCGGAGCGACTTGTGTCGCTCCTATTAGGACGGGTCCTGTGCTAATCAATGGCGAGCGACCCACCGCGACTTGTCAGGTGACCAAGTCGCCTGACAAGTCGCGCTAGTGTGAATGGGGGCTAAAGGAAATTTGTAAGTTCTGTATATTATTGTATTCTATTTTGTATATATTGCACACTGAACTCATTGTGATCACGGCACTAATAACATTTTCATTACATCTTTGCATTCTTTCTAGTCCTAATTAGAATTAGCCTGCCTATGTTACGCCCCTTGTTATCATAAAAGTACAATTGTAATTTTCATGTGATACCTACGTAATCAGGTGTATAAAAGCCTTCAACTGTGTCAAATGAAAGCGAACAGTTATTTTGGAAAGATGCTGAACATATCTTTTTATGTCCGTTCCCTACTGCAGTAATTCTTAATTTATAACCAGTAACCAATATGAGGATAGGAGTTGCCTACTTATAAAAATGTCCATAACAATGGGGAGGACTCACTCGTCGGGACCTTTTTTAAAGTACTTCAACGTTAGACACGATGCAAAAAACCCATTCCTCACCCAAAGAAAACCTAAATTTCAGATTTAAATGCAAAACATCCTAAGAAGAAAATCACAGTAGAAAAAAAAAAAAACACAGGAAGCTCAATAAAGTGTCTAATCTGATACTAGAACTGTCAATTCTAGGCCGCGTTACAAATAAAAAACAATCAACCCTGTTTTCTGCATATCATAAAAGAATCAATTATTTTCAAATCAGTGTTTAAAAATGCCGCAACAAAGGTATCTGGGTCAAAAACAATCACAATGTTATAAAACTGACACAAACAGATCACTCACAAGTACTTCAAAGGGATCCGTGGAAAATAAGAGCTTTTTATTTCTGTGAGAAGATTTGAGCTGAGGTCTAAGGTTTCCAATGAAAGGTACTGCTGAAGCAAATCTCCGTTTAGCTCTGAAATTTTATTATGTATTCTGCAGATTAAAAGAAAAAAAAAAAAAAACATTATAGCATAAACTATAAAACCTAACTAAATAAACCTGTAAATAATATCACACAATGCTAACATTTGCTGATATTTACCCAAAAATGTATCCCTCAAATTTCCTGTCCTCGCATTCATTTATTTCATTTTTTTTTAACTCTGTTGCTGTAGCAAGAAACTTCTGTATTCCAGCAGGCAGAGGGCTGACCACATACAGTTGTGTTTAAAGGATTGCATACCCTTGAAGAATTGGTAATATACAGTATGCACCATTTTTAAAGAAAACATGAGTGAGCAGGCAAAACACATTTCTTTTTATTCCTTACGGATTTCATATTCAATTGCAAAGTATTGAGAATGACACAAATATTTTCACAAAGTATGCTGCCTCCGTTTTTACAATGGCAATTTGCATATACTCCAGAATGTTATGAAGAGTGATCAGATGAATTGCAATTAATAACAAAGTCACTCTTTGCCATAAAAATTAACTAAAATTCCAAAAAAAAAACAAAAAACATTCCACTGCTTTTAAGCCCTGCCACAACAGGTGACATGTCAACGATTCTCTCAATAACACAGGTGTCAGCGTTGGATGAGGACAAGGCTGAAAATCACTCCGTGATGCTGATTATGTTAGAATAACAGATAAGAAGCTTTAAAGAGGAGGGTGGTGCTTGAAATTAGGGTGGACGAAAATTAGGGATCGGCCGGTATGCACTTTCCCCTGATATATCGGTATCGGCCCCGGAACTGGCTGATATTTTCGTGACGTCGTTCTGCCTTCTTAGGCCGCCTCCCTCGCCTTGGACAGCCCCGTCTGGAGTCGGGACTAGTCTCGCGGGAGTGTATCACAGCCATACACCCACCCACAGTGACACTAATACAGTGATCAGTGCTAAAAATACACACTGTCACTGTACTAATGACACTGGCTGGCAAGGGGGCGATCAAGAGGTTAAACACGTGCCTAACAATGTTTACTGTGTGCTGTTTTTACTAAGCAATGCACCGGTTTTTGCTTCCTGCTTTGTAGGGAGGGCAAAAAAAAAAAAAAAAACACACGGCTGCTGTCTGTATAGAGCCTTATGTTGTTTACCAACACAGGACTTTCTTCTGTCATTCGCTCAGCCATAACATTGGCAGGGATCCACTGATCGGCTTGTGCTGCAGCGAATGACAGCTCGGGTTTCTGGATGCATGCACTGACCTAGTAGACAGCCCCTATGTACATTACAGTGACTGTATGAGCCGCTCTGCCCCAGTATATGTACAGGTCGGCAAGTGGTTAGTTAAATAGCAGATGAAAAAAGCTAACCAAATTTTGGATTCCACCTAAGACAATAAGTAGTAAAGATACCTACCTATTGACAAATCATGGTAAAAGTTAGATGTCAAGTCAATATAGTTGATACATTTGCCATTTGGGTTTTGAGATTTTTCCCAGCCCTACAAGTAGTCTTTCATTTAACTAACTCCCTGTCTCAAAACAGGCTCAATATAAAAAGGTAAGGAAACTAAACTCAAAAGGAGGTCCCAAATATTATTTATGACTTTGTTAGAAGTGGGAAAAAGTCAGAATGTGGTAACAACTGATATATGCAGGAATGTATTTGCCATTTTAAAGAAGAGACATCAAATAAATGTGGATAGCAATCTATCAACAATCTCTCATTAACACTTACAAAGAAAGAAGAGTAATATTAGCTGTTGGTTCTCCAAGGGGAGGGATTGCCGTTAGCTCGTTGTAATTCATTTTCCTAGAAAAAGCACAAACATTTTTACTGAAGTAAAAGCCAATGATACAAGATTGCATTTTTTATACATGGAAATATTAGCCTTTTACATGGTGCATATTTTACCCAACAAACAATTTATGGAGTCCACTGTCGAGCACTTTCTTCTACAAGTGCCAGCTACCAAACGTGACCGATTGCTACAGGCACACATACTATTACAGTGGATGCTGCAGGACCTTGTGAGGGGTATGAATAGCTTCAGATCAACAGATTCCTGGACAGCGTGAACAGGGCCTGTGTCAAAAGGCTTGAGTTTGTATTGAGACAATTCCAAGATCATTCAGAATTGATAGGTCCATCGGACCCATTTCAAGCAAATTTTGCATTCTCATAGACCTGAATAAGAATGCAAAACTGGCTTGAAATGAGCAAGCACACTGTCAAAGGCTCTTGTGGTTTTTTTTTTAGGTTGGGTCTCTTTTTAAAATGGGACGCCAAACAAAAAATTCCCCACTCCGACGACGGTGACATAAGGGGGCGGGGCCTCCCAGAGAGGTCACTGGGAGGCCATGCCCCTAATGGCTATATAATAAGCTGCAGAGACCGGCATAATCACCGGGGACAGCGTCGGAAGAAGAAGACCAGAGGAGGCAAAAGAGCAGAAGGGCAAAAGAGCAGAAGAGCGGAGGGCAGAAGAGCGGAGAGGAGAAGACCAGAAGAGCGGAGAGGAGAAGACCGGATGAAGATTTTTAATAAACTTTTCAAAACGTCTCCTGTCATTATTTACATACACTGCCTTTTATGGGGTGAATGGGTATGGGGTACAATGTACCCCATACCCATTCACATAGGGAGGGAATCCGGGATCTGGGGGGCTTCCAGATTCCGATGAGCCCCCTGCCCGCAGACCCCCACAACCACCGGACAGGGTTGTTGGGAAGAAGCCCTTGTCCTCATCAACATGTTGAGGGCGTGTGGCCTGGTATGGTTCAGGGGGGGTGGGGCCGCCCGCTCGTCCTGCCGGGCTGCATGCTCGGATAAGGGTTTGGTATGGATTTTTTTTGGGGGGGGGGGGGCACGCAGTTTTTTCGGCCCCATTTTGGCGTGGCGTTCCCCCCTCAAGATTCTCACAACGCAAGTCGCACCGCAAGTCGGATCATCCTCAAATCAAATCAATAGGCTCCCATAGGGAACCATTGATTTTGAATGGAAGAAAAAAAAAAAACGTATAACGTGGCTTAATGCACGTTAAGCAACGTTATTCAGCCTTTAGCAGCGTCAGACGTTTTTACAGCTTGGCGCTGCAGCTCCAGAACGCACAGTTCCTGGGTTTTTTTTGGAGCTGTAAAACGCCTATGCCACTTGGAGCTCCTAAAAGCTCTATGTGTGCATGAGTCCATAGAATAACATGGATGGGCGTTCTGCAGCTGCAAAAAAAAAAAAAAACGTCTGACGCTGCTAACAGCAGCTCCAAAAACGTCCAGTGTGCATGGCTAAGGCTGCATTCACATGTCAGCGTATAATCGCGGGCAGAACCGCCGCGGTTCCGCCCACGATCCGGAGATTGCAAATCGCGGGACGCCTAGCGTTGCCCGTCGCGCAAACAAAATCGCGGGACGCAATACGCTCCAAAGAAGTTCTTGTACTTATTTGGAGCGTATTGCGTCCCGCGATTTTGTTTGCGCGTTGTTGCCGCGATTCGGCGGGCGTAAATCGCGGCAACATCGCTCGGCGTTTGGGGGGCTATTGCAAATCAACGGGCAACGCTAGGTGTCCCGCGATTTGCAATAAATCTCCGAATCGCGGGCGGAACCGCGGCGGTTCTGCCCGCGATCATACGCTGACATGTGAATGCAGCCTAAATGATGAGTGGATGTGACAACTGTAAAAAAGGAGGGAAAGTAGGAACTGACCAATGTATATTGATCGCTCGTGTTTTTTTTCATATCGAAAATGAAGAGGTTACTAAAGTTACGAAAATGTATTCTTTCATGTCTGAGCATGCGTGGTCTTGGTCTTCTGTCTATTTTCGGGTGAATACTGTACTGCATAAACCACTTTACATCCAGGCCAATTCTGACACTTCGTAAAAACCATCATTGTGACTACTGTGAAAAAGGAGGGAAAGTAGGAACTGACCAATGTATATGGTAAACAACCACTCAAATGAATATATATCAAGATCTACAATGCCATGAATCCCATAATAAACAATGAAAAATTAAGAACAAGGTAAATGTTATTGTCATCATTTTCATTTTTGGCACTTTATCACCACTGTGTATTATGTGATGTATGTTATTTATATGATCATTTATTGATCTATTTAATCTTGCACAATGCACATTGGATTTTTACCTTGTTCTTAATTTTTCATCATTGTTTATTATGGGATTCATGGCATTGTAGATCTTGATATATATTCATTTGAGTGGTTGTTTACCATATACATTGGTCAGTTCCTACTTTCCCTCCTTTTTCACAGTAGTCACATCCACTCATCATTTAGTGTGCGATTGCTAAGGAATTGGAGTCCCGACATTGATTAAGACATCTTACATTTGTCACATCCATCTATTGATTGATTGTGCGATTCCTAAAGAATCAGAGTCGATATAGCAATCAAGACACTTATTGACATCTTTTATTGAGAAATTATTTTCTTATATATTCATTAGAGTGTTTTTCTGCCCATTGAGAAAATAGCGCAGATTCTTACTTTATTCTTATTGCATTTAGTACATGGTGACACTACACAATTGGCTGCCTTTTCTGCAGAATAATACTTTTTTTACTATTGAATTTATTGATATATTTCACATACCTATACGTCTCATACCCCATTGGTAGCGCACTGGCCTTTTTTCCACCTTTACACCAAAGCACCCCCATTCCTGCCTGCTCACACGCAGAAGCGAATGCATACGTATGTGGCGCCCACATATGAAAACCGAGTTCAAACCACACATGTAAGGTATAGCCGCAAAAGTTAGAGCAAAAGCAATAATTCTAGCACAACACCTCCTCTGTAATTCTAAACAGATAAAATGTTACATTTTTTTTAAAGCTTAGCCTATGGAGAATTTTAGGCACTGGATTTTGGCATCATTCCACGAGTGTGCGCAATTTTCAAGCATGGCAGGTTAGGTATCTATTGGCGTAACACCATCTTTCCAATTCGACAAAAAAAAAAAAAATCAGGCTAACTTTAATGTGTTTTTTTTTTTCAATTCATGAAAGTTCCCCCTCCCCCGAAAAAAATAAAAAAATTGCGTTTGAAAAATTGCTGCGCAAATACAGTGTAAGTTGCAATGACTGCCATTTTTTCCCTGGGGGATTGCTAAAAAACATAAAAACCTGTATGTAATGTCTTGGGGTTCTGAGTAATTTTCTAGCAAAAAAAAATGATGGTTTTTACGAAGTGTCAGAATTGGCCTGGATGTAAAGTGGTTTATGCAGTACAGTATTCACCCGAAAATAGACAGAAGACCAAGACCACGCATGCTCAGACATGAAAGAATACATTTTCGTAACTTTAGTAACCTCTTCATTTTCGATATGAAAAAAAACACGAGCGATCATTCGTCCAATATTATTGTGTGTGTGAGGTTTAAGGGCTTCTTCACACTAGGTGCGCAGGGCTGCGCTGGGCAGGCATGCAAAAATCCTTGTTAGCTTCAGCATCCACCCCATTCGTTTTTATGGGCACTGGACGTAGTGAAAACTGCACCTGAATATTTTATTGTACAGTATGTGCTGAAATACACATTATTATTATACAGGATTTATATAGCGCCAACACTTTACGCAGCGCTTTACAATATAAAAGGGAGACAATACATTTACAATACAAAAGGGTCCTGCTCAGAAAAATTTACAATCTAATAGGGTGGGGCAAGTGGTACAAAAGGTTGTAACTGTGGGGAATGAGCTGACAAAAACCCTGGCAGCTGATTGGTTTCTATGCAGAGCTGCACCAGATTTTGCACTCTAGTTTTAGTAAATCAACCCCATAACAGGCCCATCAAAAAACAACATTAAGGTAACATTAAGGTAAATACAGACAATTGTCCAGTGCATTTTTGCAAACCATGTAACAAAGTTCTCAACACAAAACAAGTTCTTAAGACCCCGTTCACACTGGGGCGACGCTACTTGCCGGGGCGACCTCACAGGATATATATTTTTTTAATTTTTATTTTTTACTAGTAGTAGTAAAAGTAGATCAGTGACTTATAGCGGGACTTGTGATACAGCAGCGGACAAAATTGGACACCTGACACTTTTCGGGAACCAGTGGCACTAAATACAGTGATCAGTGCTAAAAAATATACACGGTCACTGTACTAATGACACTGGCAGGGAAGGGGTTAACATCAGGGGCGATCAAAGAGTCAAATGTGTTCCTAGGAAATGCTTGTATTGTGGGAAGGCAGAGATCCATGTTCCTGCTTAGCAGAAACACAGGATTACAGCCTTCCCTTGTCACAGAACAGCGATCAGCCTTGTTTACATAGGCTGTTCGCCATTCTGCCTGTGTCCTGAACGATCGGTGGATGTCCGCCAGACCCCGTGATTTGCTCCCACTGTGATTGGACACAATCACATGCGCGCCCAGACCCGGAAGTGCAGAATCACGTACAGGTACTGGATTCTGCTGCATTAAATGTACATGGGGTAGTCGGTATCTGGTGAAAGACTTGCCATCCTCTCTAACAATCACACGGGCCTGTCAAAATAATAAAAGATTAAAGAAACTTACACTTCTTGCAGAGAGTACAATTCTGGCACCAAACTGCTGTTGGATAAAGTCAACCAATTATGGCTTATCTCCCTAAAGAAAACAGAGAAAATGTCAGATTAAACATTTGCTTGTCTTAAAGAAGGCAACAAAATTACATTATTGCACATTTACGTCACATGAAACCCTTACACAATTCTCAACGGAGCACCACAATAATCAACAATTGTAATTATTGCAGAAAAGGTTTATGGCACAAACAGAAGCAGAATGCAAGCCAAAAAACATCATTTCAAAATTAGAATTTTATGTCATTTATATAAAAATCCTACCTCACACTAACAGCTGCAAGCGTCTTCTATGACAGCGATGGCAAACCTTGGCACCCCAGATGTTTTGGAACTACATTTGCCATGATGCTCTGCTACAGTGCAGAGTTCATGAGCATCATGGGAAATGTAGTTCCAAAACATCTGGGGTGCCAAGGTTCACCATCACTGCTCTATGACAAGGGTTGCCAAACCTTTAATACGAAGGGCAAGTTTACAGCCTTTCAAACTTTAGAGGGGTTGGACTGTGGCCAATAGGAGTAGAAATGGCCTGACATTAGTCAGAGCAAATGCTATAGGCTTGGTGATCAGTGGGAGAAAAACAATTACATTATTGCTGTCAGTGGGAGGGAATAGTGCCTCATCACTGGTATCAGTGGGAGAAGGTGCCTCCATAATTGGGGTCAGTTGAAAGAATGATGCCCCATAATTGGTAAGAGTGGGTGGAATAGAGCACCATCATTGGTATCAGTGGGATGACTAGGGCATCATATTTGGTGTCAGTGGGAGAATTAGTTCCCTATCTCTGGTATCAGTGGGAGAAGGTGCCCCCATAATTGGGGTCAGTTGAAAGAATGATGCCCCATAATTGGTAAGAGTGGGTGGAATAGAGCACCATCATTGGTATCAGTGGGATGACTAGGGCATCATATTTGGTGTCAGTGGGAGAATTAGTTCCCTATCTCTGGTATCAGTGGGAGAAGGTGCCCCCATAATTGGGGTCAGTTGAAAGAATGATGCCCCATAATTGGTAAGAGTGGGTGGAATAGAGCACCATCATTGGTATCAGTGGGATGACTAGTGCATCATATTTGGCGTCAGTGGGAGAATTAGTTCCCTATCGCTGGTATCAGTGGGAGAAATAGTACCTCGTATCGGTGGAAAAAAAGTGCCCAAGTGCCAAATACAGGCAACAAAAGGGCCACATCCGACACGCAGTTTGCAGACCCCTGCTCTATGTAAACAGCTCAACATGGTTATCCTACTGATGAAGCGGTATGGAAACATGTCTGCTGAAGCTGGTCTTTTATAGTCTCCCCCAACCTCATTCAACTAATTGAACAAATAAAGAAGCAGAAGCATTCTTATGAATTGGTCATCCTAAAATTAAGCTCAACCATAACAGGGAAAATAAAAACCATATATCCTCTAAGGGCTATTTCACACATGGGGCTCAGCCCTGTACGGGGCGGGCCCTGGTTTACTTTTTAGTCATAGTTCTGAGAATGGGTACATGGACCCTGACGAGCAGCCTGTGCATCCAGGATTGTGCACCCGTACCTGCGTGCCGGTCAAACTGAGCTATGCGGGAGAGTCCGTACAGTCTATACGATTCTAGTCACTAATATGGGCTGCCTGCACACAGCTCAGCGCTGGGACAGAAAAATAGACAAAAGGAGCACCTATGTGAATGAATGAACCCTAAAAACTAAGATGTTCCCCTTTAGTAAACGTCACTTAAAATAGAAGTGCAATTTTCTTTTTATTAGCAAAAAAAAAAATGAACTTTACAAGAACAAGAATGTTCACTGCAATTGCCACTTGTTTATATCAATCTGAATTCCATACATCATTTCATATCAACTATAAATGTAGCATTCATTATGTAATAACAGGACCATATATGCCATGCACTACTCTCAAGGAAGGATATTATTTGTTTTATTAGTCATCATGATGAGATAAATGCAAGTGTGGTTAGTTTATATGACTCACAGAGAAAAATACTACATGCCAGCACTAGGTCTGACCCTGCTGTGTCTAGAAGAGCAAATTGATCCTTGCCTACATCATTCTTTATCGACAGGCTGTAACTGAAGTGACTTTGTAAATATTTCACGAGCAAGGATGTGTTTGCACAGCAGGATCTGGTTGGACCTGAGTGATGTCATGTAATCCTCTTTAAGCCAATTGATAAGGGACAACAGCCAATTCTCAACAGAGAAGTCCCAAATATTCTCATAATGCAATATCACATCGCAAGAAAGCTCAGTTTAAAAAAATAAA
Organism: Pelophylax lessonae; assembly: GCF_965119305.1. Taxonomy (NCBI): domain Eukaryota; kingdom Metazoa; phylum Chordata; class Amphibia; order Anura; family Ranidae; genus Pelophylax; species Pelophylax lessonae. Next base: position 233,271,832 of record NC_138769.1, read on the forward strand.
TAAATAAATAAAATACTTCCAAGAAAACATGCAAGTAAACCAAGAAAATATAGGTAGGACAAGGCAGTTCACATAGATGTAATCAAAAGCAGATTTAGGACTGGTCAGCGACCTAATTTTCCTTAGCTGATACAGTAGGAAGCAGAAGGAACTCAGTCACGTGTTTATTGTATTTTGTATTATTAAATTAGGAGATTCATCCTCGCAAATTAGTCCTGGTCACCACTGTCAGAAAGACAAAGTGATGGAAAGAAGAAGTCTTCTAAGGCCCCTTCCACACGAGGCAGAATCCGGCTGGAGTCCACCTGCTCAGCTCTGTCCACTGATCCCCACTGAGCAGGTGGATGGCTGGGCTGTGTCTGCTCCGCTTATGCAGAGAGGACACAGACACAGCCTCCTCTATGGGCATTTGGATGTAAACAGCTTGTCTGCCCTTTACACCTAACTGCCATCCAATCCAATCCACTAGACAGAAGGGATCCCCATCCGTCTGTTTTTAGAGGAACTGATTGGAAGTCGGAAGGTGTAAACGGACACAGGTTAAATTCGCCGTTCCATAGGGGACAATGGTGGGTCTGATCGGGTCCGCTGAAAAACTGACCACCAGACTTGATCAGTCTGACAGTGGGAAAGGGGCCCAATGGAGTAATTTGTTCCAACAATTATATTATAGTGGCAATCTCCCCTTACTTGGGGGAAATGTATTCTTACATTCTGCTGTACTTCCAGGACAGAAGTAAAAGTGAAGGCTCCCTATTGCGACACATAGGTGACATAAAAACAAAACAAAAAAAACACACACACCCTACCTGACAGGTGTTTTAACCATTCTGTACACTATCCAAAAATAAATAGATTCAACCATTTACAGACTCTTACCAAACAGTAAACAAACCATGGCTGACCTCAGTAGCTGCCAGCAATGTGGAAAAATTCATCCTCAAACTCACAACTACCTGTGAAGCCCCAAAGTCCTTTTTCTCAGAAGAATTGCACCCCCTCACAGCAGGAACTTGGCAGCCTTCTAATCTCTAATAAAAACATAGAGAGAAGCTCTGGGAGGGATCAGCAAGTTGAGATGAGCTGTTTGAGAACCAACTTAAAGCGATAATAAAGGCTGAGCTTTTTTTTTTTTATTATTAAAATAAAAGTGAGGGTATACGTACCTGCTCTGTGCAATGACATTACACAGAACTGTCGCTTGCCTCCTTTCTGGCGGTCCTTCACTAATGTTGTCCCCTCCTCCTTAGCAAGCTTTGTGCTATGGAGGCACTCATGCAGGTGTGCTCCCAATACAGGCTGTGTGGATCCATAGCTCCCTCCTCACAGGAGTGCGACTGACCAAAACAGAAGCCTAGAGCTCCCGGGCTCCAGCTGCTGCCTGTGTCTGTGGAAAAGCGATGCTGCAGCCAGGGACACCACAGGATTGAGAGGTGCCAGGTAATTGTTTGGGGATTTGGTGGTGAGGTTGGGGGGGGGGGGGGAGAGGAGACAGTTCGTGGGGAGTTTTTTTCTTTTTACTTAATGCATAGAATGCTTTAAAGGTAAGAAGTATGTCCTTTACAGCCACTTTACTCATATTGTGGTTGGATTTACCAATATCTACCTAGATGTATCCAAATTGAGTTATAATTCACTTTATTTCCCCCGAAAATAAGACCAGGTCTTATAATAATTTTGGCAACAAAAAACACACTAGGGCTTATTTTCAGGGGAGGTCTTATTTATTTATTTACAGTATGTACAATGACAATCCTAAAGTGGTCGTAACCCTTAGCCCCGGTTCACACTAGGGCGACCTGGTCGCCTCACAGGTCGCCTCCCATAGGGAAGCTACGGACCCGTTCTAATAGGAGCGACACAAGTCGCTCCGACCTAGAAAAAGGGTCCAGAGCTTCTTTGGGGCGACCAGGAGGCGACCGCCATAGACTTCAATGTTATGAAGTCTGTGGCGGCCGCTCCGAGGTCGCGGCGCGCTGCTCGCACCGCGATCTCGGAGGTCGCCCCTGAAAGTAGCGTTGCGCCAGTGTGAACCGGCGCTTAAAAAAATAAAATAATATCCTGATACTTTAAAGCATGATAGATCGCACAGTGTTTGTGCGGTGTAATTTACCCCCCTCTATGTTCTTAAAAAAAAAAAAACAGGAATAAAACAAACAAAATCTGTTCCTGTGTCCCCTGTCAGCTCAGGAATCAGTATTATTAAATTCTGTTATCCCAAAAATAAACCTTGGTTAAAGCTATTGTAAAATGATGTAACCCGTTTTGTAAAAAAATTATATAATGTGTAGTAGGTTTCCTTTCCTTTTGTAACTTTATTGTAGAAAATACCTTATTTACAGCGCCGCTGGGAACTCACATGACCCGCTGGATCTTTTCTTCCCTGCTCCGAATACTACAGAGGGAGGGGCCGAGATCCTCGCTGACATCAGCCCCGCTGCAGAGGGAGGGGCCACTGACGTCAGCCGAGAGGAGAGGAGAAAGCTTTCCAGCGGGTCACGTGAGCGCTCAGCGGTGCTGTAAATAAGGTATTTTCCACAAAAAAGTTACAAAAGGAGACATTGCACATTATATAACCTTTTTACAAAATAGATTACATGTTTTTACAGGGACTTTAACTAGGGCTTATTTTCTAAGTAGGGCTTTTAATGCAGCCTTTCCCGAAAGGTCTTCTTTTTGGGGAAACACAGTAGTTGGTGGGCACCTTCTGTCCTGAACCTGGGGAGGGGATGTGGACAAACCTATGAACAGTGGTACATGGTTGCATATATGTGAGTAACACTTTGTTAATAGGCCTGATAGTTGTGATGATCCACAATGCAAACAGATTATCGGTAGTTTTTCCACATTGTAGGGCGGCTGTATATCCCTGATGAAGATAATGTTTGAAATTCTCGAAATGCGTTGGATTTCCCTTTCCATTAACAAATGAAACCTTGGAGCGACATACAGTCATGTATGGCTTGGGTATCACCACCCAGCAAACAAATTTATAAAAAGTTAAACTGCTATTATTGCTATTGTCAATTTTAAAAAATGTTTAAGCCTCATGGAGGGCTTTTTTAATCCAGTCAAATAAAAGTTATACTTTTATATAAAAACTGGTTGAACATATTAGTTGCCGTTTTAAAGTCCCAAAAAAAAAAAAAAAAGAGGAATGATTGGATGGCATAATTACAACCACTTTAAAACTTCAGTCCTTCTGCTGTGTACTATGAGGATGAAACTGTCTGCAGCTAGGAGGTCAGAGGTGGTTTGTTTTAAGACTAATTTACTGGTTTTAAGTAAATACACCAAGTAACGCCCATAGTTACAATAGGAGTACAGCTGTGTCGCTGACCCAATCAACGACCAAACAATAGAAGAAAAGCACTCCTCTAATTAAAGTGGTCCGATAGGCATGCTTTTTTTTTTTTTTTAACCTTAAAGCATTCTGTGCATCAAGGTAAAAAACTTTCTAAAAGCAGCTCCCAATCCCCCTTTATGCTTACCTGAGCCCTATCTCGATCCAGCAATATGCACAAGAGCAGCACCTCTCTCTTCACTGGGGCTGAACAGTCAGTGCTGTGCGTGTCAATAGACACATGCACGCTCAGAAGCAAGCACGCGTGAGAGCACCCATAGCATTCAGCTTACTGTGTGGCACTTGGTGGAAGAGGGGGGAGCCAGGAGTGTCGGTGGGGGACCAGAGAAGAGGAAGATGTGGGCTTCTCTGTGCAAAACAGTAGTAATGGAGTATATGGCGCAATAAGCGTTGTGTGTACATAAAGGTCTATGCAGAACAGCTAAAAGCGTCCAATTGGAGCGTTTAGGGTAACTTTCCATTCATTTCAATGCACCAGCTCTGAACAGACTAAAGTAACTCACATGAAAAGAATTGGCATTTTTCGTATACAATCTATGAGCGGTCGGCTCCTGCATCTGGAATTGGGAGCCTCCTTCTACAACCTGCAGCCTGGAAAGTCAGGACGTCATGCTGGATGACAGCTTAGATGAGGAAATGGAAACCAACAAGGTGGTGGAGAGCTTCTTATGGGATGCAGGGCAGAACAGAAGTGATATCATCTGGATGTCAGGGGCAGAGCTATGTATTTCAAGGTCCCCAAGCCTCTTTCTCAAGCCTGATGTCCAGACACAGCCAATGGCTCCCGCTGCTGACAATCACGGCCAGTGAGGAGAGAGCAGAGGGTGGGGCCGAGCCACGCTTTATGTTTCTTATGGACACACAGAGGCAGCTCGGGACGGAGCACACACGAGTGCCCCCATAATAAGCAGTTTGCTAAGGGGGCACTCAGCAAGGGGGAGGGGACGGGTGTGCCAGTGGGGGACCTGGAAGTGGAGGATCAAGGCTGCTTTGTGCAAAACCACTGCACAGAGCAGGTAAAAATAACTTTTTTTTTTTTTTAAATAATAAACACAAGCCTTTATTATCACGTTAAGCCCACACAATTGATTTTTCCGTTCTTTATAATATATGATAGGATAATAAGCCTTGTCAATCTATATAAATTACAGAAAATGTATGCAATAGCTTGTTTTTCAAACGAATACTCACTTTGGCTCATCTCCACTACTATGATCCAACTCCAATGAGGAATTATTTGTAGCGGCAAGATAAAAATGTTGCTTAAAGAATGGGAGTTGTAAAGTTTTTATTTCATGTTGAGGCAAGATGCTACTTCAAAGTAGCATAGCACCATCTGCCCTAAAATAACATAAAAAACCTGCAATAATGAATAGGTATTTATACTTTATTGAGGAAGAACTGTAACAAGCAAATGAAAACCAGCACTATGTATAAATTAATTACTGCTCCGATTTTAACAAGATTAACCAAATACACTAGTCCTTTGTCAGAAAACCTTACTTAATTCCCCTAATAATTTTGGGCATGGAAAATGGAAATTAGGAATCAATACAATTTTAGTCACATACAGAAAAAATTGAGGATGTCCTAGCCCTTATCCCTTGTTAGCATGTCATAAGAAAAGCTTAGCTCCAAAGACACAATATGAGGATCCCATATTCTGCATTATAATTGGCCTTGTTATATCCTATGTGTCCATGCACACATAGGCTGCTATCAGCGTTTTTTTGGCTGGAAAAAAACCCAGAACTAGTATGTTTGAGAGGAGTTTTTCAGCTGTAAAAATGCTCCAACTCTGAAGAAAGCTGAGCGTCATCAATCCCAGGAGTCAATGCACCTGTACCTGGTGTACCTTGTCACTTCCGGTGCAGGCATGAGAACAGCTTCTGGGCATGCGCAATGCGGAACCAGCTGCGGGATGACGTGCCTGCACCGGAAGTGACGAGGCATGGAATTCTGGGTAGGGATGCACCGATCGGATTGGATATCGGCGCCGATATGGCCATTTTAGATGGATCTGTAACACTGACTGACCCACTGGCCGATCCGGTTTTTGCTTGGTAACGGCTCAGCCATCCCTTACTTGGTGTAGTAGTAGTATGGGATGGGAGCCGCTACTTCCTGTATAGGTCCGGCGCAAAGGCGGAGTGATATCAGATGCACTCCGCCTGTGAATGGAGGAGCCGTACACATGAAGCAGCGGCTTTGCTCTGTACTGCAGCCGCTTGCTTTGTGTGTAGCTCCGGATCGTTTCTGGTATTGGCGATTTCACAACGCCAGATATCGGTATCGGGTCCAAAAAAGTCAGATCGGTGCATCCCTAATTCTGGGATTCCGAAATCCAGGAAGAGGGACACTAAGAGGGACACTGCAGCTTCAGCTGCCCACACCGCAGATGGCAGCGCTGGACAAGAACTTCTCAAGGTAAGTAATTCATCCTGCAGGTACACTAAACAGGGGACAGTTTAGAGGCTATCGTTGTTTAAATGCACTAGCCCTGACTGTTCTGGGGGTATTTTTAGTTTAAAAAAAAAAAAAAAAAAATTTGGGTGGAACTCTGCTTTAAGATGCACAAATCAGTCAACATACAATGGAATGGATGGCCACGACACTAATGTGAGAAGGATCCTATGAGGAATCCTAGTGATCCTTTGCTACAAGGGAAGGAAGTGCTGTTTGTATTTAGAGATTACAACAGTTTTCATTCTTGCATTTTCCACAAGGCCTCATTAGCCGAGCAACTAGTATATGAAGTCTTATACAGTATTTTGTATTGTTAAATTATCTTATTGGCTTCAATCCACTTGTTTATTAAAACTCAAGTTCATAAAATGACCTTGGCAGAGCTGCTTAGTACATCATGTACATTCGTAGCTTCCAGGCATTATGTCCAGGATGTGACCATGTCATGATCTTCCATTTAACGAGAGTAAACACTAAGGAGCATATTTATAAAGCAGTAAATGTGACTGTCATTTAAAAAAACTTAGACCTTGAAGATTCACCTGCAGTTCATGTTTTGTGAATACAGTAGTTAATATTCCCATTGCACACCTTCCTGTATATAGGCACATCTGTTGTGGGTGCTGCAGTGATCACCAGCTGGACACTGGATCCATCACAGATAAATATACATGTTTGCCAGCACACCATGGATCATGCACAGCAGTCTGAAGAAACCTTTTATTGCAAAGGGATAACATCACATTAGTCACGCAGGACCCCTTCGCCAGGCATGTGACGAAGGGGTCCTTCTGGACTCCGAAACGTTGCACTTATCCTGATGTGATGTAAACCCTTTGCAATAAAAAGTTTCTTCGGACTGCTGTACAAGATCCATTTTGTGCTGGCAAAGATGTTTTGTGAATGTCGCAACACATAGTAATACGCTACCGTATGTTGTGAAGAGCCATGTCAGGGAGGGAAAAAAGCTGCACGAGTGTGCGTTAACGTAACACACAAGAGTGGAAAAGCGTGAAGACGCCGCTTATAGTTTCTTATTTTTTCAACAATTTTATTACTTGATTTCAAGATTCTGTTACTTACCTTTAAAGGTCATGCCCAACCTCACTCCTGTGTACCTTCGTGAACTCCTGCATATCAACAGGCCCTCCCTTATTTTCAAGTCATCTTCTTCCATTTAGCTCAATGTTTCATCGGCCTGCCTAATCTCTATGGGACTAAGATCCATTAGCCGCTCCGTCCCTTGACTTTGGAGCAGAGTGTTGTATCCTGACATCCGCAACATTGACTTCCTACCAATCTTCAAATCACGTCTCAAAACTCATCTTTTTAAACTAGCATATTCTGTCTAGTAATTTAATGTTTATGTAATGTATATTTATTTTATGTTGCTATTCTTGTAAGGTGACCTTGGGTGTTCTGAAAGGCGCTTATCGCCTATAAATAAAATGCACCATCATCATCGGCTGGATTGAGAATTAACCACTCTACTACCGCTCACAGTAATACTACTGCGGCAGAGTGGCTCGTTCCCGTCCAGTCACGTAGTATTAACGTGACTGGACTCCTCCCCTTCTGGGCGGCGCTTGCGCGCCGCCGGAGGCTCGCTCCCGCTGTTTTCATTCACAGCGGGAGTCGGGCCAGGGGAGGAGCAGCGGCGATCGCCGCTGCTCTTACCCGATCGTCGGGGATCAAGTCTGGAGATCCGCCCGCTGTGTGTAAACACAGCGGGCGGATCTCCATAGTGACAGGGAGTGACAGATCGGACTGTTCAGCATAGCTGGACATCCGATCTGTCCATGACTCACATAGTCACCTCCCCCCCTACACGTCAGTAAGCACCAGGCATACATTAACCCCTCCCTCTCCAATAAAATTAACCCCTTCCCTGCCAGTGTAATTTTTACAGTAACAGTGCATATATATAGCACTGATTACTGTAGTAATGTCACTGGTACCCCCAAAAGTGTCAAAAATGTCAGTCAGGGGTCCGGTCTGTCCGCCGCAATGTCGCAGTCCCGCAAAAAAAATCGCAGATCGCCGCCATTACGCGTTAAAAAAAAACACCAAAAATGACAGAAATCTTTCCCTTTGTTAGTAAACGCAATAACTTTTGCGCAAACCAATCAAAATACGCTTATTGCGATTTTTTTTACCAAACATATGTAGCATAAAACAAATTGGCCAAAAACTTTTAAAAAAATTGGTTTTTACATCTTTTTTGGGGGGAATTTCATATAAAAAAATGTGAAAAATATTGTTATTTTTTCAAAATAAACGCTCTTTTTTTGTTTATAGCGCAAAAAGTAAAAATCGCACAGGTGATCAAATACCACCAAAAGAAAGCTCTGTTTGTGGGAAAAAAAGGACGTAAATTTCGTTTGGGTACGGCGTCGCACGACCGCGCAATTGTCAGTTGAAGTCGCACAGCGCCGAATCGCAAAAAGTGGCCTGGACGGAAGACAGCAAAATCCTCCGGTTGTAAAGTGGTTAATCACCTTATGTCTATCAGTAGCTTTGGTCAACTGCCTAAACATCTGGCTTTCATAACCATTATCTACAGTATGTCAGATAGCACAGGAGGCATTGACATCCACACGGTGGCTGGAGGACGGTGGACCCAGCGACACGTCATGAGGGGAGGACAGCTGCAAAAACCGTAGAGACCGCCAACCTTGATGACATAAGAATAGAAGATGGCGCGTGTGACCTTGCATGTGAGGATGGCTTAACTGGCAACGAGAGTATGGAGTATGTTATTAGAGCAAAACACACCATAAAGGGTAATTGGGGGATAAAAGCAAAATCAACCCCAGGGAAGGGCTAGGTGAATATACTCTTTAACCACTTCAATACCCAACATTTTCCCCCCTTCCCGCCCAATTTTCAGCTTTGCACGGTCATGCAACACTGTGTCCATTCGAAAATTTTAATCTATTTTTTGTCACACAAATAGAGCTTTCTTTTGGTGGTAACTAATCAGCACTGGATTTTTTATTTATATGTGCATGGATAGGCAATGCTTGGCATTGATGGGCACTGATGGGGATGCACTGATAATCAGCGCACTTATGATCAATGCCCTGATTATCAGTGTAAACAATGACAGACAATGTGTGAGGAAAGGAGAGCAGATAACCAGGGTGGCTAAAAACCAGTTATCAGATTTTTCATTTTTTTTTAATTTAAAATCAGGTTTATTTTGATTTTTATCAAATTTATTTTAATAAAATTTTGGAGTAAAAATCTGTCTAAAGATAGTTTTCTATTCAAGATACAATAAAAATTTAAATGGAGCTTAGTTATGTAGAACGAGGCTGTATATTCTGCAATTTGTACATTTTCGGCAAACTCATACAAGGAATCCAAGCTGAGATAACATGCACTGCATGATGCATTCACACAATTTCAAACTACCAGCAAGAATGAGTCCTTGCATTTAAAGAGCACCTGTCATTTAAGATCCATCATGGCAGCGCCTGTTAGTGGGCATTCACTCACCTGCTGCTGTCACGTCCCTCAACTTGTTTTGCCACTGCCGTATCACCAGCCATCCAATTAAAGTGAATGGGACTGTCGGTAAGTCAACATTCAGAGAAGACAGTTGCTCTTTAAAAATGATGATTTAAATCAAGCCTTTTTACTTGACTTAAATCAAATCCACCCTGCAGATAACCACAAGTCTGTTTACATGTGACCAGCTGTGATTTGACACAGCTGATCACATGGTAAAGGGCCGCTGTGAGTGGCCCTTTACTCTGATCTGTGATCAGTTGTTGCCAAGGGACACAGTGGTCAAAAATTGCCCAATGCACGCACGTGGGCAGAACTAGAGGCTCGCGTTGTAGCGTTTTTTTAGTGTGAGCGGGAACAGGTTAAAAAGCAGTTTTTATTCGTTTGGCACAAGCACAAAAATTCTGAAGGGCTCTGCCTAGCCCCCCAGGTTCTTGCAGAGCCCTTCAGCCCATCTTTGGGCACAAAGGAAATTTTCTGTGAATGCACAAACACAGGAAAAATTGTCATAAACCAATCTGAACGAAAATAAAATATCCAAATTAAATGTGAGGGGAGGGGGGGATGGGGGGGCCAAATGAAAGTTAGTTTAGGGTGAAGGTCTGCTTTAAGGACTGCTTTTCAGTAAGAAAACACTAGACATGAGTCTTTTTAATATATTGGTTGCATGACAAACTTCAAATTAAAATGTGTCCACATGTAGCCTAGTAAAGCTTCAAAGTAAACAATGCCCAATTGTGCAGCTCTAATAGAGACTTTATTCTAGGCTTACCATCTCTCCTAAAGCCGATAGCTACTCCTCACCATTGCAGAAAAAGATACCTGAAAGCTCCCTTAGAATGCTCCTATTATGGATTAACTAAAACCAGATGGCTGCAAGCCGGCGACGTGTCCGTAATTAAAATCCTGAGCAGCCTCTGCAGTGTGTGTTACAGGAAGTAGACGGGCCTTCGTAGCACAAATCTGTTTAAATCTGCACCCTGCAGCAAATCCAGTCTGATTGCTGAAATGACAGCCAGTTCTACACATTCTCTGGCCCAGCTATCTTTCTGCTTGGGGGGGAAGGGAAGGGTGGAAAATACTTTAAAAACATATTAGAATTCCCAGTCATTTGCTTAAAGGAACCGAGCAATCGTCTTTATTCAAAGCACTGACATGTAGCCCAACACATTAAAGCAGAGTTCCATCCAAAAACGGAACTTCCGGTTTAGGCCTCCTGACCCCCTGACATGCCACATTTGGCATGTAATTTTTTATTGGCGAAGGACAGGTACCCGCTGCTCCCACTTCCACTCGGGCTGCCTAGGCGCTCGAGCGGAAGTTCTCCTCTCCCCTTCCCTCCCTGCAATCTTCTGGGACATGTCACAGGTCCCAGAAGATTGCCCGTCCACTCAGGACATGCAGCGCGACTCACGCATGCGCAAGCGGTCACAGTAAGGTGCCCACACGAAAGATGCCAGCGCCTCCGGGAGAGGAGGGAGAGAACCGAGGCTCCCGTTGGCCGCATCGCTGGACCGTTGGACAGGTGAGTGTGTTTATTTCTGGTCTTCTGTCTACGTCTTTTAATAAACACAAAAACGGGAGGAACTCTGCTTTAAAGAAATCTCAATGCAAAACAAAATTATTCAGAAAAAGCTGTAGCAGCAAAAGAGGTCCATCTCAGACATCATGGTCTTTCCATTTCCAAATAAACCGGAGACATTTTAGGCCCATCTAGTTACATATAAGTGGCCCGTATTGCATTTCAACTCATACTGACAATACACATACAAGTATTGTACATAAGATCTGAGATACATAGTACACTCTGCGAATGTGCTGCTGGCGCTTACACATTATTTACATTTCACCCTGAAGGAGTCATTCACGTATTACTTCTGTATTTTAATCAGTTAAAGACCACTGCCACGAGGTGGCTTCATGTGCAGAAGAGTATTATATATATATATATTATATATAGGGCTTTTTTTCAGCGGGAACGCAGTTCCGGCACCTCCAGAACTGACTATGTAATAGTAAGGGGTGCTGGGGTGTGCTGCAGGGTCTATTGATGCTTGCTGTGAGGGGATCTACTCTAACTGGCGGGGATATATTTTAGCAAAGGAGTCTATTGTTGCTGGTGGGGGATCTATTGTTGGTGGGGATGGGTTCTATGTTGCTGGGGGGTCAGTTTTTGCTGGGAGATATCTACTGTTGAGGGAGGGGTCGATTGATGCTAGCTGTAGGGAGATCTGTTGTTGCTGCTGCCGGAGTCTATTGTTCCTGGGGGGGTTGTGGTCTATTGTTAGGAGGATCTATTGTTGCTGGCTACAGGGGATCTATTTTACTATGTTTCTTGTTATCACTCCCAAATGATATACAAATTATTTAGCACCACAAAATTATATTTGGTTCTGTATTGTCTAAAAGGGCAGTATTGGGAGATGGGTATAGGATGGAACCAAGGAATGGTGGTAGGGGGTGGAACCAAGGAATGGTGCTCGGAGGTGGGTAGGGGGTGGAACCAAGAAATGGTGCTCAGAGGTGGAACCAAGGAATGGTGCTCCTCAGAGGTGGAACCAAGGAATGGTGCTCCTCAGAGGTGGAACCAAGGAATGGTGCTCCTCAGAGGTGGAACCAAGGAATGGTGCTCCTCAGAGGTGGAACCAAGGAATGGTGCTCCTCAGAGGTGGAACCAAGGAATGGTGCTCCTCAGAGGTGGAACCAAGGAATGGTGCTCCTCAGAGGTGGAACCAAGGAATGGTGCTCCTCAGAGGTGGAACCAAGGAATGGTGCTCAGAGGTGGGTAGGGCCAGAGAAAAGGAGTACCTCAGAAAGAGGAGAGTTCCTGCACCTATTTTCTGAGAAAAAAAGCCCTGTACACACATATAATATATATATATATTTCTGCGTGTCCGCCTGCAGGCGGCGCACATGGGCTGCTTCTGCTGTGATTATTCACAGCAGAAGCCAATCTGCGGGTGCCGGACACTGGATGTCTCCCTCCAATCATTGTTAAAACACACAGAACTACGTAAACAAGGCAGATCTCTGTTCTGACAGATCACCTTGTGAATGGTCCCATAGTCTTCTGGGACCTGTGATGTGTTCCATAATACTGTGGGGGAAGCGAACTTCAGGCTCAAATTGCAGCGGGTATCTGACCTGGAAGTGGGAGCGGGTACCTGTCAAAACCTTATACCCGCTCCCCCCTCCTCTCCAAAAAGTGCCAAATGTAGCAGTGGAGAGGGGGAGGGTGCAAACAAGTGGAGCTTCTCTTTTTGGGTGGAGTTCCACTTTAAAATATTCCTCTTATCCTAATGTGCATGGACACATAGGATAACATTGAGTTGCTTCTATAAGCAAAATGCTAAGCTCCTCTTTTAAGCCAGTGTGCGTGGACCCCTAAAAAATGTTTTAGGCATCGTCAATTTCACCATTTACATTTGTTTTTTTTTTTAACCACTTGCCGACCGCCCATAATACATTTACGTCATGACTTTGGTTATGGCAGCAGCTAACTTTCATTACCCCCGTATCATTTTGTTCTGTGGGCGATTTGGCATCAGATAAAAGTGATCCCTGGGGCGCATTCTCCACGGGATCACTTTTGAAAGCGATGGGAGAGGTCCCCCCCAGCGCCTTTCCGGCTGTTTCTGGGTTTATCAGGGCCGTCGGTAAACACAGAAGTGATCCGATCAGTTAGTGTGACCTCCGGTCACTTCCGGTTCTATGGCTTTTTTTTTCTTTTGCTTTTAAAAAGTTAAATGTTTTAATTTTTTAAAATGTATTAAAGTGTATTTTTTTCACAAAAATGTGTGTTTGAAAGACTGCAGCGCAAAAGGCCTGGTCAGTAAGCAGTTAAATGATTAATTCTGCCTTCCTGCCTCACGTAGGTTCAGGTAGAAATGCACTCTGAAATACTCCGCAAGGTTCTCCCTTTCTTGCTCAAGAATAAAGTAATGCAGCGATTCCACAACTTTCTCCAACACAAGTAAACACCAGAGGGGGCTTAAAAATGTTACAGGATCCATGTGACTTAATGTGAAAGTGTTTCTCCCAATTACAAGGCATAATCCGAGAAACCATAGCACAGTCCAGCTAGCAGCTATAAAACTTGACACTTTCTCAAGAATGCAAAATAAAATTAAACTGGGGGCAATAAATTCTTCACGCCTTTGGTGTATAAAGTGCCATAAACAACGCCAGCCGAGTGTCTGGAAAACTGTGATGCAACGTTTAGAAATGGACAGCTTGCAATTATTTTTCTAGTATAGGCTTGAAAATAATAAGGGCTTGGTTACTATGGGCAACACAGACAATTTGTATTACAGATACGTTAAGGTGAATGACTTGCTTTCATATTTTGCTGTTACCCTGTGGGGGAGATTTACTAAAACTGGAGCACTCAGCGATAGACCAGAGTTTGAAGTTTTAGTAAATAACCCCCTGTGTGTACCTCAATGGCCTGTAAGGTTACTCTCACTGAATGGTGGATAGCAGTTGATGATGCATAGCCAAAAGTTAGATAAAGCCAACAGGCAAGCACAGTACTAGATTTTCTTTGTTAGTAACAATAAGAACAGGGATCTTGTGGCATCTGCTCTTGGACAGGACTTTTACGTTTTAAGGGCTTATGCACACGGTCATACTATTTGCGGTGTTCAGATCCCTGATTAATGTAGACCTGAATGTAGCAGTGTTGTATTCTTTGAGCCCATGCACACTGCAAGGTGTCTAGCTGCATAAACCCAAACTAGAAAAATCTGCTTTCATAGTCCTGCGTATAGACCATATTTTACATTGTACCCATGCAAAACATTTGTGCTAAAGTTTACATGAGTACATTATCATTTATTAGAGGTACTAATATAGCGCCATCAATTTATGCAACGCTTTACATTTTTTATATATATTTACATCAGTCCCTGCCTTTAAAAGGAGCTTACAATCTAAGGCAGGGCTTGCCAAACTTGCTTTGAATCTAGGAGTCTGCTTAAAAAGTTAGGAGCCAGTTGAGGAGGGCAGCAGAACAGGGAGTGGGATGTGGTGTTGTACAGTGGGTATGGAGTTGGGATATGGTGAAGATAGGGATACCTGTGTACAGGTAGGGGAGGTAGGGGATGAATGCAGAGTGAAGATGATGGGTTGCGGGTAATGGATTCAGGCCACCATGGTCTGGCATTGGGGTCCCTATGGGGGTAGATCAGGTATGGTGGGATGGGACCCCTGTGTACAGGTATTGAGTGTTGTCACTCACCAAAGTGCAGGGTGAGGTTAAGTGTAGGTACTGGATTATGGCAGCATGGTCTGGCTCTTCCACAACCTCGCACCCGCCTGGTTGTTGTAGTTTGAGGAAGTCAGTGCCCTGCTGGACGTGGGGCTGTCCACTGTAGGTCATTTATTACCACAATGTACTGTCAATGTTTGTGTACAGCTGAATAGCAAAAAGCGAATTTAAAAAAAAAAAAAAAAAAAAAGGATCCAAGGCCCCCTTTCAAATGCAGAATTAACTATCACAACCTGGCCACAGAAGAGTTGCTTTCCTGGAATATGTATGATAAGAAGGTATAGGAGAATGCATTTTTATTTAAATAGAGGATTTACTGTAGTACCCCTAGCCTCCCCATACCTTGCCACATCTGTAAGATTGGTAGAAGTGCAATAAAATGATGCTTGTAATAGAGCAGGCTATACATTTGAATGCCACTTGCTCTCTGTAATGCAGGATACATGCTAAACACATTAGTATCAGGGTAATATAGACGCAAGGCAGAAAAATTATTATTAGGCACCAGGGTAATATAGGGAAGCAGAGGAATATGGATGGACCAAAACCACAAGACACTTAAAGATACAAATCTAAAAACACCTATAAACACCGGAGTGAAGATGAGAACTCCCCATCTTTCCAGCTAGCCAATTGCAAAAGCCACCAACCCCAGTTCCCATCCTGATTGGGTGGAGGGTCAAAAAGGGGCGGGAAGCTCCAACCAATGGAGAGGATGACAGGCTGTCCAATGATCGCTCTCCCAAACAAGGTAAGTATGTGATATGCAGCGGAGGAGATTGGAGGAGAGAAGGTAGGAAGATCAATGGGCAGCTGCCAGAGTAGTTGCTTCTGCCAGATGGAACTGGCGCCTGGGCTTTGTCGAGCCCGGATCTAAGGTCTCTAACACACATTTATACATACACATACAAGGATCAATTTAGACAGGAGCCAATTAACCTCCCTGCATGTATTCGGCGCACAGAAGGAAACCCACGCAAACACAGGGAGAACATGCAAACTCCAGGCAGATAGTGCCATGGTTGGAATTTCAAAAGAAGATCCTAGTGCTGTTGGCGAAAGTGGTAACCACTTAGCACCTGTGCTGCCGGCTGACATGCAAAATGTCAATAATGTGCCGCTATTGGCCTGCTGCTATTAGTTACATACCCCCTGAATGAGTCTTTCCTGCTGCGATGATGCAAGTACAGAATCAGAATTGTCACAGTTATTCTGCGCATGTGTCACAGACGCATGAATGACTTATTCAGGAGAAGTAACCAGCAATAGTATGTCAATCAGCAGTGCCACTGGCTACAAATTGTTTGACATCTACATGCATGTCAGCCCTGGGCATTCGTGGAAGCCAATAGGGTCCATACATGCTGAACGCCTGTAAATGTTAGCACAAATGTAAACATGAGTAGAGCGTACAGACGATTAACACCTACCCAAAAACAATACGTCCAATTGCATAAGTCCTGATGGCCTATTCACACCAGCCCACTCTCGTGCATTGAGATAATACGAGTTATTCTGCATGCTTCCACTGGACCAGAGCAGAAACCTTCTCCAAGTTCAAAGCAATAATAGGAAATCATAGACTTCTAAATGAATACTTCTAGATTTATCTTAATACCATTTATAGATGCACCAATCACAATCATTTAAAAAAAAATTTGTGGAGACGTGTTGGGCGGCAATGAATCAAACCTAAATGTTTTAAATGGATTGAGTGTTTATAATAAAAAAAAAAAATAAAAAAAAAACATTTTGATTTTATTAGCACACATATGGTTATTATGGTTACACTACAAGGACTGGCTGTTAAGTTGGATAATTGTGTACAAAGACTCTAGAAATTGTCTGAAAGTGACTTTGTACTTTTTTAGTTTTGAGAGGAGAGGGATTGGAACACCGGTCAGGATTTTATAGCCATCTGTGTGCTTATTAGGGAGATTCACTCTCTCTGTTCTGGTAACTTATCACCAAGAGTGAAAGTGGAAAAAAAAAAAATAAATATTCATAAGAATAAATGGGAATCTTCCAACGGGCTTTCTATACCTCTTTGATAGGATTTCCTCCCACTTCCTATTGTGACTATGAGACAAGATCCCCTAAAGAGGCAGATGGCAAAAAAAAAAAAAAATCTAATAAGGGCTATAACGCTATACCAGGGGTCTTCAAAACTTTCTAAACAAAAAGCCAGTTTAATGTCCTTCAGATTTTAGGGGGAGCAGACTATGGCCATTGGAAGTAGATAATGCTTAAGTTTTGGTGGTCAGTGGGAGTAAAAAAAATACATAGCACCCCTGTGGTCAGGAGGAGAAATAGTGCTCCATCACTGGTATTAGTGGGAGAAACGGCACTCCATTGTTGGTGACAGTGAAAGAAATAGTGCCCATCATAGTTGTCAGAGGGAGCAATAGTACCCCATCATTGGTGGCAGTAGAATTGGTGTCAAGAGGAAGGAATTATGCCCCACCGTTGATGTCAGTGGGGGGGTGCCTTGTATCAGTGGAAGGAATAGTATTCCCAAGGGTCGGATGAAGTCAAGCAAAGGGCAGTGCCCGTTGGCCAGTTTGGAGACCACTGTTTTATACAAGAGAAAAAAAAAAAAAAGCCAATGAGAAGTAAGGCATGCAAACTATTATAACATGGGCCCTGCAGGATAACTTTAACTTGGGACACAGCGGGGACATATAAGGCATGTATTACAGCCATCAGTTAACACACAGTGGTTATGGTTACCTCTTCAATGGGAAGCAATTGTTATCTTTAATTGTTCGATCTACCCAACATGCTTTATGCCCAACTACCTATAAACCAGTCTGGTCACTAGACTGCATTAGAAAGCTCTTTTGTTACATAATACAGCAATGGAAAGCCTTTTTACAATACACTAATTAAGACCTGTGCTAGCCATCCATCCAATTATAGGTCAACTTCCTTGTGACAAATTACATGGAAATCACAACAAATGCCCAAATACAACACAGATTAAGGAAACAAATAACAGAAAATATACAAAACTAAAACAAGAGCTTCGCACTGTTTAGGAATATGTAATCCTCCCAATAAAAATAAATAAATACAAATAAATATCTATATATAGAGATAAGATTTGTGTAAGATCTTACTGTAAAATCTTTTTCTCGACAGACGCAGACTCAGACCACTCCTGATGGGAGGAGCATAAACCCACTCAGCTAATGGAGAGGAGGCTGCGTCTGTTGACGGACGAGATAGAGAGATAGAGAGATAGATAGATAGATAGATAGATAGAGAGATAGAGAGATAGAGAGATAGATAGAGAGATAGATAGATAGATAGAGAGATAGATAGATAGATAGAGAGATAGATAGAGAGATAGATAGATAGATAGATAGATAGATAGATAGATAGAGAGATAGAGAGATAGATAGAGAGATAGAGAGATAGAGAGATAGAGAGATAGATAGATAGATAGATAGATAGATAGATAGATAGATAGATAGATAGATAGATAGATAGATAGATAGATAGATAGATAGATAGATAGATAGATAGATAGATAGATAGATAGATAGATAGATAGATAGATTTTTTTATTCTTCAACTAGTTATCCAGCCAGCAAGTCTCCTTTTCAAAAACACAAGCTGTCCAGCAAAATGCATCAGTATACATGGATGAGACAAACCACTTAACACTGGTAAGGGTGATTAAAATGATCAGCATGTATTTATTCATGCAAAACCCTTATCCCAAAAGGAAAAAAACAGTTTGCTGTAACTGATTATAAGTATGAGCTGGAGTTTTGCTTCAGTTTGTTAGTGGTTCCAAATCTGCGAATACATTTTACCCCCTCCCCGACAGACTGATCATGCTGCTGTGCCTCTCCTCTGCTCATTCCTCCAGAGTGGTCTCTCACTTATGCCCAGTACACACGATCCGAAAATCGGGCGACGTTCCATCCGTTGTTTTTCGTATTCTAGCAGCTCTCAATAATATTCGCTAACGGGAGAGGTTACTCACGATACGAATTTTCTCGGACGATAATTCTTAGCTTCCGGTATGCGTAACCACGCTGTAGCGTGTGAGGGGAAAATGATGTCTACTGCTCATGCACTGTCTACTGCTCACCAATTTTTTCGGACGAACATACTGATAATACGATTATCGTACGATGTGTTATAATACGATCAAAATTTTTATGCTCGCACGACCGGATAATATCGGGTGAACTGTCGTGATCGCCTCTCGTAAACTGTGTACTAACGATCCGATTATCGTTCGATCCTTTCATAAGCGTTAATTTTCGTCCGATTTTCGGATCGTGTGTACGGGCCATTAGGATCCGACTCGGAGACCCAAAATCACAGGACATGTTAAATTCCATGTATTTCTATGAGCTGTTTCAATTGACACCCCTAAAGTCGCTGTGCCTTCAGAAAAGGTTCCTGCATTACTTCGATCTGACACAGATTCAATGCCAGAGAGTGTAAAAGTCTTATCAAAATCACGTCGAAGTTGTATCAAATACAGACTCCAAAGTTGCACTGAAAAGTACAACTTTGGAGTCATGTAGTGTGAACAATGCCTAATACAGGAGGTGTGTTACTGGCCAGATCACCAGGTGAAGACAGAGGGGAAAAACATCAAAGAAAAGAAAACGAATGCAGCCACCACATCTAATGATTGGTAAGTTGCGATATAATACATTTTTGGTTTTGGGTTTTAGCCTAGGTTCACACTGAGGCCGTTTATATGCAAGTTGAGCATTTCAGTCTGACTTCGGGGGCGATTTCACAGACATCTGTGCAGGTTCCTCCTTAGATGTCTATAGAAATCCCCCCCCGAAGTTGCAAAAAGTAGTAAATAAACTACTATTGGGAATCGGTGGGGTGCCTAAAATTTGGCACCAATTTGGACAGTGCAATTGCCAGCAATTTGCTCCGATTTGACAGGTCAAATCGGACCCATGAGAGTGTGGGTTTATATGACTTTAATTATTTTTTTGACTGTGTTACATTGGGAATATCCCCTCCCCTCCAAGAGACACAACAAAATGTGAAGGGTTACCCCCTCTACACAGGTGTCGTAACACATCTTCCTACTGGATAGTTTAATTTCCCCTCATCTCCAATAGTAACATTCTGGGTTTTCTGTTACTTTCTGCCACAATGACAAAGATCCTCAGAGAGGGTGAATCTATTTAGCAGGGACACAGACAGTAAAAACCCTTCCAAAGGTAATAAAGTATAACTAAAGGCTATATTTTTTTATGATAAAGTGAAGAATGATAAGAACCCCTGACGGATTTCTATTGCTCTTTGTGCCCCTGTTCTATTTGTCCCATTTATTGTTATCATTGATAGTAAAGGTAAAACCCAAATTCTGGGTTGTCCCCAGAAAAGTAACGGGGGGGGGGGGGGGGGATATTCTAATAGGGACACTAGTTCCCTTAATTTGCAGGGATTTTCTCACACTTCCTGTTTGGCTATGGAACAAAAAGTGAAGGGAAATCTCCGCAATGGAATAAAGATGGCAAAAAAAAATATAACTGACAGGGGGTATAACCCTCCCTTGCTCTATCCAAAATGAAAAAATAAAATAAGGATTTGCCTATAGTTCTACTTTAACCCTTTTGCTGCTCAGTCACAGTAGATTTACTGTAAACTGAGTGTCAGCTGCAGGCTCAGCAACGTAAACCACTGCAGGCCTGCTTCCGAATCAGGGGCACGCATGTGTGTGACCTCTGCTGACCCACGCATTTTGTCAGCAGGTCCCAGTTAATGGTTTATAAATGAGACCTGCTGACTGGCTGTGGCATATCATAGCACAGAGTCCTGTGTGCTTGTCTGTACACAAAGTATCAATCTGTGCTTCTTGCTGGGAGAAGCAAGATTAGTAAAAGCAGCACATATTAGATACATTACATGTTAGACACACAGTTAACCCCTTCCCAGCCAGTGTCAGTACAGTGACACTGTACAGTATTAGTGTCACTATTTTCTATGTCAGTGTCAGTTAGTGTACCTCCCAGCCAGCGTCAGCTAGCACCAGATTGCCTACTACAGTCAAACTATAAGTTGCTGATCACCAATACCAGTACAGCGTCAAAACTGCATAAATTCCAGTATATACACCATAGTTCGTAGACGCTATAACGTTCACAAACGAATATACACTTCTTTGGGTTTGTTTTTTTTGTTTGTTTACCAAAGACGTAGCAGAATACATTTTGGCCGGAATTTATGAAGAAATTTGATTTCATTGGATAGGTTTTAACCACTTTGCCACTGAGTACCGTAGTACTACTGCAGCAAAGTGGCTCGTTATCGTCTGATGACGTAGACCTACGTCGTCAGACACTCCCCCTTGTGGGCGGCGCTGCGCGCCGCCGGAGGCTCGCTCCCGCTGTATTCAGTCACAGTGGGAGTCGGGCCAGGGGAGGAGCAGTGGCGATCGCCGCTGCTCTGCCCCGATCATCGGGGATCTAGTATGGAGATCCGCCCGCCTGTGTAAACACAAGCGGGCGGATCTCCCGAGTGACAGGGAGTGACAGATCGGAGTGTTCAGCATAGCTGAACACTCCGATCTGTCCCTGGCTCACACAGTCACCTCCCCCCCCACACGTTAGTAAGCACCAGGCATACATTAACCCCTCCCTCTCCAATAAAATTAACCCCTTCCCTGCCAGTGTCATTTTTACAGTAACAGTGCATATATATATATATATATATATATATATATATATATATATATATATATATATATATATAGCAATGATTACTGCAGTAATGTCACTGGTACCCCCAAAAGTGTCAAAAATGTCAGTCAAGGGTCCGATCTGTCCGCCGCAATGTCGCGGTCCCGCTAAAAAAAAAAAAAAAAAAAATTGCAGATCGCCGCCATTACGCGTTAAAAAAAAAAAAACCACCAAAAATGACAGAAATCTTTCCCTTTGTTAGTAAACGCAATAACTTTTGCGCAAACCAATCAAAATACACTTAGGCTCCGTTCACATGTCAGCGTATGGATCGTGGGCGGAACCGCCGCGGTTCCGCCCGCGATCCGGAGATTATTGCAAATCGCGGGACGCCTGTGCGTTGCCCGTTGATTTGCAATAGCCCCCCAAACGCTGAGCGATGTTGCCGCGATTTCCGCCTGCCGAATCACGGTAACATCGCGCAAAAAAAATCGCGGGACGCAATACGCTCCAAAGAAGCTCTTGTACTTTTTTGGGCGTAATGCGTCCCGGGACTTTTTTTTGCGCGATGTTACCGCGATTCGGCAGGCGGAAATCGCTGCAACATCGCACAGCGTTTGGGGGGCTATTGCAAATCAACGGGAAACGCACAGACGTCCCGCGATTTGCTATAATCTCCGGATCGCGGGCGGAACCGCGGCGGTTCTGCCCGCGATCCATACGCTGACATGTGAACGGAGCCTTATTGTGAATTTTTTTTACCAAACATAGGTAGCAGAAAACAAATTGGCCAAAAGTTTAAAAAAATTTTGATTTTTACATTTTTTTGGGGGGAATTTCATATAATAAAATGTGAAAAATATTGTTGTTTTTTCAAAATTTATGCTCTTTTTTTTGTTTATAGCGCAAAAAGTAAAAATCACACAGGTGATCAAATACCACCAAAAGAAATTTGGAGATTTGGAAAAGGAGGAGAGCGATGGAAGGTTGTTTTTTGAATTACAGTGGATCTAAACCCAATGATTCACACTAGAGCGACTTATCAGCCTGACAAGTCGCGCTCCCTCGCGGTCCATTGACTGCTACAGGACCCGTTCTAATAGGAGCGACACAAGTCGCTCCGACTTAGAAAAAGGGTCCTGTACTACTTCGGGCGACCTCGGAGCGACTTGCATAGACTTCCATTATGTGAAGTCCATGCAAGTCGCTCCGAAGTCGTGGTGCATGGGAATGCACAAGTCGCCCCCGAAGTAGTACAGAGTTGTGCCGCCCCAGTGTGAACCGACTCTTAACAGTTTAAAAAACAGTTGCCACATGCCACAGTTGCCACATGCACATGCCAGGAATGAAACAGTCAAACCATCAAAAGGCTGCTGTCATAACTGATCACATGTGCAGCATCATATTGAAGATCAAACAGAAACCAAGATGGCAGCTTCCTTGGTTGAAAAAGAGGGTTTAGTTCCACTTTAACCACTTGCCGACTGCCGCACGCCTATCTACGTCGGCAGTCAGCCCCTCACAGGCAAAGTGACGTAGGTCTACGTTGCTAGCCTGTGAGGGTCTAGGGAGCGAGCGCCGCCGGCGTCGCGCTCCCGCGTGGTCACGGACCCCCCCCGCGCGTGTGACCGGCAGACCCGATGTCCGCCGGTCACTCTGCGATCGCCGCTGCAGAGGGAGAAAGTCAGGCAGCTTGTGTAAACAAGCCACCTGTCATTCTCCCCTGTGTAGAAACTGTGATCACACGGTTCTACTATGTAGAACCGTTGATCACTGTTTCTACAGCTCAACAGACATCCAATCACAGTTAGAATCACGCCCCTAGGGACACACACAGCCCCTCCCGCTCATATAAAGTTAACCCCTTCACTACCAGTGTAATTTTACAGTAACAGTGCATATGTATAGCACTGATTACTTAAGTAATGTCACTGATAACCCCAAAAGTGTCAAAAATGTCAGTCAAGGGTCCGATCTGTCCGCCGCAATGTCGCAGTACCGCAAAAAAAAAAAAAAAAAAACGCAGATCGCCGCCATTACGCGTTAAAAAAAAAAACAACAAAAATGACAAAAATCTTTCCCTTTGTTAGTAAACGCGATAACTTTTGCGCAAACCAATCAAAATACGTTTTTTGCGAATTTTTTTACCAAACATATGTAGCATAAAACAAATTGGCTGAAAATGTTAAAAAAACTGAATTTTTGTAAAATCTTACCTGTAAAATTCCTTTCTCTGAGTCCTCCGACAGTCGCCGCCTCTTCATATTCGTCACATATGGGGTATTAGACTTTGTTCCGAAGGAGTAGCTAGGCAACAGAATATGTTAACATTAAAGCTTTTAACATATCCCACCCTCAAGGGGTGGTCCCCTCAGTCAATACCCTCCTACTTCCTGCAACCATATCTCAGTTTCAGTGGAATAGCAGTAGAGTATACAACCAAACCCCAAAAGAGGGGTGGGGGCGGCGACTGTCGGAGGACTCAGAGAAAGGAATTTTACAGGTAAGATTTTACAAAAATTCCGTTTTCTCTTACGTCCTCCGACAGTCGCCGCCTCTTCATATTCGTCACATATGGGGACGTCCCAAAGCAGTGCAAACATGAGGGGTGGGAAACGCATCCGCGCCGAAAGGCAACGCAGTCTCCGCATCAAAGAAAGGAACCTTACCAAAGGAAGGAAACCAGCTGGGCTACAGGAAAAATAATTGCTCAACAGGAGCAACAACCCAGGAAAAGACAAATAACCAGGGGATAAAAAAGTTATCCCAACAGCCAGAGGTCCCCAACAAGGGACCCTAGGGAATTGCCGCACTAAGAACCTTGCGGCCAAAGGAAGCATCCGCCGATGCCTGAACATCTACTTTGTAGAATTTTGTGAAAGTGTGCACGGTCGACCAGGTCGCCGCCTTACACACCTGGGCTACAGAAGCCCCATGACGACAGGCCCAAGACGTACTCAGAGATTTGGTAGAGTGCGCCTTCACAGGCACAGGGGGAACCTTCCCCTGCAAAGCATAGGCCTGTTCAATGGTCTGCCTGATCCATTTGGCGATGGTAGAGGCCGACGCCGCCATGCCCTTCCGAGGACCCTCTGGAAGAACAAACAAGGAGTCCGTCTTTCGAAAAGACTTAAGGTAAACCCTTATCGCCCGAACAACATCCAAAGAATGTAATCTCACCTCCTTTGGATGTTTAGTCTTCGCGCACAGCGAAGGCAAGACAATATCCTCATTGAGATGGAATTCCGAAACTCGCTTCGGAAGAAAAGAAGGATTAGGTCGCAAGACCACCTTATCCAAATGAACAATCAGATACGGAGACTTGCAGGACAAAGCCGCCAGCTCCGACACTCTGCGAGCCGAAGTGATCGCAACCAAAAAGGCGACCTTTTTGGACAACATAGACAACGAGATCTCCCTGATCTGTTCAAAAGGAGCACGTTGTAACACAGATAGAACGAGATTCAAGTCCCAAGGGGGCAGAGGATCCCTCCTAGGAGGAACTAGATGCCGCACTCCCTGAACAAAAGTGCCAACCAAGGAGTTGGAAGCCACGGGACGTTGAAACAGAACGGCCAGCGCAGACACCTGACCCTTTATCGTAGCCAGCGCCAAACACTGACCGACACCCGTTTGAAGGAAGGACAGCACTCAGGAAACCGAGTACGTGCGGGGTGAAAACCCCCTGGACTCACACCAGGCAAAATAGGCCTTCCAAGTACGGTAATAAACCTTCCCCGAGGAAGACTTCCTCGCGTTGATCAAGGTATGAACGACCTCTGGGGAGAGACCCTTCTCCTTCAGGACCTCGGTCTCAACAGCCAGGCCGTCAAAGCCAGCGACTGTAAAGCAGGATGGTATATCGGTCCTTGAGACAGGAGATCGTCTCGAAGAGGCAGACGCCACGGGGCGTCGACCGCCAGATTCACGAGGTCTGCGTACCAGGACCGGCGAGGCCAGTCCGGTGCCACAAGAATCACCGTGCTGCGTTCCGAGTGTAACCTGGACAGCAACTGAATCGGTGGAAACGCGTACATCAGCTTGTACTGATGCCACGGGGCCACTAACGCGTCCGACGCGTCTGCCCGAGGGTCGCGCGCCCTTGCCACGAACCTTCTCACCTTGTTGTTGAGACGAGACGCGAATAGGTCCACATCTGGAAGACCCCACTTCGCGCACAACATCTGGAAGACAGCCGGGTGGAGAGACCATTCCCCCTGATCCAGGGTCTGGCGACTCAGATAGTCCGCCTGCCAGTTCTCCACCCCTGGAATGTGAACCGCCGTTATCGCCGGGACATGAGTCTCGGCCCAAGACAGAATGTCGGCCACTTCTCGAGCCGCTCGGGCACTCCTGGTGCCCCCTTGGTGGTTGATGTAGGCCACCGCCGTGGCATTGTCCGTCTGCACCCAAACCGGGCAGCCCTGCAGCCGGTCCATCCAGCGATGAAGACAGAGATTTATCGCACGCAATTCCAGAATGTTGATCGGAAGGGAGGACTCCCCCCTCCGACCAAGTCCCCTGGGCGGACAGAACGCCCAGAACACCACCCCAGCCCGACAGGCTGGCATCCGTGGTGATTACCGTCCACGAGATAGGACGAAACGACTTGCCCCCGGACACCATCGGGGACTGGAGCCACCACAGAAGATCTCTTCTGGTGCGATGACTCAACGAGATTTGAAAATCCAGAGATTGAGGTCGCCCGTCCCACATGGACAGGATCTCCGCTTGGAGACCCCGCGTGTGAAACTGGGCGAAGGGAATCGCCTCGAAGGCCGAGACCATCAATCCCAGACATCTCATGCACGTCCGCAGAGACGAGTGCGGAACGTCCCTGAGGGACCTGACTTCCTCCTGAAGAGTTCTGAGTTTGTCTTCCGGCAGGAAGACCTTCGCCTGCACCGAGTCCAGGATCATTCCCAGGTAGGGAAGACGAACCGACGGACTCAGTGTCGACTTTGGAAAATTTATCGTCCAACCAAACTCCTGCAGAGTTTGCATCGTGACAGACAGGTCCTTCTCCAGACCCTGGCTGGTCGCAGACCGAACCAGAATGTCGTCCAGATACCCCAGGACAGAAATGCCCTGGGCCCTCAATAATGCCAGAACTGGTGCAAGCACCTTGGTGAAGACCCGCGGAGCCGAGGCGAGACCAAAAGGCAACGCCATGAACTGGTAGTGATCCTCCGCAATGGCAAATCGAAGGTACCTCTGGTGACCCTCGAAAATGGGGATGTGAAGATACGCATCCTTCAAATCGATGGAGGCCATGAATTCCCCCCGGAACCAGGGCAGCCACCACCGACCGCAGGGATTCCATGCGGAACTTGCGAACCCGCACAGAGCGGTTCAGAGCCTTCAAGTCCAGAATTGGACGAACCTTGCCCTCCTTTCTGGGCACGGTGAACAGATTGGAATAAAACCCCTGAAATCTGTCCCGATGAGGCACCGGAACTACCACTCCCTGAGCCCTCAGGTCCCGCACCGCCAGGTGCAGGTCCCGTAAATGCTCTGGAGACAGTTGAAGATTTGAGGGAAAAAATCTGCTCTCCGGCCGAGAGAGAAACTCGATCTTGTAACCAGATCGAACGATCTCCTGAACCCATCTGTCCCGCACGCGGGACTTACGTGAAGGTCTTACGTGAAGACTGGTCCACCGACCAACATTTCAACCAAACCAGGCGGCGAGACAACACCGCCACGCTGTGCTCACGTGCAGCCAACAGGACTAGGTCCAAGTCCGCATCACACAGATACATGACACCCTGGTGGATTTGATCCACCATATCCAGGGTCGCCGGCAAAGCCGAATCGGCCACTAGGACGCGCCTAAGCACCTGAGTCCAACTTGCGACCGCCTGGGCCACCATGAGAGAGGCAAACAGAGCCTTAAGCATAGAACCCGTAACAGAATAAGTATGACGGGCAAGAGACTCCAATCTCCTATCCGTGGCATCACGGAACACAGGGGAATCCTCTGCAGGAATCGCAGTGGATTTGTTTAAAACCGCAATTGCGTGATCCACTGGGGGTGGCACACACCACCTTTCATCAGTGGAAGGCGAGAAAGGATAACGCAGCTTGAACCTACTTGGAACAGCAAAAGGTTTGCGCAGATTGCGCCATTGTTCCTTAACAGCGCGCTGAAAATCATCATTGCAGGGAAAAACCTGCGGCGTCCTGCGTTTTCTCTGCGTCCCATAAGCCGCCAAGGCAGCGGGGGGACACACTTCATCCTGCAAACGCAGCGTTTGTTTTATGGAAGCAATCAATTCATCCATGATTGCAAGCTCTTCAGGCAAACCAGGGGGAGAATTATCAACCCCTTCAACTTCAGCCTCCACCTCGGACCCCACTAGATCCAGGGAGGAGCGGGACCCCGATAAGGAGGCCCCTGCCATAACAGCCCCATCACCTTCACCCTCAGAATCAGAGGAAAGAGAAACTCTGGGTCTTTTAGTAGATTGAGCAGCCACCAGCATCTGCACCTGCGCAGCAAGGCCAGCCACAATAGTGGCTAAATCCCCCCCTGGGGGGGAAACAGCGGTCCCCTGGCTTTTCACCAAGGCGGTAGGAAATTTGCCCTCCTGAGAATCCATTGCCCCTATTACAAATGCCGGATAATAAAGGGTTAACTGCCCCTTTAACAAGCGCGGCGAGCAGCCCACCGCACCACACACAAGCACAATGAGACCCCCACAGGGCCAATAAAACTGACACAGGCAATGGATAAGAAGGATATAACCTGAGGAGACCCTCGCCGCTGCTGCTGCCTCGATCTGTGTTCCTGGAGAAGAGGAAGTGATGCTGCCAGGGCGCTCTATGAAAGCCTATGGGAGGCTACAAGAAAATGGCCGCCATGCATGTAGAACATGCGGCCGGAGCGAGTGTAGGCAAAATGGCGCCGTTTGACGCCGAAACCGCCGCTCCACAGTACAGTAATGCACACATGTCATCCATGTATAAAAAAACATGTCAGATCGCCGCAGCGATCGCTGTATAGTGCCCAAACATGCCCAAAACATGCCCCACAGCACACAGCTTCTCACACTGACAAGGCTGACACACACAGTGTCACACAGCTCCCCCCCCCTTGCAGCCCACAGCATGCAGCCGAGTGATAGGGAGACAAACAGTGTGAACAGAGGCAGGTTACACAGTCCCAGACTGACACCCCCCCAGACAAACAGGTCCCCATATAGATACACTTACCTCACAATGGCGTGGGGGACCCGCACAGGCGAACAAGCCGCTGCACATGAGGCAGGGAGAGTCGCATACAAGACGCACAGAATTGGGGTTAAGAAACCGCACAGCGTCCAGTGAGGTAGCCACCTCACCAATCATCCCTGCACCGAACAGGGATGGGTCGTTCACTGTGCCAGGAGCGTTACCTGGCTGAACGCTCAATGGCAGGCTGGGAAGCCACTGACCCACGACCTGCGACCAGGGGGATCAGCCCGAGACCCAGCCCGCATGATCCTCTTCATCCGAAGAACTAACTAACGCTGACAAAAAGAACAGCTAAGTAAAGGTAGAGAGAAAACTCAAACAAAAAATCAAAAAAGAAGAAAGAGTCTGGGGCACAAAGCCCCAGCACAGAGAGAGCCAGCCACTCCTGACAAGCTAGACATTAAAACTGAGATATGGTTGCAGGAAGTAGGAGGGTATTGACTGAGGGGACCACCCCTTGAGGGTGGGATATGTTAAAAGCTTTAATGTTAACATATTCTGTTGCCTAGCTACTCCTTCGGAGCAAAGTCTAATACCCCATATGTGACGAATATGAAGAGGCGGCGACTGTCGGAGGACGTAAGAGAAATTTTGATTTTTACATTTTTTTTTTGCCGAATTTCATATAAAAAATGTGAAAAATATTGTTATTTTTGCAAAATTGACGCTCTTTTTTTGTTTATAGCGCATGATCAAAAAAAATCGCACAGGTGATCAAATACCACCAAAAGAAAGCTCTATTTGTGGGAAAAAAAGGACATCAAATTAGTTTAGGTACAGCGTCGCACGATCGCGCAATTGTCCGTTAAAGTCACGCAGTGCCGAATCGCAAAATACCCCCTGGTCAGGAAGGGGGTAAAATCTTCCAGGGCTTAAGTGGTTAAAAATATATACTTGAATAGAATTTTTTAAAACCAGAGTTTAGTGTTGCTTAGAGCTGCATGTTACTAGCTTCTATGTTTTTGTAATAGTATGTAGGTAGTTATGTGTTGATTTACCCAAGCCAAGGTATGCCCCAATCGGCTATGTTTTGCAATAAAAAAAAAAAAAAAATTGCGATCTCGATTCACCCCCCCCCCCCCATTTTAAAATGGCATTTCCTCGATTCATACAGAGCTGTTCTCTGCTCACTAAGGGTCCTTTCACACGGCCGCTCCGCTGCTTTCCGTGTGTCCGCAAATCATCCTATTTTTTTGCGGATGATTTGCGGATGATTTGCGGACATAATGTAAGTGAATGGCACTGCGGGTGTCAGCGGAATACCATCCGCTGACATCCGATTTTCCTCCTTTCAGTTCTGTTCCGTTTTTTGGAACGGAACAGAACCCCATTTTTCCATCCGTGTGAAAAACGGAAAGGAAGGAAAATCGGATGTCAGCGGTGTCATCCGCTGACATCCGCAGTGCCATATACTTACATTAGGTCCGCATATCATCCGCAAACGGATGGGATGATATGCGGGCACACGGAGCGGATGACAGAAATGTCATCCGCTCCGTGGAATAAAAAAAAAAAAAAAAGTCCCGCAGCGGACCTTTCACACGGAGCGGCCGTGTGAAAGGAGCCTAAAGCTGTCAAAAAATAAATAAATAAAAAAATCAACATTCCCAAGGCTGGGAGATAACTATAAACACAATGTTTTACAATGTATAATTTCGCTCTTTTAGGCCCCGTTCACATAGGAGCGATCCGACTTCGGGTGGCGACCTCGGAGCGGCCGCCACGGACTTCATAACATTGAAGTCTATGGCGGTCGCCTCCGGGTCGCCCCAAAGAAGCTCCGAACCCTTTTTCTAAGTCGGAGCGACTTGTGTCGCTCCTATTAGAACGGGTCTGCAGCTTCCCTATGGAAGGCGACCTACGGCGACCTGTGAGGCGACCAGGTCGCCTTAGTGTGAACGGGGGCTTAGATCAAAGGTGATGAACTTCCGTCTGTGAGGGCAGTTTAACCACTCAAAGACTAATCCTGGCCATACACTATACGAAAAATTGTTCAAACTCATTATCGAAAAACACTTAGCTGTGAAAGAAGACGATTGTGCCATCATGTAATGACTGATAAATCGTTCAATGGACATAAAAGAATCCGCAAAAAAATTGCAATTCTCATTTTATCCAGAATCCTGCAGCTCTAGTGTCACTTTAAGGTTCTGTTCACCAAAAACTTATATTTTACCATAAGTGGACCCTGACAGGCTAAATCACCTTCTTCCTGTATCTCTCTGGCATCCAGACAAGATGATTGCCTCACTGAAAAGAGAATTTCTCACCACCTTCTGAATTATAATATAAACAAATTGAAGAATCATCAGGGAGAGTGAGAACTCCTTGTTATGGCTGGGCAGGTAGCCAGAACTGTTAATACAAGAGCAGAAAGCTCAGCATCAGAGATCCCTGGAGATCTGAGGAACTGATGTGATTCAACCTGCAGAAATATGACTGGTGTGAAATCATCATACAAATGGAAAAAAGTGGGGGGGAAAAAACATCCGTTCTAGACATCTCCCAAAGGTAACAACAGTTTTGGGTCTTTTTTTTTTTTTTTTTAACTTTAAGAGCCCATTCACACAGGGGCGACATGACTTTCTCGGCGCGACATGCACGGACTTCATATCATTGAAGTCAATGCAAGTCATCTCCAGGTCGCCCCAAAGTAGAACAGGACCCTTTTTCTAAGTCGGGGCGACTTGTGTCACTCCTATTAGAACGGGTCCTGTGCTAATCAATGGCAGGCGACCAAGTCGCCTGACAAGTCGCACTAGTGTGAATGGGGACTAAAGAGGTTCTTCACACTGGAAAAAATAAATAAATAAGTCAGCAGCTACAAATCTTGTAGCTCTTATGGGCCATACACACTAAGATTTTCTGAAGACTTTTTCCTTTAGACTTACCAAAACCATATAATATGAGGTCAAACCTAAACACTTTCAATTTGTACGCAATCTGGCAGGCCCTTGCACTACATAGAAAAGGTAAATCTGAAAGAAATCTAACCACAAAAGTTGTATAGTGTGTATCCAGCTTTAGGCTCGGTTCACACTTCTGCAATGCGGGAACACTGCAAATATGCAGCGTGTTCCCGCATCGCATCCGCACATCTGGCAGTTCACACTGCCATATGCGATACGCAGGGGGTGTCAATTAAAAGTTAACGACACCCCCAGTTTGATTGCATATTGCAGTGCGATCCGCAAGTACGCACAGAATCGGATCGCACTAGTGTGAACCACTGTGCGATCAGATTTTCATGCGGCTCAAAAAATGCCTCCTGTGTGTCTTTGGTGCGAATACAGTGCAAATTCAGCCAAAGTGTATGGCTGAAATTCGCACCGCATATGAGATCGCATGTAATGAAGGAGCAGTGCGCTACGAAATACATGTGATATCCGCAGCCGCACAA
This sequence comes from Pelophylax lessonae, assembly GCF_965119305.1. Lineage (NCBI taxonomy): Eukaryota > Metazoa > Chordata > Amphibia > Anura > Ranidae > Pelophylax > Pelophylax lessonae. The sequence continues at coordinate 233,303,751 of NC_138769.1, forward strand.
GTGTGAACCGGCACTTAGTGCTGGTTCACATTTGTACGATGCGGGAACGCTGCGAATATGCAGCATGTTCCTGCATCGCATCCGCACCCCTGGCAGTTCACACTGCCATATGCGATACGCTAGGGGTGTCAATTAAAAGTTAACGACAACCCCAGATCAGATTGCATATCGCAGTGCGATCTGAAAGTTTGCACAGAATCGGATCACACTGGTGTGAACCACCATGCGATCCGATTCTGCTGCGGGCCAAAAAAAAGGATCCTGTGCGAGTTGGGTGCGAATTCAGCCATACAAACTGTATGGCTGAATTTGCACCGCACAGAGAACGCATGAAATTTTAGAAGCAGTGCGCTCCAAATTATATGCGATCTCTGTGATCACACAAATATGAACCGGCACTTAACGTTTAATAACAAGACACTTACCTGCCCAGGGATCCAGCGCCGCCCTCACCCGGGCTAGTTCTTTAGTAGTCTCCAGAGTTCCCGATGCTGGCATCCTAACTCGCCAAGGCAATCCGAGCGGAAGTGGGAGCGGGTACCTGTCAAATTCAAGTACACACCCCCGTCCCCCAAAAAATGACATGCCAAAGGTAGGGCAGGGAGAACGACTTAAAGCAGAACTTCCCCTTTTGGGTAAAGTTCCACTTTAAGTTTACTATGTAAACTCTCTCTATTACACAATTAGAAACAAAATGTTTTTGCTCAACATTAAATCTTTTTTCATTTCTTAATTGATCTACGTTTGAATCCTCAGCAAGGATGATATGGTCTAGCCACCTGCTGCCTTAGATGTGGGGGGCTGCATTTGTTTTCTTTTTTTAGACTTTTCCCCTCTGTTTGCACTTGGTGATCAGACCAGCAACACACCTCCTGTATTAGACTCTGGATGAGGGAGCACAGGGACACATTTCGACAGCAGCACTGTCAGTCTGGGGGAAGGGGAGTGTTAGATGTGTTAGAAGATTCACATACAGCAAAGAATTGAAGTCAAACTCCAAACTCAAGCTAATACTTTATAACCGGTTACAATTAACAGCGTTTTTTCCTTTTGAAAGGTTTGACAAAAAAAGCTGATCATTTTAAGCACCCCTGTCAGTGTTAAATGGTTTGTCTCATCATTGTAACTGCAAGAGAGCTTGTGTTAAAAAACAACAGATCTACTGGCTGGATCACCAAATTCAGCCTGGGTTCACACTGCTGCGAGAACACATGGAATCACAACATATTCCTGTGCAAATTAAAAGAGGCATCTCTGGGGTGCGATTTGAGCCATGGATTTGTATGGTTCAAAACGCACTGCATTCGCACCAAAATGGTGCAGGACCCTTTCTTTTGGGCACACCAGAATCTGATCACATGGGCGGTCACACCTATGAAATCCGATTCAGCAAATTGCGCTGTCTTTTGCAAACGGATTGCGGGGTGTCGTTAACATACACTCTGCAATTGGTTCACATTGATGGGTTATGATTTAGATGCGGTGCCGAATTTGCAGTGAATTTGCACCGCATCTAGTGTGAACTGAGGCTAAAACAGAAAAAAGAAAGCCTTAAAAAGGAAACGAATGCAGCCATTACATCTAAGAATTGGTGAAATGCGGCAGCATAATAAATGTTTGCTTTTGGGTTAAATACCGCATTAATGAGAAGGCAAAGTCAGGAGACTTTTGATAAGCCTGTGTATAATACCAGTCTGCACTGTGAAGATCTACAAGAAGCAAGGACAGTAAGGGCTCTTTCACACGGTCCGCCTCCGTAGGCGGATCCGTGTTGCTCAGCAGGGATCGATCCGCGATCCCCGCTGAGCCGGCGGATGACAGCTCCGTCTTCGCTTGCAGAGCGGAGATGGAGGTGTCTCAGCACCCGCTGCCCTCTATGGGGGATCGGATGAGAGCGGACCGCTTGTCAGCTCATCAGATCCGTTCCGCTCCGATTACTGAACGGATGGAAAAATAGGGTTTCCATCCGTCCAGATTTCAGCACAGGATCGGATGCGGATGGCAGCGGGTGTCAGCGGAGGTGACCTCCGCTGACACCCGCTGCCCCATAGAGCTGCATGGAGGATCCGATCAGATCCGCCTAAAAAACTGACAGGCGGATCTGATCGGACCGCCCGTGTGAAAGAGCCCTAAGTGTAGACTTTGTACTATAAGTACTACAATTGAAGAAAAAACTGCTACGTCACTGAACACAATAGCTTGACACCCATAGAACACACTTGTTTTTTATCATCTGCCTATAGGTGGGCCGTGCAGGTGTCCCATCACTCCATTTCTACACAGTGTCCTTCTGAGCGCAGCTGCATGTGCTCTCCAAAAATCACCATTCTAAGCAGACCGAACCTTGCACTTAAAGTAGAACTAGAGGCAAAACCTTTTTATTTTATTTTTTTGGATAGAGGGAGGGTTTTACCCCATAAGGCTTATATTTGCCACGTGGGAGATTTCCCTTCACTTCCTGTCACATAGGTAAAACAGGAAGTGACAAGAAAAACCTGCAAATAGGAGAATCTCTTGGGGACCCCCGTGTCACCGGAACCAGTGTGCCCATTGGAAGATGTCCCCTCTACTATTTTTTTAGGGCAGGGGTCTCCAAACAACAAAGGGCCAGTTTACAGTCCTTAAAACTTTAGGGGGGCCAGACTGTGGCCAGCGGGAATAGAAAATGTCCTGGCATCACTGGAAGAAACAGTGTCCCCTCTTTGGTATTAGGGGGAGGAACAGTGCCCCATCACTGATGTCAGTGGGAGGAACAGTGCCCCATCACTGATGTCAGTGGGAGGAATAGTGTCTATTTGTCAGTGCCAATGGCAGGAACTATGCCCCACTGGTGCTGACAGTGGGGGGAATAATGCCCCAAGGGCCAAATAAAAATAAGCAAAGGGCAGCATCCAGCTTCCGGACCGCAGTTTGGAGAGCACTGTTCTAGGGTTAACTTAAAATTTGGGTTTTTCTTTTACTTTCAAAAGTTACAGTAAACAGAACAAATAGAGTGGAGATGGAGTGGCCTCTGTTATGGAGATTCACTCTATCCAAAGCTATAAACCAGGGATCTCCAAACTACGGCCCTCCAGCTGTTGTGGAACTACACACCCCATGAAGCATTGTAAAACTCTGACATTCACAGACATTACTAGGCATGATGGGAATTGTAGTTCTTTAACAACTGGAGGGCCATAGTTTGGAGACTCCTGCTATAAACAAAAAAAAAATGTGCTTTTAGTTCTACTTTAGAGTGATTGTAAAGAAAGGTTCGGGTTTTTTTTTTTTTTTTTTAAATAACAATCATGTTACACTTACCTTCTCTGTGCATGGGTTTTGCGCAGAGAAGCCCCGATCTTCCTTTTCTAGGGTGCCCCGACAGTGATTCTGGCTCTTCCCCTTCATCAGGTGACCCCACGGAAAGCCGCTTTCCATGGTGGCACCCGTGCGGGGTTACTCCCGAGTCCTGCTGCTGCATCCATTGACACAGACAGCGGGACTCACCCCCCCCCCCCCGTGTTACAGGATTTGATTGACAGCAGCGGGAGCCAATGGCTCCTGCTGCTATTAATCTGTCCAATGAGGAGAGAGACAGCAGCATGTGCACATCACTAAATCGGATCAGATTGGGCTCATGTAAGAAAAGGTGAAAAACATTGAGACTTTACAACCACTTTAATGTCACCCAGACACAAAGCAGGAACCTTTCAATGTTCCATGAGCTATAAAGTCCCTCTCTCACAGCCGCACATCACCAGATAGTGAATGGAAACCCCAACTGATGCATTTACACAAATGTTCCTTGCAGAGGTCAATCATCATTGTGAATGGTACACATTTGGATAGAAAAGGGTTTAAACCTCTGGTAAGATTTCAACTGCTATCCAGGGCTCGCTTCCTTTCCCAGACCGGAAGTCAGGGGAACTCTTCAACAGCAACACAGGCAAAAAATAAAAATTGCTTCTCTCGAGCAGAGTAAGGGAAGACCAGAACCCCTGTCAGGTGTTTATTGCATCTCTGCTGCAGATTGTCTCTCTGTCCCTGTCTGGTAAAACAGTTGTTACCATTACAGAAAGCAATAAAAATGTAACTGAGCCCTACATAGCAGCAAAAAACCTAAAAGTAAAAAATGTTTTTTGGCTTCGCATACACTTCTCCACCTCTCTAGCCAGCATTGTAAATCAGCCGGTTGGAAGAACACGCAAACATTTCAAAATGTCTGCGCTAGGAGCGCTCCCCAATGCTTGTGATCTCGCTGTCATTATACAAGAGAGATAATAGGCAAATTGCACAAAGCTAATCAGAGATCACAGATGTAAACACTGCATGTATTGAATACCACTAAAAGAACGATCCATTTGTCTAAAAAAAATGATATCAAATTAATTTGAGTACTGTTTTGCATGACTGAGTAATTGTCAGCCAAACTATTACAGCCCTGAAAACTGATAAACTGAACAGGAACAGGAAGGAATTAGAACACCTGTCAGGTTTTATGTCCGTGTCCCCATTAGGGAGATTTGCCTTCTCGATTTGTCCTAGTGACCATTAGGACCCAAAGTGAAAGAAAATTCCAAAATTTGAGTGGTCACCAGAACAGGACTAGAGGGGAAATCTTCCAATGTTAAAGCGGAGCTCCAGTCTCCTAAGCAATTTTTTGATAAAAGCACCACTGTGATTCCTAGTACTTGTACTACATTATTTGGATATTAGCATAACTCTACTCATAGTTAATCTGTAATCTCTTACTTGATCTGGGAAGCAGTGGCCATCAAGGATGTGGGCATCTAAAGCCCGCTCCTTTGCATTTCCGGGATTCGGTGCAGCTAGCTACCCAGCATGCACCTCCTGATCTCTAGTCTGCGCAGTAAAGCCACTGAGCGTCTCCTCTCTCTCTTTTCGACAGGTTGCCATAGCAAAGGCGGCGTTAGCGGAAGGTCCCGCCCCTGTTGCTATAGCAACCTGTCAATAATGACATCACGGTCCTCCAGTGCGCGTCATTTCCAGTCTGGAAATAGCGCGAGATTTCGTGACTAGGCGATTCGCAAGGACTCCTGGGATACATGACGCTGCTATCCCAGGAGCCCTTCCAAATCGTCTAGTGACTTAATCGCCTAGGCAGCCCAGCCGGAAGTGCTGCAGAAGAAAAGTGATAAAAAGGTATTTACCTTTAAAGGTTTAATACTAATTAATATTTAATATAAGCATTTAAATGTTTAATATTTAAAAAAAAAAATGAAGTATTGCCATTTATTATAGCATTCAGGATGGCCATGGCAGTAACTGGACTTTCAAAAAACGGGTGGAACTCCGCTTTAACACTAGTTCTAGAGGCCCTGATAAAACCCCGGGATTCCCTCACTTTTGAGGGGTTTCCCGTTATGGCCATGGAACAAGAAGTGAACAGAAACCTCGCAAACTCATGTAAGACCATGCCAAGTTGCTTGAGACATCTACAAAGAAAGTCTTCATGTGACCTAGCACACTTCCATGCCAGCAATGTTACAGATAGAAATATGTACATCTCATCCATAAGCAAAAGGAGCCCAATACTGATGCCTGAATATGCCGACTGACACTAGTGAAGATTGACAAGAGGTTTTTAGGTACCTGATCACTTCAATGGGCCTGCAAACCAACCAGAAGTACTTTACATATGTAGGGCCTATGTAAGAAAAATACTTCACAATAAAACGTTTCATGAAGACGGGCAAATGCGCATTTTTTGCGTAATGTCTTGCCACGCGTATATGTCAGCCCATTCATTTCAATCAGCTCTCCTTCATGGGGCAAAGTAGCTTATTCACCCAAGTGTCAACTTTGAATATTTTTCATGCAAAAAAAAAAAAGTGCATATATTTTGCTGCGTTTGGGGTGCTCATAATGAACCGCAATGCAAATCACATACATTTTCCACGCATTCCATTAATCAGAGCACAATATAGTGTGAATGCAGCCTAGCACACAACGATAAATACTTCCCTTTTAAAAAAGCAACAGCTTTTATTTCAGCATTATTCTAAGAATGTGTTACAATTACAGTCACGGGACTAGAATCCTTGTGTTGAAGCTTTGTGAATTGAGCCTAGCATGTGCTAGGTCTAAAAATAGAACATTGATTCCAATTGGTTGCTATCACCGCTATAGCATACTTGTCACACATTCATTCCAGAGCATAGTGTGTAATTTTCAATAGATAGCAGCTATAGAAAACAAGTACAAACATACACACACAAAATCTAAGATCACAGTACAGGTACTGAGCTGCCAAGCCAATATGATGGTAAAAAAAATAGTATAACAGAGAAACCAACAGAAACTTTATAAAGTGATCCCTTTCTTCAGAATCATTGCTAACAGTATCTATTCGCTTTATTCTCAAAGAAGACAGACGGTCACCCTGCGAGCAGCCCCCATCTCTCGGATATCCATTCCAAGGTATCCTCTGTGCAGCTCCCCTGGTCACCCTGTGTGCAGCCCCCATCCCCGGAGATCCACTGCACAATCCACATCCTGGTTACTCCACACACACACACACACACGCCCCCTCCACACCCTAGTCACCCTGTGTGCAGCCCCCATGTCTAGGGAGGTCCTGCGCGTAGCCCCCCGACCCCTGGTCACCCCGTGCAGCCCCCAACGCCCAGGGAGAACCCACGCGCAGCCCCCCCCCCCCCCAACACCGGAGACACAGGGTTGGGGGATGATGACTACGCGCTGCCCCTTGCCCCTGGACACACTGCACGCAGCCCCTACGCCCAGGGAGACATGGGCTGAGGACTGCGCGCAGACCCCAAACCCCTGGTTTCCCTGCACGCAGACCCAATGGACAGGGAGTTGTGGGATTGGGGGCTGCGCGCAGAGTCTCAGGGGATGAGGACTGCGTGCAGCCTCCAAACCCCTAGTTTCCCTGCATGCAGACCCAATGCCCAGGGAGACGTGGGATTGGGGGCTGCGCGCAGGGTCTCAGGGGCTGGGCGCAGCCCCCGGACCCTGGTTACACATCGGTGCACAGCCCCGGATCCCCTGGTTAACCTGTGCGCAGCCCCCGGACCCCCAGTTACCCAGCGGCGCGCAGCCCCCGGACCCCCAGTTACCCTGCGGCGCACAGCCCGTAGACCCCGGTTACCCTGCGTGCAGCCCCCATCCCCGGGAGATCCACTGCACAATCCACATCCTGGTTACCCCACACACAGGCCCCCTCCACCCCCTAGTCACTCTGTGTGCAGCCCCCATCCCCGGAGATCCACTGAACAATCCACATCCTGGTTACCCCACACACACGCCCCCTCCACAACCTAGTCACCCTGTGTGCAGCCCCCATGTCTAGGGAGGTCCTGCGCGTAGCCCCCCGACCCCTGGTCACCCCGCGCAGCCCCCCGGCGCCCAGGGAGAACCCACGCGCAGCCCCAACCCCCCCCCCAACACCGGAGACACAGGGTTGGGGGATGGTGACTATGCGCTGCCCCTTGCCCCTGGACACACTGCGCGCAGTCAGGGAGACATGGGCTGAGGACTGCGCCCAGACCCCAAACCCCTGGTTTCTGCACGCAGACCCAACGGACAGGGAGTCGTGGGATTGGGGGCTGCGCGCAGAGTCTCAGTGGATGAGGACTGCTTGCAGCCTCCAAACCCCTAGTTAACCTGCATGCAGACCCAATGCCCAGGGAGACGTGGGATTGGGGGCTGCGCGCAGGGTCTCAGGGGGCTGCGCGCAGCCCCCGGACCCCGGTTACCCAGCGGTGCACAGCCCCGGATCCCCTGGTTAACCTGTGCGCAGCCCCCGGACCCCCAGTTACCCAGCGGCGCGCAGCCCCCGGACCCCCAGTTACCCTGCCGCGCGCAGCCCCCGGACCCCCAGTTACCCTGCCGCGCGCAGCCCCCGGACCCCCAGTTACCCTGCGGCGCACAGCCCCCGGACCCCCAGTTACCCTGCGGCGCACAGCCCCCGGACCCCCAGTTACCCTGCGGCGCACAGCCCCCGGACCCCGGTTAGCCAGCGACGCGCAGCCCGCAGACCCCGGTTACCCTGTGCGCAGACCCCGAACCCCTGGTTACCCTGCATTCAGCCCTCATCCCCAGGATCCAGTGGGCAGCCCACATCCCAAATTATCCTGAGTGCAGCTCCCATCCCCGGAGATCCTGTGTGTACACATCGCTCGCCCTGTACCACACCGGAGAATACAAGTATACACTTACAGGCTGGTGATGCCCTCTGGCAGGGGCGCTGCGGGAAGCCGGCCCAGTCTTCTTCTGCTGCAGTCCAGCATTCGGCCCTCGCACACACAAGGAGCCGGGCAGGACGTATCGGAGGACGCGGCCTCCAGCAGCAGCACGGCTAGGAGGACCCCCGGAGCCAGCCATGTAGTGGCTGCCATCTTCTCCCCGTGGCTCCTCTCCCGGAGCCTGCACACAATCCCGATCAATCCAGCTATCGCTCCCCGGTAAGGCCCGCTCTACCCGATCCCCGTCTAGTCGTAGGACCGCCTACTGCTCACACTCCGCTCTGCCGTACCATACGTGTTGACGTCACGACCAAGCGTCGGCCAGAAACCGGAAGTATTCTGAGTTGTAAACAGAATGTGAGAGGAGTTGGCGGGTCGCTTCACAGAGCTGGATAGGATCAGTAAAGGGAACCAGTCACATCTGGGAAACTGAAAATTGTGTCTACAATTATTATAACTGTAAAGGGTAATTTAGAAAGGGTTTAGGTTTTCTATTTCGCTTTACTGACTGTTAGAAATCAGCTACAGTAAGAGCTATTATTTCCGCAACGTTTTGAAGTTTTCAACAATTTTTTTATGCGAAACACATTGGAGAAAGCAAGAATGGCAAAAACTTAAGTGTTGTTTCCCTGATACAGCAGTGGGCTTTGGGGGCTCATGTCAACAGTGTTCTGCGTTTGGAATGCACCTCAAACACGAGTCAGTTAAAGCGGTTGTAAACCCTAAAAAAAAAAACCTGCAAGACAAAGGCATAATGAGCTAGTATGCATCGCATACTAGCCCATTATGTGTAACTTACCTTAGAACGAAGCCCCGACACGGACCCCTGGACATCGCTGCGGGTGCTGCCATGATCCCTCGCCGTCTCTTCCGGGTTCGGCGGCTCCGGCACGATGATTGGCCGGAAGAGACGGCTCCAGCGCGATGATTGGCCAGAGCCGCGATGACGTCACTCCCACGCATGCGCGCGGGAGTGATTTTCCGGCAAGCTCCCGGCAAACATAATTGAAGGTCCCCCCGGGCCTTCAGAGCGCATGCGCCGTGCCGGTTTAGGAGATATTATTTGTACCTACAGGTAAGCCTTATTATAGGCTTACCTGTAGGTAAAAGTGTCAAAAAGCGGGATACTACCGCTTTAATCCGCATTAAGCCCTTACCCACATCAACTGCGGCTTTGAAATTGTGCGACTTCATCTAAAATTGCACACTTTCAAAGCCGCATGTCAGTGCAACTTTGAAGATGTGTGCAGCTTTGTTCACATATGTCTATAAAAGTTGCACCCAAAAGTAGTGCAGGAACTACTTTTTCAAATCAATGCAGCACCGCAAAGTCGGCGTTGCACTGATTTTAACAGTGTAATGGTCAGCAATAGGACGCAACTTGTCATGTCATTTGCAAATACCTATAAAAGTGCTGCGCCAGAAATACTTATATAAACAGGTGATATTGATGGTGTAATAAATATTAAAAGAGTCTAAAATAAAGTCCATAAGTGTCCAAATAAAGGTGAAAAGGAGAGACTACCAACAAGGTAGTAAAAAAACCAAAGGTGGTAAGAAAATCATAAAAATGTCTTCACAAACACCGCTGCGCATATATCCCACCACCGGCTAGATTGGTCTCTCACCTCAGCCACAGACCCATAAAGGGTCAAAGATCACATATATCAGCTGTAGCAGCCTGGGGATTATCCTCTCCTAGCTCTCTCGGACAGCCCAACATAGATCACTTAGGTGGGGATAGATGAACTCCAATCAAACTCAGAAATCGGTGTATATATAAAACAAAGGGGACATATACAGTGGTGGGATTCAAAAATTTTAGTAACCAGTTCCGACTTTCCCAGCAGAATGACCAGCGTGCCCCCTTTCAATGCACAGTGACCAGCGTTCCCCCTTTCAATGCAGAGAGACCAGCGTGCCCCCCTTTCAATGCACAGTGACCAGCGTGCCCCCCTTTCAATGCACAGTGACCAGTGTACATGCCCCCTTCAATGCACAGTGACCAGAGTGCCCCCTTTCAATGCAGAGAGACCAGCGTGCCCCCTTTCAATGCAGTGACCAGTGTACATGCCCCCTTTAATGCACAGTGACCAGCGTGCCCCCCTTTCAATGCAGAGAGACCAGCGTGCCCCTTTCAATGCAGTGACCAGTGTACATGCCCCCTTTAATGCACAGTGACCAGCGTGCCCCCCTTTCAATGCAGAGAGACCAGCGTGCCCCCCTTTCAATGCACAGTGACCACAGCATTGCCCCCAATGATTGCAGAGTGCCAGCCACAACATTGCCCCCAATTGCAGAGTGCCAGCCAGAGTATTGCCCCCAATTGCAGAGTGCCAGCCAGAGTATTGCCCCCAATTGCAGAGTGCCAGCCACAACATTGCCCCCAATTGCAGAGTGCCAGCCACAGCATTGCCCCAAATTGCAGAGTGCCAGCCAGAGTATTGCCCCCAATTGCAGAGTGCCAGCCAGAGTATTGCCCCAAATTGCAGAGTGCCAGCCAGAGTATTGCCCCCAATTGCAGAGTGCCAGCCAGAGTATTGCCCCCAATTGCAGAGTGCCAGCCAGAGTATTGCCCCCAATTGCAGAGTGCCAGCCAGAGTATTACCCCCAATTGCAGAGTGCCAGCTAGAGTATTGCCCCCAATTGCAGAGTGCCAGCCACAACATTGCCCCCAATTGCAGAGTGCCAGCCACAGCATTGCCCCCAATTGCAGAGTGCCAGCCACAGCATTGCCCCAAATTGCAGAGTGCCAGCCACAACATTGCCCCCAATTGCAGAGTGCCAGCCAGAGTATTGCCCCCAATTGCAGAGTGCCAGCCAGAGTATTGCCCCCAATTGCAGAGTGCCAGCCACAACATTGCCCCCAATTGCAGAGTGCCAGCCACAGCATTGCCCCAAATTGCAGAGTGCCAGCCAGAGTATTGCCCCCAATTGCAGAGTGCCAGCCAGAGTATTGCCCCCAATTGCAGAGTGCCAGCCAGAGTATTGCCCCCAATTGCAGAGTGCCAGCCAGAGTATTGCCCCCAATTGCAGAGTGCCAGCCAGAGTATTGCCCCCAATTGCAGAGTGCCAGCCACAGCATTGCCCCCAATTGCAGAGTGCCAGCCAGAGTATTGCCCCCAATTGCAGAGTGCCAGCCAGAGTATTGCCCCCAATTGCAGAGTGCCAGCCAGAGTATTGCCCCCAATTGCAGAGTGCCAGCCACAGCATTGCCCCCAATTGCAGAGTGCCAGCCACAGCATTGCCCCCAATTGCAGAGTGCCAGCCAGAGTATTGCCCCCAATTGCAGAGTGCCAGCCACAACATTGCCCCCAATTGCAGAGTGCCAGCCACAGCATTGCCCCAAATTGCAGAGTGCCAGCCACAACATTGCCCCCAATTGCAGAGTGCCAGCCAGAGTATTGCCCCCAATTGCAGAGTGCCAGCCACAGCATTGCCCCCAATTGCAGAGTGCCAGCCAGAGTATTGCCCCCAATTGCAGAGTGCCAGCCAGAGTATTGCCCCCAATTGCAGAGTGCCAGCCACAGCATTGCCCCCAATTGCAGAGTGCCAGCCACAGCATTGCCCCCAATTGCAGAGTGCCAGCCAGAGTATTGCCCCCAATTGCAGAGTGCCAGCCACAGCATTGCCCCAAATTGCAGAGTGCCAGCCACAACATTGCCCCCAATTGCAGAGTGCCAGCCAGAGTATTGCCCCCAATTGCAGAGTGCCAGCCACAACATTGCCCCCCAATTGCAGAGTGCCAGCCACAACATTGCCCCCCAATTGCAGAGTGCCAGCGATCCCCCCCCGCGAGACCCATGCACTTACCTCATGGACGGTCTCGCAGTCGGCTCCCCGCGTCTCCGAGTCCTCCCGCGGCGCCTCCTCCTCGTCCAATGGCACGGTGTTTGCCTTTCAGCCAATCAGGAAGCGGGAGGACCCGCTCCCTGATTGGCCAGGAGGAGGATCATGTGACAATAGCTAATTCTCATTCGCTATTGTCACAGAATGGGCGGGGAGGAGCGCACTGCTCCGCCCCCCGGCCGCCACGTCTGTCCGAGCGCGGGACATTCAATTGTCCTGCGCTTCCTCAGATGCGCAGAGGGATTCAGCCGGTTCTGCGAACTTGCAGAAAGTTAGCAACCGGTTCTATGGAACCGGTGCGAACCGGCTGAATCCCACCACTGGACATATATAGTACTCTCCATCTGAATACCAATGTCTTTATTAGATATAGTAAAAGGTACTCACATTTGGCAGCACTCAGCGGTGCACGCAATGCAGACAGATACACAGGCAGCTGGGACAAAGGGAAAGTACAACGTCAGGTACGCAGGCTGGAATGCACCTCAAACACAAGTCAGTTAAACCGCATTAAGCCCTTATCCACATCAACTGCGGCTTTGAAATTGTGTGACTTCATCTGAAATTGCACACTTTCAAAGCCGCATGTCAGTGCAACTTTAAAGACGTGTGCAGCTTTGTTCACATATGTCTATAAAAGTTGCACCTAAAAGTAGTGCAGGAAAACTACTTTTTCAAATCAATGTGGCACCGCAAAGTCAGCGTCGCGCCGATTTGAACAGTGTTATGGTCAGCAATAAGACGCGACCCGTCAAATGGCACGACAAGTCGCTTCAATGTGAACAAGGGCTAAGTGTAATTGAGCCGTACACATGGTAGTTGAGAAGCTGCGTTTGACCTGCTGTCTTTGGATACAAGAGGTTAATTTACTAAAGGCAAATATACTGGGCACTTAGAAGTGCACTACAAGTGCCGTTTCTCTAGATAGGATGGGAAGCTCTGCTGATTTCTATCATCCAATCATGTGCATGCAAAACTTGATTTTTGTCTTACCGTAAAATCCTTTTCTCTGAGGTTCCCTGACAGACACAGCTCCATGTCTTCTAGACCATTGGGCTTATGCTGCTCTCTCTTCAGGAGTAGGACTAGGCGGAATTATTTTTGGTTACGCCCCTGAGGCAGTCCCAGAGGGTATACCATTACTTCCTGCTATAGGACTTCAGTTTGTAACAAGCAGTGTCAGAAGAACACATAACTCAACCCAACAGAGGGGCAGGTGCGGTGTCCGTCAGTGAACCTCAGAGAAAAGGATTTTATGGTAAGACAAAAATCCAGTTTTCTCTGAGGTTCACTGATGGACACAGCTCCATGTCTTCTAGACCATTGAGATGTCCCAAAGCAGTGTCAACATCATGGGTGGGAAAAACACAGCAATACATGGAATTTCAAACAAAGCTAAACATAGCCAACCAGGTAAAAACAGGAGCTCAACCAGGAACAACTGGAGCTCACCACAAGGAAAAAAGTACACCCTCAAAAAGCGGAAGCCTCTGCAACCGCAGCCTGCAAAGCTTTGCATCCAAAGATGCAAGTACATCCACTTTAAAAAAATTTGTGAATGTGTGTAGCCGCATTGCACACCCAAACCACTGACACCTGATGATGGAAGGCCCAGGAGGCACTGAGTGCCCTCGTAGAATGCGCCTTAACAGGGAAAGGAGGAACCTGATCCTTAATAGAATAGGCCTGCACCACTGCCTGCCTGATCCATTTGGAAATGGTCGAAGCAGACGCGGGCCTGCCCCTTATGGGGTCCACCTGTAAGAACAAACAAAGAATCGGATTCCCAAATCGGCTCAGTCACCGCCAGGTACACCCAAATCGCCCTGACCACATCCAAGGAATGTAAAGCAATTTCCTTGGGATGTTTCGGTTTAGGGCATATGATACTCCAAGACAACCTTAGGAAGGAAGTATAAAGAAAAAAGAGAGAGGTATCTGTAAATGTAATGGAAGCAGAGGGCTTCCAAAACCTATTCACAGACCCAAAAGTTGATCAAATATAGATCCCAATAATGGCACTAAGATAGCTGAGTAAAGTGGAAATTAAAAAATGTATATTTTATTGAAGCACTTATGCCTGGTGGATGAACAAAAGACACACATGAACACAATACATAATAAAACAATAAAACCAAGTACATACAGTGGATAGCATCACAGACAGACCATAATGACAATTGAGTATGAATGCTGTCGGAAAAAATCAATCAAAAATATAGAGCCACATCCATATGGTAGAAAAACCAATGCCTACAATGTTCCTGAATAGGAATACCATATATATGGGTATAGCTGTGACTTGGTAAGGCACTATGAGCAACAAACCCCCTACAATTGGATAAGAACAGCAAATGAAGGCTGCAAAGAGAAAAAGAAAATCTCCTGAAATGAATGTGGATCCAAAAATTGGGATAAAAATGATATTCCAATTGCTGTTAAGGTAGAAAAAAGGTGCTAGCTGAGCGATGAGGACTCCAGATGATGATGATGTCCGTCAGGATGTGAACAGACCCAACTAAAGGTTGTAGCAATCTTCTCCAATTGAAAATGAACATACACAAGACAATTCCCAAAAGACCGTTTCAGTAATGAGGTTGCCTGTCTCACATGTATGAGGGGGACAGGTGGGAGAGTCTTTAAGTGCTGGCAGATAGGAGAGATAGTGAACCTTGAGGTCGTGCAATAAATATACAGGGTTTGTACCTCCGTGTGTGAATCGGCGGTGACCCAGCGGTTTTTGCAGTCTCACAGCGGCGTAGTCCCATTCGGCGCTTGCTCCATCCGAGTCTCTGGACAGTGACGGACAGGTCCGTGACGGCCGGTCTCGCGTCACATCCGGTAACGGCGAGCAGCTGATCCGGGAAAGCCATAGCCGACACAAAGTTGGGGGGGTCACCGACACACGTCTAGGAGGTTGGTCTTAGTGATGCAGTCACACTGGCAAGGCTGACGCGTTTCACCGACTATGTCGGTTTCATCTGAGCTAATTCAAGAGGAGCAGTGGATTCCCTTTTATAGCAAACATTAATTAATTGATCCCATTCAGGTGAATGGGAATTAACCCGAGGCCTTCAGTATGTTATAGTACCATTGGGCCTCTAGGTGTCAGTATACTGTTTATACATACAAAGGGAAACCAACATAGCTTCATAAAACTTTGCTTGTACAGTGCACATCTCCACGGCAACTGGTACTGGGCCATACCGAGTACTCAAGACCACTCAGCATGGCCGAGCATAGCCACAACATGTTGATGTGCTATTTAAAATATTATAAAAATATTATTATACAAAGAAGAGTAGGGGTCTCTTGAAACCACATATAGCCATATCAATAGAAAAGGTGGGATTACTTGGAAGGACAAAAAATAAAAATAAAGATAAATATAAATCAAGATGTGCACACAAAATCAAACAGAGGGAATAGGGGACCCAGAGGTGCCGAGTGCTGCAAAAAATCGCACGCTCGGGGATCTAGTGTGGTGACAGGAACCTAGTGAGAGGAATATATAATGTTACTATAGGTATCCTCAAATTCCCACTATTTCCCCATATTATAAAGAAAAGGGGCTGTTGTGTTCTCCTGATAGTCAAAAAGACTATAGATGGCAATTTTATTAATTATAGAGTAAGGAATGGCCTCAGGCTAAACTCAACATTCAACCCAGCAGGGGCTAAAGATCCCATTTTAAATATCCAAAGCTTTTCTTTCTGAAGTAGCACAGTGTCAAAGTTTCCACGTCTAGCGGGGAGCTTTAACGCATAAATGCCACGGAATAGTAGTCCATCTGGGTTGGCACTGTGGTACTTTAAGAAATGCAAGGGTAACGTTTTATTATCGATTTTATTCCTGATGTCTGCTAAGTGCTCGAGGATTCTGACCCTAAGTTGACGCTTTGTTTTCCCGATATAGGATTTATTACAGGGACATATGATTTGATAAATCACCTTTTCGGTTTGACAGTTAATAAAGCTGTTAATGGTGTACTCCTGGCTCATATCACAGCTAAAGAAAGTTTTTGAATTTATTACTTGTTTGCAGATAGAGCACTTTCCACATGCAAACATCCCCTTAACTGGGGGCAAAGAAGTCAACCAAGTTTGCGGTGTTTTGGTACGTGCGAACTCAGAATGTACTAGAGTATCTTTTAGATTTTTCGCACGTTTGGCGGTAATCAGGGGTCGGGGTCCCACAATTGTTTCAAGTAAAGGTTGCTTTTTCTATTTAACCTTAGGAAGGAAGGCCTGACAGGGTCGTTACATCACTTTGTCCCTATGAATCACATGGTAAGGGGACCGACAGGACAACGCAGCCAACTCAGACACCCTACGTGCAGAAGTAATAGCGACTAAAAAGGCCACCTTCTGTGAACAGAGAAAGTTCTTGAATATTTTCAAAGGGAGGCTTTTGAAGCATCAACAGTACCAAATTGAGATCCCATGGAGGCACCAGGGATCGCACCTGAGGAGCTAGATGTTGAACTCCCCGCACAAAAGTGTGAACCAAGGATTTTGCCACCAACGGCCTTTGGAAAAATATAGCCAAAGCGGAAATCTGGCCCTTGATGGTGCCCAGAGCCAAATGTTGATCTACACCCAGTTGTAGAAACTCCAACAGGCGGGACACAGAAAAGGAACTGGGACAAACCCCCCGAGACTCACACCAAGTAATGTACGCCTTCCAACCTCTATGATAAACCTTCCTGGAAGTAAATTTCCTAGCTTTTAACAGTGTAGGAATCACAGACTCCAACAGCCCCCTGTCCTTCAGCACCTGGCTTTCAATAGCCAAGCCATTGTCAGTGGACTTCCGGTTTCGGCGCCAGATGTGAGGGAGCAGGAAGCGGCGGCTCTGGGCTACAGCGCTTACAAATTCAGTCACATATCCCGAGCGGTGAGTCAGTGACGCCCCGAAAGCTTACCGGAGGTGAGGGGAAATCCCGATAGACAAATTCTTGCGTCCCGGACCGGCCATCACTAACCCCGCTGCAAGCTCTGCCTCAGGCTCCCTCTCTGACAATATGATGGAGGGCGCGGCCCTGTCACACTGCCAATCTCCCCCAGTGCCGGTCTCAGTGAACACAGCGGTGCTCCCTGACATTAACACCGCTGCCTCCCCCGGACTTGTATGCAGGCATTGCGCAGGCTGTGGCAGCCCTGCTATCCCCGACCATAACAGCGGCTGTGGACAAGGCTATGGCGGTGGGGATAGCACAAATTAGAAAGGACATTGGGGAACACTCACTATGCCTAACTGAGTTAGAAAGTAGAGTAGCTGAAATTGAGGAGGAGACCCAAGCTTCTTTTCATGCCGAACGCCAAACAAACAAACACAGCTGTACCTGCTCGACAAGGTGGATGACCTAGAGAATAAGTGTCGCAGAAACAATCTGCGCATCATTGGCCTCCCAGAATCTTATGGAGTGGACTCGCTTATGGATATCTGTACACACCGTATACCTCAGGCCTTGGGACTCACTAATCTATGTGTGGCTGAAAGAGCCCACCGTGTGGGACCTCCATCAAACGAGAGGCGCACTCCTCGCCCTGTGATCGTGAAATACTTAAATTTCACTTATAGGAATAATTTACTAAAATCCTATCGCAACTCCAAGTCTCTGCAATTTGACGGCCACAAACTTCTGATGTTTGCAGACTATTCACAGGAAGTATCCCGCCGCCGTAAGGCTTTACAACCAGTCTGCAACACACTTTACCAACAGGGCATAAAATTCACTCTAGCATACCCTGCCACGTTGAGATTCACGGATCCTTTCGGTCAGTCCAAATCCTTCACTCACCCAGAGGAAGCCTGGGACTATCTTAACACCAATCTCCGCTTACCAATGCATACCTCTGCACCGTCCCTACCATCTACCAGACATCAGAGTCCCAGGGATCAACGGAGCCCCCGCAAGGACCCAGCTAAGAAATTACGTCTTACTGACTTTTCTGGGAAAAACAAACCTGCTTGATTTATCATATTATCGCATTGTTAGCGTCTTGTTAACATAACATGGGCTGCGACACGAGGTTGAATTTAAGATGTATGGCCTTTTGGCCTTTCCTACACTACTAAAAAAAAAAAAAAAAAAAAAAAAACAGTTCAGGTTGCATTTCCTCTATTTTTTGTTTTCAGCTACTGTTTCACATATGAAGGCCCCTACTCAAGTCATCGGCTATGCCCAGAGGGTCCCCCTTCTTTATGCAGTTGCATATAGCTCTGTTATATTGTGTATAGAGATATCTCCTCTGATGACCCCTATAACGTTGCCTTAAATGTATTTGATTTGCCTTTACAGTTCCGTTTGTGTTTACTACTAGGGCGCTGCCGTAGAACGACCACCCCCTTTAGGCGGGACTGTGCCACGTCTACCAACGTTGTAGTGAGCCATTTGTCCTGCTGATCAATACCACCTAATAGTAAGTGGGGGAGCAGACTCACTGCTCGGGTTTCACTTGCCTTTCCCCGGTAGCGCCGTAGTAGGCGATGGATCACATGTGGGAAGAAGTGAAGTGCTTGCTCCCATCGACACGCAAGCGTCAGGTTTTTGGCATTGTGTTTAGATGTATTATCTGCTCAAATTTTACCACTCCACTCCCCCCCCCCTCATCCCCACTACTCTTCGACATGACCTCTTACTACTCCGCACCACCCCATGTGCCTTGCTGCAACAAACCCACACACGCAGTTACACTAGACCGTACATTTCCTGCCCTGTTATCAATTTCCGTCACACCTAAATGATCCAGATAATATTCTGGAACGTTAGGGTCTTCGTTCCCTATGTAAACGCATGGCAGTTCTTCGCCATTTAAAGCGGTTGAAAGCCGACATAGCTGTGTTGCAAGAGACGCACCTCTCCGAACAAGACTTTACGAGAATGCGTAAGTTATGGGTAGGCCAGGTGCTTGGTTCCCCTGCCATCAAAGTCAAAGCTGGAGTCATGATCCCTATACTTAACTATTTGTCCTGTAAAATCACCTCCTCACACTCCGACACGGATGGACGATTCTTGGCAATCACGCTCTCAATGGACACAGGGAGTGGGTGATTGCCACGACTTATGCTCCCACCCCCCCTACAAAACAGTATTTCCAGTCCCTAACAAACCTGTTGGCCCATTTTTCCACATTCCTCTAGTTTTAGCTGGTGACCTTAACGCAGTCATGGACGCTATGGAGGACAGATCACGCCCGCCCACGACTTCGCCCTCTTTTTCCCCGCCTGGACCGACTCACCTGCCCCACTTTGCTGACGGTCTCCAATTGGCAGATATCTGGCGTTTGATGCATCCCGAGGGTAGAGAATTTTCATTCTTTTCCATCCCGCACAATTCACTTTCTCAAATTGATTATTTTTCACCAACTCTTTGATACAACCCATGATCACGGACTCAGTGATTCACGAGTTGGCAATTTCGGATCATGCTCCTATCTCACTGACGCTTCTGGACCCTTCTCCTAAAGCGTCAGCGAGTGTTTGGAGATTCCCATCCTTTTTGGCTCACGATCCTCATATGGCTTCCATAATTGGGGACACGTGGCAGGAATTCTCGGCCACAAATGCATCCCATGCCTCTGACCCTGGACCCTGGACCCTGGGAGATGGGGAAAGCAGTGCTGCGGGGCAGGATCCTCTCCTATGCAGCCGGATGTAAAAAACACATTAGAAAGGGTTATGCAGAAGCCAGTACAAGACTGCGATTAGCCCAGTTGGAATTATCACAGCTGAATAACCACTCTAACAGGCATAAATGGCAAGAAGCTAAAGTCGCTTTAAACGCTTGGGCGGCTGCGCAGGGGAGAATGTACTCCTCCATATAGGACTTGACTTATCACAAATTTGGCAATAAGCCAGGCAAACTGCTAGCCAAACTATGTAAAGGTTCCTTCACCCCCATGCATATAGAGGCACTAAAATCCAACAAGGGGACAATCACCACTTCATCCACTGAGATAGCCGACATACTTGCACGTTTTTACACTGATCTATACAGTGCCGAGCATCGTGACGAACAAACCTCAGTCTCCTGGTTGGACAGGATACAACTGCCCACTTTTGACGAACACCTTCTTGATGCGTTTAATGCCCCGATACAAATTGAGGAAATTACGACTACCATTGCTCACCTACCCCCAGGGAAAGCCCCAGGCCCTGATGGGTTTTCTTCTGACTTTTACAAAACCTCGGCAGACACTATTGCTCCTACACTTTAAACACTATATCAACACATCCTTGATGGACACCCCTACTTCCTGACTGGCCTTCAAGCTCATGTTAATTCGGAATCCAGGGAAAGACCCTATTGAACCAGGCTCCTATCATCCCATTTCCCTTCTGAACCTGGACGGTAAGATTCTTTCTAAAATCATTGCCACCCGGTTAGCTCCCATAATGCCAGCCCTGATACACCCTGTCCAAGCGGGCTTCACCTCAGGTAGATCTGCTGCAGCTAATATCAGAAGGGTTCTTTTGGCTCTGGAAATGTCCCAACAACATCGTTCTGCTGACATGGCAATCATATCACTTGATGCGGAAAAAGCTTTCGATATTGTGGATATTGGCTGGCTTCAATTCACTCTGCAACGTTTTGGGTTCCGAGGCCCATTTGTCCACCTTATTGAAGCGATGAACACGAACCCAACAGCGAATATTGTGGCGAACAGCCACACCTCGGCCCCTTTCACACTCCATAGAGGCACCAGACAGGGTTGCCCCTTGTCCCCCCTCCTGTTCAATTTAGCCCTAAAACCCCTGGCCAGACTCATTTTACAACATCCCAACTTACATGGCATCCCTGTTGGCGAATCAGATCTGCATATAGCACTTTTTGTGGACAACATATTGATATTTACATTAGATCCACCTAATGACTCCAATTTGATACACCAAATCTTTGAAGAATTCCGTTTATGCTCAGGACTTAAAATTAATTTTGCTAAAAGTGAAATTCTACCCCTCCGCCATACCACACATAACCCTTGGACCTTTACACCGGTTTTCACTATTGCTAGAGACTTTATCACATACCTAGGGACCAGGATTGGTCGGACTCCATCGTCAGTCTATCACATTAACTTCCCTCCCACTATTTCTAAAATTACATCAACACTGGAGACTTGGGCGGGCCTCCCCCTCTCCCTCTTCGGCAGATGTCATCTGTATAAGATGGTGGGCTTCCCCAAGCTTCTCTATCCCCTCCAAACTATACCATTGCTGCTTAAACATAAAGACATCCAACGACTAAATAAAGCGGTTTCAAACTTTATCTGGAAGGGTAGGAGACCGCGCATAGCTTTGCGGAAACTATACCTGCCGAGGAGGGAGGGCGGGGTTGCTCTCCCAAATGCCCGCCTATACAATCTCGCATGTATACTCAGAGTGGCAAAACTTCCAGGTATTCGAACTACAACTTAGAATCCCAGCTTGTAGCCCCCTATGATCTAGCAGCCCTGTTGCACTGCCCTCACAAAGCTTTCCCAACGCACCTTAAGAACAACGTTCTGCTTCGAGACACCAATATTATTTGGAAAGAAATCCTTCGGAAAATGCATGCCTCCCCTGCAATGACTTCACACCTACCCATCAGGGGCCATCCCCAATTCCCAGAGGCACAGCAACACTTTATGTTTAATACCTGGCAGGATTCAGGTCTCCACAATTTTGTACAACTTTTTGATCGGGAATCTGGTATACCCTTACCTGCAACTGAGGTCTTGACCTGCTTTCAACTGCCTAAAGGGATTACCCTACTTCAAGCTGTCAGTTTTGCTGCTAAGGCCTGTCCTCATAGGATTACACGCTTCAAACGGACTTTAATTTCCATGCTCCCTGATCAGAACCTACACAAAATATCGGACATCTACAGCAAGCTACTAACCTTCCCCTCATTATGTAACTCCTCTTTCCTTTCAACTACTTGGGATAAGGACTTCCCGAATCCTGCTGCACACAACTTGATACTATCCGGCTACCTGACCACCCATAAATACATAACCAACGAGTTCTGGAGAGAACAACAGTTCAAACTTATGCAACATAGTTATGTTCCATACACACGCAATGGCTTACATTTCTCCTCAACATGCTGCCCACTCTGTGCAATACCCAAACCATCTCAAGCTCACAGACTTTAATTCTGCCCTCCAATTCACACCATCTGGGATACGGTGGAATCTTATGTTGCTTCAGTAACGGATTTGGCATCTCATGGTAACCCATACCTTCTCCTCTTTGGAATTTTCGATGTGCTGCTTGAAACACTCCCTAGAGAGCAGCGTCCGATAATCACAGCACATAAACCCTGGCTGACAACCTGCTATATGATAGCCAGGAGAGCCATACTGGCCAAATAGATTCAATCTGCTTCCCCTTCCTTGAAAGAAGTGAAATTGGGTCTACAACAACTATACGACAGAGAATCCTTGGATATCAAAACTGCTAAATCACCCAACTCGGTCAAATTTGACCGTAAATGGTCTGCATATTTATTCAACTGCACTTATACGGTCATTCTTCAGACTTCCTAATGCTGTACCACCTTGCCTACTGGCCACTGAGCCGCCATTTGGGTCCTGCACTCAAGATAATTTGACTTCTATCCTACAAATATCCCCAACAGCTCCACAATAGGCACTTGGTGGTCATGTACGAGAGCTGTGTGTTTTCAAGGTCATCCTTCCCCACCAGACCATTTACCTACGTAACCACTTTGATACTTTGACCTCTCACTTTTTTTTCCCCAAGGAACACTATCCCTTTGTAGGTCCCAATGTACTTTTACCCACAGGCACGGGTGTCGACGGAACGAGAGTCTACATTTTCTTGATTCTACTTCACCTTCTATTTGCATTGTTTTTCTGAATTACAAAATTCCACTGCAGTTGATTGGGACATGTTGGGGTTTCAGTGAGTACCTGGTTATCAATTTTATGATGTTGTCTGGCTGCTTAGGTCACGACAGTATTATACCAATCCTTGTTCATTGGTTAATTTGTTGAAAAATCAATAAAAAATTTTGTTTAAAAAAAAAGTCAGCGATTGTAAAGAAGGATGGAAGATTGGTCCCTGAGAGAGAAGAGCTTCCCTGAGAGAAAGTTTCCAAGGGACGTCAGCTACTAGCCTTACCAGGCCTGCGTACCAAGACCAGCAAGGCCAGTCTTTTGCCACCAGAATGACTGAAATCCCTTCTACCTCGATTCTGCGTAGCAGTCTCTACAGAAGTTGTATTGGAGGAAAGGCGTAAATCAGATGATATTGACCCCAAGGGGCCACCAGGGTGTCTGCAGCGTCGGCCAGAGGATCCCGAGACCTTGACACGAACCTCTGCACCTTCTTGTTGAGACGAGAGGCCAACAGATCCACATTGGGGGACCCCCAAAGAACTCACAGTTGATGAAACAGTGCAAAGAGACCATTCTCCCGGATCCAACGTCTGCCGACTGAGATAGTCTGCTTGCCAATTCTCTATCCCCGAAAATGCACAGCAGAGAGGGCCGAAACATATAGTTCTGCCCACCTCAAGATACCAGCCACATTTCCGGGCTGCCAGGGTACTCCTTGTGCCCTCTTGATGATTGACATATGCCACAGCCTTAGCATTGTCCGATTGTATCCTCACAGGGCGTCCCTGCAGGTGATCTGTCCATCGAGACTGACAAAGTCTGATCGCCTGAATCTCCAGGATGATGATTGGCAGACCTCGAGTCCAAACACCTTGGGCCAAATACACTCCCAAGACACCTCCCTACCCAGACAGACTGGCATCTGTGGTGATTACAGTACAATACAGGGGAAGAAAGAATTTTCCCAAATAAAGCGCCGGGGAGCAGAGCCACCATAAGAGAGATTCCCTTGAACCCCAACTCAACAGGATCAGATTGTCCAGTGACTGCGGATTCTTGTTCCATTTGGACAGAATCTCCCTTTACAGTGGTCTGGTATGGAATTGAGCAAACAGAACCACCTCAAAGGTGGAAACCATCAGGCCCAGCACTTGCATGCAAGTCCTGAGTGATGACCGACGGT
This sequence comes from Pelophylax lessonae, assembly GCF_965119305.1. Lineage (NCBI taxonomy): Eukaryota > Metazoa > Chordata > Amphibia > Anura > Ranidae > Pelophylax > Pelophylax lessonae. Next base: position 233,327,840 of record NC_138769.1, read on the forward strand.
TGGACAACAGGAGCCGAACCGCATCCTGTAACTTTTTGAAGTTTCGCCTGAGGAAGAAAAACCTGGGCTGACGCTGAGTCCAGCATCAGACCCAAGTAGCCCAGCTTGATGGACAGAGTCAACGTCAATTTCTGAAATTTTAGTGTCCATCCGAACTCCTGTAGAGTTTGCACAGTAATGTCTATGTCGGCTTCTCGAGCCGAGGAAGAGTGCACACAAGCAGATTGTCCAGGTAACCCAGTACCGTGATCCCTTTCTGCCATAGCAAGGCCAGAACTGGGGCCAAAACCTTTGTGAACACTCGAGGAGCCGAGGTGAGACCAAAAGGTAATGCCATGAATTGAAAGTGCTCCTCGCCCATGGCAAAACAAAGAAAACGCTGATGCCTGACATATATTGGAATATGAAGGTAAGCGTCCTTGAGATAAATGGATCCCAGAAGATCCCCTTGATGAAGGAAAGCTACTATCGTGTAAATGGACTCTATCTGAAATTTTTAAACCCGCACAAAGCCGGGTCAGAGCCTTGAGATCCAAGATCGGACAAACCTTGCCTTCCTTCCTGGGAACTGTAAACAGATTTGAATAAAAACCTTGAAAATGTTCCAACTCTGAAACAGGCACAATGACTTCTTGTGCTAACAGGTCCTGCACTGCCCCATAGAGGCCCTGTAGCCAATCGTGAGACTGGTGCAAGTTGGAAGGAAAGAACCTTGCCGGAGGCAAGGACCGAAACTCGTTCTTGTAACCTAACCAAATCAACTCGTGGACCCATCTGTCTTGAATGACCAAGGTCCACAGGACCAGGAAAAGGCGAAGACATCCCCCCACCCCAGATGCGGGGGAGGGCGACCCTTCAGGCTGGGGAGGGCTTGTCTGCGGAACCAGAAGTGCCCGCTTTTGACTTACCATTCAAGGGATGCCTCCTGCTCCTGGAATGTTACGGGTGGATCTCAAACCTTTTTTTCTGCGATCCAGATGGACGAAAGGGCCGCTTGTGAGCTGAGAAGAAAGGACCACGTTTACGACAAGGTTCCTTACCCATAGCAACCTGAGGAAATAATGTACTCTTACCTCCCATCAGGCCCTTAATGATCTTTCACATAGAGGCACCGAACAAACAATCACCTACAAAAGATAGATCAGTCAGCACCTTTTTAGAAGCCTGGTTGGCCGACCAGTGCTTCAACCATATTATGCGGCGAAGAATCACCACCATCAAAGATACCCTGCCAGGCCAAGGGGGCTGCATCCAAGGATGCATCACAAATGTACTGTAACTCCTGGATCAACTGATCTGCAAGCTCAGGAGGGTGTTGACTCCCTTCCAGATCCTGGCGTAAAACTTTTGCCCATACCGTTAAGGTCTGGGATAGCAAACACCGCCCTCAACATTGAACCAGCCACGGTGAAAAGATACTGGACCAGAGCCTCAGTTCTCTTGTCCACAGGATCCTTAAAGGATGGGGATTCCTCCACCGGCAAAAGCGTAGCCTTATTTAACCTAGAAACCTGAGAGTCCACCAACGGTGGAACCGTAAGTTTCTTCAGGAGAGAGACCTCAAAGGGATATCTCCTAGCGAAGCACTTAGGTATTCCCACCATGCGTTTCGGGGAACCCCACTGACTAATGACAAACTTTTCAAAATAGGCAGGAAAGGGGAACGCCTTTGTCACTTTGGACACCTTTTGCGGGTGCCAAACTGCACCGGCATCGCCCACTCAGCATAAGCTGAGTCCTCCAAAATTAAAGTTTAAAGCGTCTTTAATGTCTACCTTGGATACAAGTGACTGCGGGGCTGCCGTCATGGCCACCAGGGCAGACTGGGACCCAGAGGGTCTGCAGCTTCCAGGAGTTGGTCAGGTGGTGATACATGCTCCAGAGGCTCCATTGCCAACAAGGGGTTAATTGTAGCTGCGCCATGCACAACAGAAATGTTTTTTTTGTTTTTTGCACAAAAAGGGGAACCCCCCACGCACTGCTGGAGCACCACAAGAATCAGTGCACCCACAGTGCAGTATAACAGAGATCGTATACCCCCAGAGATTCACCACCCCAGAGCTGGAGAGCGCCAAACAGCCTGCCACACTGCGATGGAAGAGGAAGCGCCGACACTAACACTAGAGGCCCCCGCAGCACATCACCGCACTCAGACTACAACAAAATGGACGCCGTTTTTCTTTATGGGAAACCCAAAACATGGCCGCTGGAATACACAAACATGGCTGCCGAAGCCAGGTATTCAGCATCCACGGCAAATTGCGGTGCTGCATAGAACTCCACTGGACCCCAGGGAAGAGCCATCTGCCAGGAGGGGACCCCCCCAGCAGCACCAAGGTATAGGCACCCCAAAAAAGAGGGACAGACAGCGGCACCCACCACTCTCCAGCCCAACACCAGACAAGCCCCCCCACCCAAATACACCCGTGCCCCCCAAAAGGGGCTGTGGGGGAATCAGGGGGCAGGTGACGGCATCCAACGTAGTGGGAACCCCGCTGTGGAGATGGGGGAAAAACGTGAGGGGGAGGGAGGAGGGTGCCTACCATTCCCAGGGAGGGCCCGTGACCACCCCAGCTATTCCGAAAGAAATAAGGGGGACACTACTCACCACGACACCAGGCGCTACTCCCAGCAGTCCACCGCACCATCTTGGAATGGGGGTGCTGCAGCCTGAGGTACACTGCGACTCTGATCGTAACTGCTGTCATGACCAGGGCTATTCATTTAAACAAGTTGCGCTATTTGATGAGAAATACACAAATCTGAGTGTGAAAATAAAAGTCCAATAAGAAAATATAAGTTCATAAATTCCAATGTGTAAGATTTGAATCAATCAAGTGATTAGACAAGGGAATCCACAACTGATAGATGTCCAAAAATTGGTGAATAATGTGCATGAATAGTGGTCACTCTCCGTCAAGTGTGATGAACCCGTGAAAGGTCCAGATACCGGAAAATAGTCCTGTATAAATCACTTGGTGTGGTATGATTATGGCGTCAAAATCACTCAAATGAAGGTATGGAGTAATTAGCATGTAATGACAAAAAATATACGCCATAGCATAAAACCCCAAAAAAATATGAAAATAGATAAAAAAGAAAGAAAGGTGCACTTCCAAGACGTACAGAATGAACACCTCCACAAAAATGGGAAAAAGTAAAAAATCAAAAAGAAAAGGACACCACAGTGATTGTGTCAAAACCTCTGAGTCAATACTTCTTACCAAATAAAGGAAAAAGATGTGCACTATAAGCCATCCAGCATAAAGGAAGAAGTGTGCAGTAAAGAAATGGATATCTCCACCCAGTGAGGACTACAAAGAGGGAGACTCATCCTTTAGATGAGCCACCACCAATATAAAGGCTCCTTACCAGATGACATTAAGGAATCAATCTGTGGTTAAAATGGTAGTCTGCTGATAGGTATATCCAGGAGGACTCAGCAGTCTCAAGATATCCCGCAGTAAATGGCAATACACATACGGACCAGTGGACACCGCAATCTTCAACCTGATATTTTCCCCCAAGAGTAGCCCAATTCTGATTGAAGTAAAGTCAGCACTCCTAAACCATTTGATCTTGGGTTCTCCCTGATGCCAGCTGCCTTGAAAATATTTTGATAATAATTACCCCAATAAAGGGCACACACTCAGAGAGTTTTTCAGTTGGACATACTCAGCAGAAAATATCAGGAAATAGATGAGAAAAGCTTAACATGTAAGTATTAGGATGGGGGAAAAAACGTGAGGGGGAGGGAGGACACAGGAGGGGGCCTACCATCCCCAGGGAGGGCCCGCGACCACCCAAGCAATTACGAAAGAAATAAGGGGGGACACTACTCACCACGACACCAGGTGGGTGCTACTCCCAGCAGTCAACCGCACCATCTTGGAATGGGGGTGCTGCAGCCTGAGGTACACTGCGACTCTGATCGTGACTGCTGTCGTGACTAGGGCTATGCAACCTCGCAAGGTGTTTCACTTGCCGGCCAGACCCCCTCCAGTGGGGCTATGTCGCGGCCAACGTAGCGCGGAGCTAATATTCATGTCTCGCTCGCAGGCCAGACTGGGAGGCCGTAAGGATTTAGGATATCCAGTGCGTCGCCCGTCGCTGTTGATTGTAGTTCACACAGAAACAGGTTGATTGTAGTTCACACGGAAACAAAAATAATAAAGAAAAATGTAAAAAATTCCATATAAAAAGGAAATAATGACAGGACCCCAGCAGAGAGCCAGGTCCTTACTCCTGACTAGGCAGAAAAAACTGAAGTCTTATAACAGGAAGTGTAGGTATACCCACTGGGACTGCCTCAGGGGCATACCCAAAAAGGTTTCTGCCTAGTCCTATTCCTGAAGAGAGAGCAGCATAAGCCCAATGGTCTAGAATACATGTAGCTGTGTCCGTGAGTGAGCGAAAGAGAAATGCTGTTTTTTTATTTTCATTGCATTTTCTTTGCAAAGGGAAGCTTTACCTTATTTACTACTAAGCTGTGGAGCAAGTGCACTTGCAATAAACAGTATATTTGCCTGTATTAAATCAACCCCAACACACCCTAAAGTGTGTCTAAACTGCAGGCAAAGTAGGTCAATCACAATATCTTCATGCTGTGTTTTCCAGGCAAACACAGTTGAATACATTTAGTTGTAAAGCACAACATTTGACTAGAATGCCCATTGACATGACCTCTTAGGGCCCTTTCACACATGCAGATGATTTATCCATTTTTCATCCATCCAGATGAAAAACGGACATCAGTGCATCTCAATGGAAAAACAGATCATTATCCATTTACATCAGTTTGCATCCGTCAACATCCACTTTTTGAAACAAACCAAAGCCCTATTTGTGTTCCGCTATAAAAACGGAACGGACAAAAAACAGACGTAAACGGACAAATGATCCATTTCTGCATTCGTTTTTGCATTGGTAGTGGGTGTAAAAAAAAAAAAAAAACTGATGTAAACTGATGAAAAGCTGATAGAAACTTCATCCATTTTTTTCTTTGAAAAAATGTAACAGAACTGATCAAATGAATAATCCACGCCTAGGCCCCTTTCACACATGCAGACCATTTGTTTTATCAGTTCTGGATGGATGAAGTTTATATTTGTTTTTCATCCGTTTTTACATCAGCCATCTAGAGTCTATAACTACTTGAGTCCCGAAACCATTGTTTCATGCAAAAACTGATCTTTTGTCTGTTTACATCCATTTTTCATCCGATCCATTTTTTTAATGGAAGAAAAATAGGGCTCTGATCCATTCCAAAAACAAATGTTGACGAAAGCATGATGTAAATGGATAATCGTCAGTTTACATCCCTTTTTCTATAGAGATGCATTGATGCCCATTTTACATCCGTGAACGGATGGATGAAGAATGGACAAATGGTCCGGATGTGTGAAAAGGGCCTAAAATGCCTGTTCTTGTTGCTTTTTTTTTTTCACAAGAAAACAAAAAAAAGCTGTAAAACCAAAAAAGTAAAGCTATCAAACAGCAATCAGATCCACAAGACACACAAATACAAGGAAGACTAAATTAAACAACCTTAATACACCAAAAAACACCATCTAAATAAGCAAAATAAAAACTAGATTTTTTTTAAAACAAATTTTACTGTAAGCAGCTGATCAATCATCACTTTGGTGCAATGTCACTGATGGCAAAATCCTTCCACTTATCCCTTCTGACAATATTAATAAAAATAAAAATGGTCTGACACTGTCATTGCGTTCACCTCCATCCATAACTAAATACAAAAATGAAAAACATTTGCCCTGGTGGGACTTTATTTGAGGTGGACGAAATAGTCACCAGTAAATAGAAATTTTATTGAAACAACATGCATATAAAACATGACCATAAAACATGCATAGAATACATGACCAATATCACATACAGGCATCATTGCATTGCATATAAAGCATGATGACAAGATGATAATACCAGCATTGCATATAAATTGTCATAAGCGCTGCGTAAACTGTCGGCGCTATATAAATACTATATATAATAATAATAATATATATAGTATTTTGAACTTGACGCATTTCGTGGGTCAGATGCCCACTCATCAGGAGTGATGATGCATGAGCGTGTCTAAAAAATATAAATATATATATCAATATGGAATAATATACATAGTGCTGACCAATAAGTGCGGAGACTCAATTAAATATAAAAACCATGTGAGGAGATCCACACTTACATGTGATTAGGCCAAACCGATGGGTGTGACGCTACCATGGGGCGGAGGCACCAATGTCTAACTCGGGAGCTGAAGGGGCCAGAATCTGGAGCAACCAAAGGGGGGACCAGGCGAGAACACATATGGGAAAAGTGTAGTGAAATCTTGGTTTTCATGGAGCTTGCTGAAAAAAATATATATTTTGTATACAAACCCAATTCCAAAAGTTGGGACACTGTACAAATTGTGAGTAAAAAAGGAATGGACTAATTTACAAATCTCATAAACTTATATTTTATTCACAATATAATATAGATAACATATCAAATGTTGAAAGTGAGACATTTTGAAATGTCATGCCAAATATTGACTCATTTTGGATTTCATGAGAGCTTATTGCTACCTGTCCCAAAAAAGTTGGGACAGGTAGCAATAAGAGGCCGGAAAAGTTAAATGTACATATAAGGAACAGCTGGAGGACCAATTTGCAACTTATTCGGTCAATTGGCAACATGATTGGGTATAAAAAGAGCCTCTCAGAGTGGCAGTGTCCTTCAGAAGTTAAGATTGGCAGAGGATCACCAATTCCCCCAATGCTGCAGGGAAAAACAGTGGAGCAATATCAGAAAGGAATTTCTCAGAGAAAAATTGCAAAGAGTTTGAAGTTATCATCATCTACAGTGCATAATATCATCCAAAGATTCAGAGAATCTGGAACAATCTCTGTGCGTAAGGGTCAAGGCCGGAGAACCATACTGGATGCCCGTGATCTTCGGGCCCTTAGACGGCACTGCATCACATACAGGAATGCTACTGTAATGGAAATCACAACATGGGCTCAGCAATACTTCCAGAAAACATTGTCGGTGAACACAATCCACTGTGCCATTCGCCGTTGCCAGCTAAAACTCTATAGGCCAAAAAAGAAGCCATATCTAAACATGATCCAGAAGCGCAGGCGTTTTCTCTGGGCCAAGGCACATTTAAAATTGTCTGTGGCAAAGTGGAAAACTGTTCTGTGGTCAGACGAATCAAAATTTGAAGTTCTTTGTGGAAAACTGGGACGCCATGTCATCCGGACTAAAGAGGACAAGGACAACCCAAGTTGTTATCAGCGCTCAGTTCAGAAGCCTGCATCTCTGATGGTATAGGGTTGCATGGGTGCATGTGGCATGGGCAGCTTACACATCTGGAAAAGCACCATCAATGTTGAAAGGTATATCCAAGTTCTAGAACAACATATGCTCCCATCCAGACGTCGTCTCTTTCAGGGGAGACCTTGCATTTTCCAACATGACAATGCCAGACCACATACTGCATCGATTACAACATCATGGCTGCGTAGAAGAGGGATCCAGGTACTGAAATGGCCAGCCTGCAGTCCAGATCTTTCACCCATAGAAAACATTTGGCGCATCATAAAGAGGAAGATGCAACAAAGAAGATCTAAAACAGTTGAGCAACTAGAAGCCTGTATTTGACAAGAACGGGACAACATTCCTATTTCTAAACTTGGGCAACTTGTCTCCTCAGTCCCCAGACGTTTGCAGACTGTTATAAAATGAAGAGGGGATGCCACACAGTGGTAAACATGGCCTTGTCCCAACTTTTTTGAGATATGTTAATGCCATAAAATTTAAAAACAATTTATTTTTCCCTTAAAATGATACATTTTCTCAGTTTAAACATTTGATGTCATCTATGTTGTATTCTGAATAAAATATTGAAATTTGAAACTTCCACAACATTGCATTCTGTTTTTATTTACAATTTGTACAGTGTCCCAACTTTTTTGGAATCGGGTTTGTATATGTACAGTATATCAAAATATCATTATATATACTGCATCACAGTGGTGATAACAGAACAAGTATATTTGTATATACAGTAGGTAGCAGCGCCAGTATTTGGAAACCATAGAAAAAGGGGGCAGTGCCAGAGTAGTACATATATATGTGTAGGTATGTAGAAGAAAAAGAGTGGTGAGAGAGGTGATGAAAGTTCCAAAATTGTGGGGGAACCAAAGAATTGGAAAGTACAGAGTGAATGTGTCCGTGTGTAAAAAATATATAGTTGTATCACCATAATGTGTCAACAGAAAAATATAAAATGTGTCTTGGAAAGTTGGAGGATGTCTATAGTGAAGCCCAAGTATGTGTTTCAACTGTTGCCCAACCTTATTGCAGACAGAGCGGGTCCCTAATGCCATGTGGGATGGTACACAGGCACAGGCACGCCTGCAGCGTGGAGCCGCCGTGTGGAGAGACAAACACTGCACTGGCAACCACATCCATCCAGAGTGTATTCACCGTTGACACGTGTGCACGTCGATGTCGCGGTGGTCTGACGCGGTCAGCAGGAACATGGAGCCGATATATAGGTGGCCCCACCCAGAAGTGGGGAGGGGACAGCAGGGGAAGGAAACCCTTCCCTTTCATATATCGCAGCTCCTGAATCGGGCACAAGCCCACCACCAGAGGGAGCGCCACCACCACAAGGCTGCCAATGCCATGTAGTGTCAGCAACTATAATTGTATATTACTATATCCATGAAAAGTGACTGCCAGCCCCTGCTTAGGAGTGTAACATTAGCTGGTCTTAACAGTGTGAGACCATGGTAGGGCGTGGGTGTCTACCACCCGATATGGGAACAATATTAATAAAAATAAAAATCGTCTGACACTGTCATTGCGTTCACCTCCATCCCTAACTGAATACAAAAAAGAAAAACATTTGCCCTGGTGGGACTTTAATTGAGGTGGATGAAATAGTCACTGGTAAATAGGAATTTTATTGAAACAACATGCATATAAAACATGACCATAAAATATGCATAGAATACATGACCAATATCACATACGGGCATCATTGCATTGCATATAAAGCATGATGACAAGATGATAATACCAGCATTGCATATAAATTGTCATATATATATAGTATTTTGAACTCGACACGTTTCGTGGGTCAGATGCCCGCTCATCAGGAGTGATGATGCATGAGCGTGTCTAAAAAAAACATACATATATATCAATATGGAATAATATACATAGTGCTGACCAATAAGTGCGGAGACTCAATTAAATATATAACCCATGTGGGGAGATCCACACTTACATTTGATTAGGCCAAACAGATGGGTGTGACGCTACCATGGGGCGGATGCACCACTGTCTAACCTGGGAGCTGAAGGGGCCAGAATCTGGAGCAACCAGGCGAGAACACATATGGGAAAAGTGTAGTGAAACTTTGGTTTTCATGGAGCTGGCTGAAAAAAAATATCCCATAATGACAACGTGAAAGAAGTTTTTTTAAAAACCTTGCAAATTTTTTAAAAATAAAAAAGGAAGTAAATCTCATGTACATACACAGCCTTTGCTCACTATTTTATTGAAGCACCTTTGGCACCAATTACAGCCTCAAGCCTTTTTGAGTAAGATACTACAAGCTTGGCACACCTATTTTTGGGCAGTTTCTCCCATTCTTCTTTGCAGGACCTATCAAGCTCCATCAGGTCGGATGGGGAGCGTCAGTGCGCAGCCATTTTCAGATCTCTCCAGGGATGTTTAATTGGGTTCAAGTCTTAGCTCTGGCTGGGCCACTCAAGAACATTCACAGAGTTGTTCCATAGCCACTCCTTTTTTATTTTGGCTGTGTGCTTAGGGTCGTTGTCCTGTTGGAAGATGAACCTTCGCTCCATTCTGAGGTCCAGAGCACTCTGAAGCAGGTTTTCATCAAGGACGTGTCTATACATTGCTGTATTTGTCCTTCCCTTTATCCTGACTAGTCTCCCAGTTTCTGCTGCCAAAAAACATTCCCACAGCATGATGCTGCCATCACCATGCTTCACTGTAGGGATGGTATTGGCCAGGTGATGAGCAGTGCCTGGTTTCCTCCAGACATTACTCTTGCCATCCAGCCCAAAGAGTTCAATCTCTGTTTTATTACACCAGAGAATTTTATTTCTCATGGTCTGAGAGTCCTTCAGGTGCCTTTTGGCAAACTCCAGGCGGGCTGTCATGTGCCTTTTATTGAGGAGTGGCTTCTGTCTGGCCACTCTACAATACAGGCCTGATTCGTGGAGTGCTGCAGAGATGGTCGTTCTTCTGGAGGGGTCTCCTCTCTCCACAGAGAAATGTTGGAGCTCTGTCAGAGTGACCATCTGGTTCTTTGTCACGTCCCTGACTTAGGCCCTTCTCTCCCGATCACTCAGTTTGGCCAGGTGACCCGCTCTAGGAGTCCTGGTGATCCCAAACTTCTTCCATATATGAATGATGGATGCCACTGTGCTCATTGGGACCTTAGATGACCATAAGTTTCAGGACAATAAAATTTTTTTTTTTTTATACACAAAGTTGTCACTTAAATGATATATTGCACAAACGTGCCATGGCTATACAGGCGGTCCCCGGGTTACAAACATCCAACTTACAAAGGACTCCTACTTACAAACGGAGGGAGACAACAGGAAGTGAGAGGAAATTTACCCCTACCTAATGCACTCCTGTAAGAGTTATCATGGGAAAAAGTTGTCTCCACTGAAGCTTTATCACCAATCCTTGTTTCCACATCAACCCAAAATCCAATTGTCATAGAGACAGAAAGTGGAGGTGAAATCTTCTGAACAGGGGCACAGACAGCAAAACAAATGTTACAGGGGTGTTAACCCTTCCCTATGCTATCAAAAAAATGTAAAAATAATTTTTTTGGCTGGAGCTACACTTAATAAATGTACCTATTCCAACTTACAAACAAATTCAACTTAAGAACAAACCTACAGACCCTATCTTGTTTGTAACCCAGGGACCGCCTGTATGTGAAATGACACCCCAAAATACATTCTGCTGCTTCTCCTGTGTACGGGGATATCACATGTGTGAGACTTTTTGGCAGTCTAGCCATGTACAGGACCCCGAAAACCAATCACCTCCTCCAGGCTTTCTAAGGGAGTAAATTGTTGATTTCACTCCTCACTACCTATCACAATTTTGGAGGCAATGAAATGCCAAGATAATACAACCCCCCCACCCCCCCCAAATGACCCCTTTTCAGAAAGTAGACAACCCAGGTTATTTTCTAAGAGGCATGGTGAGTATTTTGCAGCTCTCATTTGTTTTGAAAAATAAAGAAAGAAAAGGAAACATTTTTTTTTCTTTTTTCGATTTTCAAAACTTTGTGACAAAAAGTGAGATCTGCAAAATATTTAACAAATTGTAAAATTCCAGTATATACATCATAGTTTGTAGTTGCTATAACTTTTTCTTTATAAATTTACACTTATTGAGGTTTTCTTTTTATTAAAGACGTGTAGCTAAATACATTTTGGCCTTTTTTTTTATATCGCAAAAAATCACAGAGGTGATCAAATACCACAAAAAGGGGGGAGTGTCCAAGATGGCGCCGGGAGCGGACATGTTTTAACTGAGCTCCCGATTCCGGCAATCATCCTGTCTCTTATCCTGCACGGACTGATCCCGTTCCTGGTTCCCCTGTCTTCTGCCTGCCGCCTCGCCCCTGGGGGGATGCACAAGCCCAAGAGAGGAGTGCAGACACGCCGCGCGGCTGACGCTGTGAGTATCGGAGCGGCCCTGAAGGCCTCGGGCCTACCTCTCAAATCCATGGCATCCCAGACTGAGCATGTGGTCATGCCCCAGGACTCCCCTGCTAACTTTGAGACCCTTATGTACTTATTGTTGGCGACTTTAATATGGTCCTTGACCCGTGTGTGGATAGGATGGTTGGGGGTTCCCTCTGCCCGCTCGGATCTTGCTGTTTGGGCCGAAACCTACGGGCTGACGGATCTATGGCGGTGGAGGCACCCCCAGTCTTGGGAGTATACCTGCCACTCTGCCTCCCATAAGACCTTCTCCTGCATAGATTTGATGTATGCGGGGAAGTCCCTTCTGCCTCGGGTGCGGATTCTCTCACGAGGAATATCGGATCATGCTCCACTTTTGTTGACCATGGAGCTGTCTGCTGACCCCTCTGATTATGGAGGCTCTCCAGGTTTTGGATTTCTGATGCTGATATTGATCCTCTGGTTGGGCCTCAGCTGGCAGCTTATTGGGAGGTTAACGCTGGCACGGCTCCTTTGGCCGTGGTGTGGGATGCCTTTAAGGCTTGCTCCAGGGGACATTATCAGACTGCCATAGGACAGCTTAGGCGACGTAGGAAGGCTGCCTTGACTCACAAAGAAAGGGAAGCTAAAGACTTGGAAATTTTGTATACCCGTACTAGAGACCCTGCCCACTATGCCTGACTGCAATCTCTGACTGGTGAGGTTCTGGGACTGCGTACTTCCCTTACCCGGAAGAAGTTGCTCTCTCAGTCTCAACGCATTTTTGAGCAAGGGGAACGCAATGGTAAATTGCTAGCGTGGTTGTCTAGAGAGCAGACCACTGGATACAGCATTGCTCATATTCGAGACCACACTGGTAGCCTCCATTCCACCTCAGCGACTATTAACCGTAGTTTTGCAGACTACTACCAGACGCTTTATGGTTCCCGTGTTGACTATACTGATGCTGACCTAGATCGCTACTTACAGGATGTGGACTTTCCGGTCCTGACTGACAGTTACCGGACTAAACTTGACGCCCCTATTACCCAGCGGGCGGTAGCCTCCCTGCAACCTTGGAAAACGCCGGGCCCGGACGGAATCTCAGTTGAATTTTATAAAACGCATATTGATCTTTTGGGCCCTCGTCTGCATGCCACCCTAACCGGGTCTTTGACGGCGGGTACTCTTCCCCAGACCATGAGTGAGGCGGTTATTGTGGTGATCCCCAAGCCGGGTAAAGACCCATCCGTATGCTCATCTTACAGGCCCATCTCCCTGCTGAATGTTGATGGGAAGATTCTATCGAAGATTTTAGCCAATCATCTCAATTCCGTTATAGCGGCCCTGAGCCACCCGGATTAAACTGGATTCATACCCGGTAGAGGCACCGACATTAACATCCGGAGGCTGTTTACGCACCTGGCTCTGGCATGGGGGGAGCGGGCAGGTGTGGTGGCCTCCCTCCAGGCCTTTGATTCTGTGGAATGGCCCTTCCTCTGGAAAATTCTTGCCTGTTTCGGGTTTGGTCCCAGGTTCGTCTCGTGGGTTCGGCTGCTCTATGGCAGGCTGATTGTGCGGGTGCACACCAACTCGTCCCTCTCAGATTGGTTCCCCTTATCTAGGGGCACTCGGCAGGGTTGCCCATTGTCTCCGGCCCTGTTTGCCCTGGCCCTGGAGCCGCTTGCGATTCTGTTGCGGGCGGATCCAAGAGTCTGTGGCGTTCGGGTGGGAGTGGTTGAGGAGAAACTGTCCCTGTATGTGGATGACACCTTGATTTACTTTGCTGATGCCTCCTCCTCGTTGCGTACTGCCTTGCAGCTGTTCGATACCTTCAGTCGTTTTTCCGGCATACACATTAACTGGTCTAAGTCTGTCCTGTTTCCCCTACACCCGTCAGTTCCCCTTGTAGACACTCAGACACCGCTTCAATGGGTTCAGGACATGACATATCTAGGTATCAGGGTGAGTTTGGTGTTGGACGCCTACAAGAGGGACAACATTGATCCCTTGCTTCACCAGCTGGATAAACGGTGTGAGACGTGGCGTACGCTCCCTCTTTCCCCGGTCGGGCGGATCAATTTATTGAAAATGATTTACCTTCCTAAATTTTTATACGTCTTTCGGAACTCCCCTACCGATATTCCAAAAAAACATTTTTCTAGGCTAGACAGCATTGTGTTGTCTTTTGTGTGGGCTGGGCGACCCCCCTCGGGTTGCCAGGCGGACCCTGTGTCTCCCCCTGTCTGGAGGTGGACTGGGGCTCCCTAGTTTTCAGCTTTACTTTTGGGCAGCTGTGTTGGTGACTGTCCGATGGTGGTTCTCCCAGCCCAGACAGAACTCTGCTGTGAATCTCGAGGCGGCCTTGCTGGGCTCCTATGCGGCGCTAAGCAACCTCGCCTTCCGGGAGGAACGGGCTCATCCACTGATCACCGTCCGATGCGGACGGAGTTGCGGATTTGGGCACGGGCTCGGGGCTGTGTATAGACAGCCTTTGCACGTCTCCCCGCACGTTCCCCTATGGGGCAACCCTTCCCTTCCGCATTTACATCAGATTCCTGACCCTCAGGTATGGGCGGTTAAAGGGATTGTGACTATGAAACATGTCATTCAGGATGGGAGGCTCCCTGCCTTTGATGTCCTGTGTCGGCTGCACTCCCTGCCTAGGTCTATGGAGTTCCGCTATTGGCAACTCCGTCATGCTATGCTGGCGCAGTTCCCAGGCACCGTCACTCTTGAGTCGGACCCGCTGGAGCGACTGTTGACCTCTAGGGTCATGGGTAAACCCCTTTCCTCTCTCTATCTGAGGCTGTCGACGGCTCATAGTCAATCTCTTGCCAAAACATATGACAAGTGGAAAGGGGACATTCCGGAAATGACAATAGATGACTGGGAAGACTGTATTAGTACCTATATCCCCTCTATGATATCGGTCAGAGACAGTTTCATACAACTGAAATTTTTGCACAGGGTATACTATACGCCCCGAAGACTTGCTTCCATATATCCCCAGAGCGACCCTCACTGCCACCGTTGTGGTTGTGACATTGGCACCTTTTTTCACGTAGTCTGGTCCTGTCCCGAGCTTGCCTCCTTTTGGCGGGCGGTGACGGAGACTCTGGGTGAAGCTCTCGATACCATTATTCCATTGGAGCCGGCTGTGACTCTTCTTACTAATCTGGAGGATGTGGTTGGAGATAAATATGCCAAATTATGTATTACGTATGCTTTGTTTTACGCTAGAAGGGAAATACTTTTGAAATGGAATTCGCCAGAGTCCCCTACTCGGGTGTCTTGGATTGCTGCCATTGCTAGGACACTTCCACTCTATCGGCTCACTTACGAGAGCAGGAACTGCCCTAAAAAATTTTTATAAAGTCTGGTCTGCATGGATTGATGCTGTGGGTGCCCCAATAAACCCTGTTATTGATGCTGCGGACTAGAATTGTTGTCTAGAGTGCACTTGATATTGTCTGAAGTGTTGCCTTCCCTCCTTCCTCTCCGTTGCCCCCCCCCCCCCTTTCTGTTACTGTGTTAACCTCCTTCCCCCCCCCCCCCCTCTCTCTGGCTTGTTCCCAGGCAGGAGTACATTTTACTTTATCTCTGCAATACCTGTGTTTGGTTAACCGTGCATCCTTCTTAGTCTTGTATCATGCGATATAGTTTTCATGATTGCCCATGCTCTTTATTGTGTTTCCTTTTTTGCTGTTGGACCCCTCTGCGTAGGGTGTTTGTGCCTTCTTTGTTGATGTTATTTTTTGTTTTTAATAAAATTACCTGTTAAAAAAAAAAAAAAAAATACCACAAAAAGAAAGCTCTATTTGTGGGAAAAAAAGGAGATACATTTAATTTGGGTACTGCATTTCATGACTGCACAATTACCAGTTAGAGTCAAGCAGTGCCAAATTGAAAAAAATGGCCTGGTCATTAAGGGAGTAAAACATTCCGGCCCAGAAGGGGTTAAAAAAAAATGTCTCCCTGTGTAGATCCATCATTAATCACGATGCTCGCCACACCACTGGACCTGAAAAAAAAAGAAACCCTTCGATTTCGTTGAAGGCTCCCGCTGTCTGCCTGCTTCTCTGTCTAACATTTCTTAAATAGCTAAGGGGCGGGCCACCCAATGACATCACTGGGTGGTTCCACCTTCTTGTGACGTCACCGACCGAGGCATGCTGGGTCACTGACGTCACAAGGGGGGGTCACCAGATAACGTCATCAATGACTTCACCCGTAGTTTTTTAGGAAATGTCAGATGGAGGATCAGGCAAATGGCGGGAGCCTTCGATGAGACCAGAGATTTTTTTTTTTGTTTTGTTTTTTTTCGGGTACGGCGGGTGTCGTGATTGATGATGAATCTACACCAGAGGACATTTTTTTATTTTTAAATAAAGGACTTGTCAAAAATTTGTTTTGTGTCTTTACTCACTTTTTGGGTGAATAAATAGGGATACTATGTACCCCATACTCATTCACATGGGGGGGGTGAGATCTGGGGGCCTTCCTAATTCCTGGGGGATTCCTACAAGCCCCCTGCCCGCATATTCCCACAACCGCCAGCCAGGGTTGTGAAGAAGAGGCGATTGTCTCCTTCAAAATTGGCACAAGCTGCTTCGGGGTGGGGGGGGCAGAGCCCCTACTGCCCTAAAAGCACCCCCCACGTTGAGGTCATGTGGCCTTTTATGATTTGGGAGGCACTCGCTCTTCCCTTCCCCCTCTTTCTGGGCCTGCAAGGCTGCATGCTCAGATAAGGGTCTGGTATGTCAGTCAGGGATGTATCTTGTCGCCTTACCTGTTCAACCTATACGGTGAGGCATGTTTAAGAAAAGTAAATTTGAAAGAAGAGTCTGTCGGCATAAAAGTTGGTTGGCCGAAACATAAACAGCCTGCACTTTGCAGATGACACAAAGACATCACCATCACCAACAGAAAAGAAGATATGCTATATGTACTGAGAAAAGGTAAAGCCAAAAGTTGTAGCATGGGATTAAAACTGAATATAGACAAGACGATCATGAATACAGAAAATGAACTATTTTTAACTTGACATGACAGAATAGAAGTTGTAAAGCATTTTAACCAGTTCTGGACCGGAAAGATTTGCCCCTTAATGACCAGGCCATTTTTTGCGATTCGGCACTGAATTACTTTAACGGAAAATTGCACTGTCCCGAAATAAAATTGATGTCCTTTTTTTCCATAAATAGAGCTTTCTTTTGGTGGTATTTGATCACCTCCGCAATTATTTTTTTTGCGCTATAAACAAAAAAAGAGCGACAATTCTGAAAAAAAAACAATATTTTTCACATTCTGCTATATTACATTCCCAAAAAAAAAAAAATTTAAAAATTAAAATTTCTCCTGGGCTTTCCTATAAACAAGGAAGTAACTAGACGTAATGAAATATTCTTCAGAATAGCACTTGGTAGCTATTCAATGAAAACTCTCAACAAAATATTCAACTGGAAAAAAAATTACACTCAAAACGAAGATCAGACTTGTCTATGTGCACATTTTCTCAGTTGTCAATTACCGGTTATAAAAACTGTATAGTCCAGAAGATCGAAGGAACCAAGTGAATAGGAGACCGACTGCTAGGTGGTTGGACACATCCACTACAGCTGTGGGGATGACACTGGAGGATCTCGCAAGACTAGCACAAAGCTGGCTTCTTTTTAGAGCTCTCTTTCATCAATCGCTAGGACTTGGAGTCAAGTTGATGGCACTTAGTAATAATGATAAATGATAGAGGAGAAAAGCTTACAATGGGGGCCCTAGTTCTGGGGACAGCCAGGGATTCTGTCACTTTGGAGTATAAGCCTTCTCCTGGTTATGTCTTTGGGATGGGTCTGCTTGTTTACTTCTGATATTTTAAGCTGGCCGTATATTAAACAATTTTCTTGTAGAACTTTCCTTTACATTTACTTTTAACTATGTAGTACAAGGGCCTGCCTGATTGCAGACAAATTGAAAGTGTCTAGGTTTGACCTCCATATTATATGGTTTTGGTAAATCTAAAGGAAAGTTGTACAAGAAAATTGTATAATGTATGGCGTGCCTTATATACTGTATACCAAATACATTTTTTTAGGGAAGATAGACACTTTAAAAGAGGCCAGTCTTCCCAACCTTTAAATTTTTGATTGTGGCAGAAATTGGTACTCCAAAGAGACAGATGAAATCAAAGGCATGCCATTTTGATTGAGTGAGATGTTAAAGAAAAAGTATTTGATATCACTGTCTGGCCTTTGATATAGGAATTGCCTCTGTAATTTATCATTAGGAGAACTAAGTTGGGAATCTTAGAGTTGGTGTCATTGCCTTTGTAGAATCCTTTACAAATGTTTTTTTCTTGATTTTTTAAAACATTTTTTGTGAAGAATAGAACTTTAATAATACTTTTTAGAATAATGCCATATAGGAGAACCTTTAGTGTAGTCCTTTAATAAATTACCCTCGCTTCCTCCAGAATGCAGCTCAGCTGGTAACATACTTTCCTTCAGTCATGATCAAAGCAATGATCAATGTACGACTGTACAGCCTTCACATGGAAAATCTTTTGGCTGGCTCCTCTTCACCCTGCACATGTGTTCCATGGCCCCATTGATTCCTATGGGATGGCTGTACTCCATCGGACTGCTGAAGGATATGCATACAGTCATTCCATAGGCCATTTAAAGAGGAGCAGACTGGAGGCTTTGTGTGCAAAGGCTGTGTGGCACGGGGGCATATTTATGAACTTTTAGGTGAATCCATCTTTAGGAGGTTCTGCTTCCAGCTTGTTTCTATTAAAGTGGAGTTCCACCCTTAAAAATTTACTTTACAGCATCAGTTAGAGTAAAACAACCTGAAAATTAATTGGATAATTAATATATTTTTTTTTGTTTCACTTACCTTGTTTTTAATGAAAATTAACTTACCTTCCTTTCTCGTCCTCCTTATGCAGCCATGGCCCCCCCCAACGTCACTTCCTCCTTTGCATTGCGTCCTGGGAGATGAGCGTCATCAATCCCAGGATGCAATGAGAATGGCCAGCCGCTACTCTCATTGCCGATCGCAATCTACAGCGCATGACGAGATTGCGATCGGCATTCTGGGAGCCAGAAACCAGGAAGAAGGTCACAGCGGGGGACACAGCAGCTTCAGACGCCCACACCACTCTCTACAATCAATTTTAAAGGTAATATTTTCTCTTAATTCAATTACTATCCTGTACTGTAATGTGGGGTTAGTGTTAGTGTAATTGGGGTTAGTTTAGGATTAGGGTGGTATATTTAGCTAAAAAAATGTCTTTGTGGCCGGAAACTCTGCTTTAAGTTTCTTTGGCCTTTAGCTGTTAGGGTACTTGGTGTGATAATCAAGCTGTGGGCTGCATCAGTTTGGGTCTTGATTGACTAATCTGTAGCTGAGTTGATGGTTAAAGCCTCGTACACACGCACCGATTGTTGGCCGTGAATTTTCGGCCAACGTCCGATTGGCCGATTGTCGGCTTGTTAGTATGATGATTCCGACAACCGACTGCGACTTTTCGGCCGAACAAAATCTGGTGTGCATGCTATAACATTTTTGTTGGCCATCACCACAACGGCCGATTTTTCGTCAGTCAGTACAGATTTCGGCAGACAGACATCAGATGAGCAAGACTGGGCATGCTCAGAGAAGAAAAAACACACGGAAAGTTAACCAGCACATTACATCACTTCTGAAGTTGGTTGTTGTTGGCCGAGAAAATTTGTGTGCAGTCTACAGCACATTTCAACCAACACAACAACACTGGACAAAAGATGGCCGATCGGTCGGCCAACAATCGGTGCGTGTGTACGAGGCTTTAGTCAAGACTCTGTTGCAGAAATGTAGAATTAATGTCTTTGAGGCTCTTCCTGGGATTTTCTAATTGAAGAGATCTTACTGTTTTGCAGTTCTCAGGTGTTGTTTTACCAATTACAGGACTGGCATGAAGCTGTAGGTGGTCTTGTCTGAACAACTCAAAGCATTTACTGAAGTAGATTTAAGCCCCGTACACACGTACTGATCGTCGGCCGAACGATCGGCCGTCTTTTGTCCAGGGCTGTCGTGTCTGCTGAAAACTGCAAAAGACTGCACACGAATTTTGTCGGCCAACAACAGCCGACTGCAGAAGTGATGTCATGTGATGGTTAACTTTCCTTGTCTTTTTTCTTTTCTGAGCATGCCCAGTCTTGCTAATCTGCTGTCTGTCGGCCGAAATCTGTACTGACTGGCGAACAATCGGCCGTTCTGGTGACGGCCAACAAAAAATTTAGTCTGCACGACAGATTCTGTTCGGCCGAAAATGCGCTGTCGGAAGCATCATACTAACAAGCCTACAATTGGCCGAACGGTCGTCGGCCGAATATTTACGGCCGACAATCGGTACGTGTGTACAGGGCTAAAGTCACTAGTTTCACAGCCCTTGAACTAAAGAGCATCAGCATTGTGTCGTAGGATCTTTGTATAAGTAGATCCCTGATCGCCTATTTAAAGCTGATAAAGAGTGTTTAGTAAAGTTTAGTTTGTTTGGACCAACCTGGTCAAAAGGAACTATTATTATCACTAACAGACGCTGTGACTGGGAGCACTGTATAAACTGTATGTAGTCCTTAGCTACATACAGTATACAGAGCTTTGTTCCGGCAGTGGAATGGGAACTTCTCTTCCCATTCACAGAACAAAATCAAGTCAGACTAAGCAGCACTCAGCCTTTTACAGGGAGTTTTGCATTCTATGAATTCATTGTGATTGGCTGAGTTGGAGATTGTGATATAATCTGTCCACCTGTCCACTTTCTTGTTGACAAATACGAGGTTGAAAAGCCATGGGTAAAAGTCTGCAGATTCTAGAATATCCTGTTGCAAGAGTTTTTGCAGTTCTTCTATGACTGCAGTCTGAAGGAAGCCAGTGCAGGGGCCAAATTACTGGAGGTGTTTGTTTGATACAGAAATTTAAATCCAAGTGAATAAAACAAGTCTAGTCCCAACAGGATGGATGTACTCTGAGTGACATTACAATTAAATCTGCCCAAATGCGTGTTTTTTGTGTGACAGGTAATGTTACCTTTCCCAACACTGATATTTAGGTGTTACTGTAGCCTATTAGGGTAGTCAATAACTCATTGAGTGGGTAATGATGAAAGTGGGCATTGTATGTCACTGCACTCAAAATGGGAACCTTCGCACCTCTTTCTAACAGCTGCGTAATTTTCACATTAACAATAACAGAGTCACTGAAATTATATAACCAAAGACATTTAGAATGTTGACTTTGCAATTGAAGTTACACTCTGCAAGGGAATTAGCTCCAGAGCTTAGTAAATGAGGGTAAGCTCTTCTGATTTTTTTTTTTCATTTTCCTTGCATGTAATATTATATTCTTTGCAAAGAAAAGCGTCACCTCATTTACTAAGCTCTGTAAGTGGAGAAGAAGTAGACTTGCAAAGTGAATAGTTAATTTGCCTTTAGTAAATCAACCCTACAGAGTTTAAAATTAGGCCTCATGCACACTGGGCCTAAAAAGTGCTGTTTATGCATGCTTTTGGGGTTTTTTTTCTTCAGCAACTCTTAAGCAACTCTATGTTAGCCTACTTGTCTATACATATTTGTGTGTTTACATTTATAATTTCAGAAGAGCGTTTTCAGGCTGAAAAAAACCATCACAAGTGTATTTTTGAGACAGTCTTGATGCGCACAAACGTAGCGTTTTTCAAGTGTAAATTGATTATAATAAAAAATGAGGGTGAATGTTTTGGAAAAACAAAAATACTTATAAAAGGAAATGCTCATAAATGTGCATAAACTCTTGTGCAATACGAGCCACTATGAGCGTTTTTTCTGCTTCTTTTTCTGCCAACGGTTCTGGCATTTTTTAAGCCTGGACCCTGTCTGATCCATCTGCATGTGATCAGGCTCCTGATCAGCCTGCTCTAAGTTGTGAACAGATGTACTTGGGATGGAATGACAACAATTAAGCCCCGTACACATCAGATTATCGAACGATCTGTCGTCCGTTTTTTGTGGCATGCTAGTCTGATGTGGAAAGTGAAGAGGTTATTTTCATACGAATTTTCCCGTACGACAGAATTCTACTTCAGAAGTGATGTCATGTGTTGGATTGCTTTGTATGTGTTCTTTCATCTCTGACCATGCCTAGTCTTGCTCTTAAAGCGGTTGTAAACCCTAGAAACAAAAAAAACAAAAAAAAAAAACCTGCAAGACAAAGGAATAATGGGCTAGTATGCATCGCATACTAGCCCATTATGTGTAACTTACCTTAGAACGAAGCCCAGACACGGACCCCCGGACATCGCTGCGGGCGCTGCCATGATCCCTCGCCGTCTCTTCCGGGTTCGGCGGCCCCGGCGCGGTGATTGGCCGGAAGAGACGGCTCCGGCGCGATGATTGGCCGGAGCCGCGATGACGTCACTCCCGCGCATGCGCGCGGGAGTGATTTTTCCGGCAAGCTCCCGGCAAGATAATTGAAGGTCCCCCCGGACCTTCAGAGCGCATGCGCCGCTCGCGCGAGCGGCTGCATGCACTGTAAATATCTCCTAAACCATGCCGGTTTAGGAGATATTATTTGTACCTACAGGTAAGCCTTATTATAGGCTTACCTGTAGGTAAAAGTGTCAAAAAGCGGGATACTACCGCTTTAAGATTTTTTTCCGTCAAAATCTGTACTAATGAGATTAAAATCGGGCGTTGTTTTGACGGACGACAAAAATTATATAGCCTGCACATCAGGATTTTTTCGGCCAAAAAGTCGGAGTCGGCTGTCCAAAGCACCATACTAACAATCTGAAAATCGGCAGATCGGTCGTCGGACGAAATTTCCCTTCAGATTTTCTTATCGTGTGTACAGGCCTTTAGAGGAGGGGTTCAGTTTGTTACAGCACCAAGTTTATCTTGTGCAGAGCACAACTTCATGCCTTCCTTATGGTGGTTATCTCTACAGTTTAATTAGCAAGCATTTGGCATGCTGTCAGTCAGCTTTTTGTACTTTAATATGGTCTTTGCTACTTTCTGTGGGACACAGCATATTACTGGCATCCTGTACAGCTATTTCCATCTACAGATCTACAGATCCCTACAAAGTGAGTGTATCTGGCTCCATAAGCAGACTCCCTCTTTGAGTTTTTCATTTGCAATTTTTATATGCAGGTCCCTAACCATTTCATCCTGTGGGGGTCCACATCTGCAGGGTTCTGCTAATCGTCTTAGCTCAGTAACTGGTGGTCATCCTGACAGCATCTGCAAAAACAAACTCTGCCCCTAAAGTGTTTGTGGTACGTTTAAAATCGTGTTCCAGTGCTTGTACTGTAGCTACATATGAAGAATCTTCTCCCAGAGTTGAGGAAGTCCTATAATTTTCTGAACCTAATGAGCAAGAGCAAGGCTCTTTCTCTCAGATGAGGCCCCACCCATACCAGAAGCCAATAAGTAGATGAAAAATTGGTCTTTCAAGTGATCTTGAAAGAGTGCTGCAGAAACTTTTCTTGGGTCTGTACACAGGGTTCATGTGTCCTACTTGCCATTATTGTATCTTAGAAGTGCAGATAGACTGTTTATAGGTCTTTTTTTAAATTACCAATTTCCTGCTCAAACTCCTCTTGCTATCTTGTAAAGTGATATTAAAGGTTATTTTTTTTCTTTACAATAAAAAAAGATTATACTTACCTGCTCTGTGCAACATTATTGCACACAGTGTCCCCTTATCTCCTCTTCGGTGGTCCTCCACTGCTGTGTGCTATGGAAGCACCCTTGCATGCATGCTCCCGATCCAGGCTGTGTGCATCCATAGACACACACAGCACCCACACAGCCACCTCTCTGCTCCTTCCTCCCAGGAATTTGACTGACAACCGCCGAAGCCTATTGCTGCCACTGCTTTCAATATCTCCTGTAAGACCAGGAAGTGAGGAGAGCAGTGCTGCAACCTTGACAGAGTTGGATCAGTGAGAGGAGTCAGGTAAGGGTTTAGGGATGCAGAGTAGGAAAGAATAGTAGGGAGTTTTTTTACCTAATGCAGAGAGTGCACGCTCTGCATTAACCTCCCTGGCGGTATTCCCGAGAGTGGCTCGGGGTGGAAATTTAGTGCCATTAGCGGTACTCGGGGTACCGCCAGGGAGCATCGCCGGATCCTGGTAGAGGTTACTTACATTGTCCCTGGGATCCAGCGATGTGTCCCTGCAGCATATGGCAGCTGGATCTTCTGCCCGATGCTGTGAGCCCCCGCTTCCATCTCCTGCGAGCGTCACGGAAATTCAAATAGTAAAACACACAAACACACTGATATATTGTAATCCTATTGGATTACATTACAAAATAAAATAAATTGACATTAGTTTTCCCCCCAATGCCCTTTCCTGCAGTTTTACTGTACTATATATATATATATATATATATATATATATATATATATATATATATATATTTAGAGAGAGAGATAGACAGATAGATATACATATATATATATATATATATATATATGTGTGTGTGTGTGTGTGTATGTATATATATTTATACTTTAACTTATTTATAGTTATTTAGTATATTATAATTTATGATTTTGTGTTTCAAACATTATCATACCCTAGATGTTATAAAGAAGAACGCCCAGTAAAAAAAAATCATATGTAAATAGTTGGTTTGGGCTGCTCGTCCTTAAGAATTACATGCAAAATAATTGTACCGCTTTCAGTACCTAAAATCAGAAACAATCATACCGCCAGGGAGGTTAAGAGAGTACTCCTATGACAAAAAGACATAGCTCTCGACACATTTCTACTGACCATAAACTCAGTTCACTAAGCTATAACAAACATTCATTTGAGAGTCAAAAAAAGCAGTCACGTGGCTCATCACATCTATAAATAAATACTACTTAAGTCATAAAATAGTAAAATGAGCCTTGTGGCTCCAAAATCATGAAGCATCATGGTCATGAGATCTTCTGGGATAAATCATGATAACTGAATACCACAACATATTATTTGATAAATCCATCAGTCAACATTTAATAGATCTATTCATCTAGAAAATTTTATTAATTTACTAATAATTAAAACAACTAGTTTTATTACTTAACTGATGCAATATTAAATAAAAATGTGTGATTTACCTATTGTAAGTATGAACAGAATCTTTGTTTATAATTGTTGTCAGAGCATTTTGTCCTGTGGTGTCCAAACAAACCACGAAAAAAACATCTACAGCTGCCAGTCAAGAGAATTGTCTACGTTTAGTACACACATGGAAACCCGACCTTTTTTCCTCTTTAAACACAAGGGGGGGGGGGGGGCAAGAGGGTCACTCATCATCCACATATTATTATGACCTTATGCATAAGGAAGAGTATTAGTTATTTTCCACCTTAAAGATTTGGGTTAATTTAATGGACTTGACGTATGGTGAACAAAATCAGCCATATACCCAAGCAATCTGCAGTACACATGGATGCAGTTACTTTATCACAACTTTCCTCCGCCTTAATCACTCATAAGACTATTGCTCTGCAATAAGCATTAAAGCTGGGCATCGAGAGGTAATATGTTTCAACCCGATCTCCTCTGCTCAGTTTCATATTTTTTTAGGATTTCCATGGCTGCCAGTTCTATTGATTGGCAGGTCAGAAATCAAATCTTTTCTTCTGAGCATTTTCAGGTACATTAACTAGGAAGGACAGCTCACCCTCTAACCTTGAAAAATTGTCTCCTTGAGATTTTAAGGATGTACTGTAAATGATAATAAAAACACAGATCAGTTACCACCACATCAAACTTATTTGTCCAATAGAACCTTTACCAGGAGCTCCACTTCGATTTGGCATATCTTTTACCTTTTAGAACCCAAACTGAACATTTTAAAGGAGAAGTCCATATTCTAAGACTAACCTATGTAGCACTGTAAAGAAGAAATCACTATACATACCTTTTCTGAATCTGCTCTGGTCTGGTCCCACGCTGAGCTGTCAGCAGTGGCTTCGCTGTGGAGGCGGGTGCAGAGAAGGCAGCAGACAACGGAAGCCCCATAGTAACTCTATGGGGGCTTCGTCACTTCCCATTCATTTCACAGCCATTGTCAGCTTTGTCCTCTGCAGAGTTTCTGCCCTTGGAGACCAGACCAGATCGGCTTCAAAAAACGGCATGTATACTGATTTCTTCTTTCCAGGGCTAGATAGGTTAGTCTTAGGTTGTGGATGCCTGTAGATGTAGCGATTTTAGTGTTAGGCTTGACTTCCCCCTTTAAGCAGCATCTTTTGAAGAACATTTGCCAAAAAAGGTTTTACTTGCCCTTCAGCATCTCCTGCTGGTGCCCTTTTATTCTTTTTTAAAAAGAAAGACAGGACCATTCATCCATGCATTGACTATGGGGAGTTAAATATAATTACAGTAAAAAATAGTTTGTCTACCTCCATTAATTTCTGAGCTATCAGCTAATATTTTCAGGCTTGATCTTCAGGATGCCTATAATCCTGTTGTATTCAGCCTAGAAATGAGTGGAATACTGTATTCAGAACAAGATATAGGCAGTATAAATCATTAGCAATGCCTTTTGGAACTGGTAATGTACATTTTCACTTTCAACATTTCACAAATGATGTTTTCAGGAACCTGTATCTTACCTCAATAACATAGTCATTTTTTCAAATAATCTACAGGAAGATATCTTCAATTGAAGAAATCTGAATTTGAACAGACCCAAATAGAATTTTTGGGTTATATCATGTCACCCACAGGGGCTGTTCATGGATCCCAGTAAGATTTAGGCAAATTTTTATCGGAGATTTAAAAAAAAAACCCCAGTTGACTAAGATGGGAACAGGTTTTTAATAGTCCACTGAAACCATAAAGGCCTTCCTACATTTGAAAACTTCATTCACAGCTGCACCTGTACTGGTACATCTTAACCCAAAGCTCCCCTTTATAGTAGAAGTGGATGCCTTGAGTGCAACTATTCAAGCAAAAATTGGTAAAAAAATTGGTATTGCATCCCTGTGCATACTCTACATGACAGATGACACCCACAGAGCAAAACTACGATATCGGAAATAAAGACATTTTTAATAAAAGTGGCTTTTATTTAATAGAGAAAACTTGTGGAGGGCGTCTTACATGCAGTAACTGTCCTCTCTGACAAAAAAAAAAAAAAAATACGTATTTATCAAGTCAACGAAAAGGCTCTCTGAAAAACAGGATAGATAGATGCTTTCTTTTTCAAGGTTCAATTTTATAACTTCCTACAGACCAGGAGGTAAGAATGGAAAAGCACATGCCTTGTCCAGAATTGCAGATGACTCTTCTACAGACACAGAACCAGTTGGTACCACTTTCTGGAAGTAATGTATTTTGCAAATCTACTTCCTAAATGTAGCACCACCCCCGCAGGAGCTGCTGATTAGATTATTGGGTCTACGTCCTGCCTTCCAACCCCTGAAATTGGCTCGAACCCTCCCTAGGCACAACTGACACGAAATGGGACTATAATACCAAATGGCTACAGGAGAACACAGTTCAGGATATATCACCCCAATAAGTAATAATAACTTGTTACCTTTCTCCAGCCGCAGTCCCTCTGGGTGACACAAGGTGCAACACACAGACTTTTGCTTAACCAAAGTAGCTTTACTGAGAGTTAAAGTACAAGTTGACTCCAAAAGACATCACAAGAGTCAACTAAGAAAGATAAAGTTATTGACACAATAATAAACAATATGATTAAGATAGCTATTTTTGTATACTTATGCAACTAAAAGATAACTCATAGGCTTTCTTTTACCCAATGCAGGCTATACTTTACACACGTCTAGTCTCTTGTATCAGGTAGGCAGAACCTATTTGAATCCCATACACAGTTCCTTCCTTTTGGTTTGGAATCTTCGCTAGCAATCGTTGGTGCACAAGCTATTTGTAATCCAAAAGTAAGGATATATAGTCAAAAGGGGTGAGAAAAAAAAGGTTACAATCACCCGCAATGTTACTGCGTAATTGGGCGTATTAATCTTCTTAGTGTGCATATATAGGCCCCTGACACCTTATGTACTTGTGTTTAAATGCTTAGTCTCCTGGAAGGTGCACTAGGCCGCTGAGTGTACTGCGTACTATCTGAAGTGTAGTTAGCACCGGCTAAAGTTACTTTCTTCCAAGCGAGAAACAGATTTGGGCATGTGCCCTGCTCACCAAACGGCCTCTTTCTTCCCGAGCTCTCCACCTCCGATTTCTGTCACCAGCCGCGCTTGTGGTTAGATGTGGGCAACACCAGTCTCTGCAGAGCATCAATGGGTTCTCTGGGAAGGCTCCTTTACTGCAGATGAAATGCTTCCACTCCGTCACTTCAGGCTCAGGCTTCAGGCCTAGTCCGCAGCATCAGCCCACAGCACTTGCTTCCTTCTAGCTGTTGTGTCAGGAGACAAGAGAGAGAGCCTGGCTCCTCCCTTCCTTTATAAAGCTTCCCCCAAAAGGCTGTGCGGTGAAGCAATGCACCCTGGTGTTCCCACTGAATTGTGGGTATCGTAGTATCTGATGAACATCACCAAGCTGCAGTGTGGCAGTTTGGCCACTAGAAACTTCTGATGAAAACCACCAAGCTGCAGTGTGGCAGTTTGGCCACTAGATGGAGCCGAGTTCCTTCAAAATGTTATACAGTCTACTAATGAACAATTGTAAATGGGAGGATGCCCGCTACACACTCCCCCCACTTTAGAAACTTTGGTCCCCAAAGATAACGACAGCATGTATCCTGTCACATACGTTGGAAAAAAAACAATTAACTCATGCACAACGGTAAACCATGTCCCTTATCAGAAGCAGAGTTCAAACCCAACAACTGCACATTAAAACACAGGGCCGACAGCGGAACCTCCCACCAATTGTTGGGGGAGAGAAGGTGGTTCTGTTCACAAACCCCCGACACTTGAGTGGCTTGTACAGATGTGCCTGGGGGTGAGCTAGGGTTGTCCTCCACTAAATCTGCAGTGGAAGAACTAGGCTGATCAAGAGTTCTCTTAGAAGTAAGGACAGCTTCTTCCGAGCATTTCCCCAATTGGTCGTAAGTTAGTCTTTTGGGTGGGTGAATGACTCTTCTTTCCCTCTGTTCTTTGGGAGTCACAATCTTAGAAGTGCTGGAACCAGCCGCTCTTGGGGATTCTTCAAGAGCTTCCTCCTCTAGTCCCAACGCATTGGACTCTGGGGTTTCAGAAGCAGTTAATTCTTCTACAGAGAAAGGTGCAACCTCCTCCTCAGGATCTTCACCATCAGCTACTTCTTCTGTAAGCATGTGGAAAGGCACAAATTCAGGAGCTTCTGCCCGAAGGGTTCCTCTTTCAACCAGTTCGGATGAAGACAGGTACTCAGTCGTGGGTTCTGGTAACTGAGATGACCACATCCAATCAGGTACCTCCTCTTCATCTTCCAGATCTTCAATTGGAGAATCTCCATCCCTCACATCTGGAAATGCTGTTTGAGATCTGGTAACTGGCCTGTGCCCTTGAGACGTTGAAGGGACTTCATGTGAGACTGGGTCAGGAGGTAGGCGAACTGCTTCTGAGAGAGGTAATAGGTGGTTCCTATGCCAAGTCTTCAGTGGGCCCACTCTCCCTTCCGGCCTAATCTGATACACAGGAAGGTTTGGCAGCTGCTTACAGATGACATAGGGCTGGGATTTCCAACGGTCAGCCAACTTGTGTTTCCCAGGGATACCCAAGTTCCTCAACAACACTTTATCCCCTGGCTGCAAATCCTGGATCCTAACTTTCAGGTCAAAGTTTCTTTTATTTCTCAGCCCCCGTTGATCAGATGAGACTTGGGCTTTTTCGTAGGCCGTTTTTAGGCTCTTCCTCAACCGGTCCACATACCCCTTGTGAGATGCTGCTGAGGTGTGATCAGGTGATATGCCGAAAGCCAAGTCCACTGGCAGCCGAGCCTCCCGCCCGAACATTAATCGGTATGGGGAGTATCCTGTAACATCACTGACAGTACTATTGTAGGCATGTACGATGGCAGCTACATGTTTACTCCAGTGCTGTTTCTTTTCTGAGCTCAGGGTCCCCAACATGTTCAAAAGAGTCCGGTTAAACCGTTCAGGCTGAGCATCCCCTTGTGGGTGGTAGGGAGTAGTCCTAGTCTTTTGGATGCCTAACAAGTCTAGCAACTTCTTAATCAGCCGGCTTTCAAAGTCTCTTCCCTGATCTGAATGGAGGCGTTGCGGTAAACCATAGTGCACAAAGAACTTTTCCACTAATACTTTGGCCACTGTTGTGGCTTTCTGGTCTTTTGTTGGAAACGCCTGGGCGTATCTGGTGAAATGATCTGTTACCACAAGGACATTCCCTTGACCACTCAAGTCAGGCTCCAGGCAAAGGAAATCAATGCACACCAGTTCCATAGGCCCCTGACTTTGCAGATGGCCCATTGGGGCTGCTTGACGTGGCAAAGTTTTCCTCTGGATGCAGCGAGCACAAGAACGACAGTATCCTTCAACTTCACCCCGCATACAGGGCCAGTAAAACCTGTCTCTCACAAGTTGGAAAGTCCTTTCAGGCCCCAGATGACCATGATTGTCATGGAGAGCAGCCAAGACTCCTTCCCTGAATTTAGCTGGTAGGAACAGTTGCCACTTCTCTTCCAGATCATCAGAGGGGCCCCTTCGGTAGACCACCCCTTGGCGTATCTGTAGCCGGTCCCATTCTTTATGCAACAATCGGGCTTCCCGAGGGGAGTCTGTTAGAAGCAGCTCAGGGCGCTGAGTCTCTATGGCCTTCAGCAAAAGTTTCCCCAAAGGGTCTTTTAACTGCTCCTTCCTCAAGTCCCCTTTCGATAGCCTAGGCAAACCTTCTTCAACCTGGGTCACCCTGCAATAACACCTGGGTACTCCAGCAGCTGAGACCCCAATCTCTTCGGCTCTTGCTCCTCCACTGGATCGAAATTCCGTTCCCTGACATAGGGCGCGCACTCCCTCTGAGGTCAAGTGAGCCCATTCTTCAGTAGGATCGTTGGGGGCATGAGACCTTCTGGAGAGGGCGTCTGCATCCCTATTCCCAACACCTGGTCGGTATTTTAAACTGAACATAAAGCTAGAGAGAGCGGCTAACCACCTATGTCCTGTAGCGTCCAGTTTGGCAGTGGTCAGCAGGTAGGTAAGTGGATTATTATCCGTTTTGACTATGAATTCTGCTCCATATAAGTAATCTTTCAGTTTGTCTACTACAGCCCACTTCAAGGCCAGGAATTCCAGCTTGTGTGTGGGGTAATTCCTCTCGGAAGGTATCAGACTTCTGCTCACATAAGCAACGGGCCGCAGGTGACCGTCATGCTCCTGGTACAACACCCCACCTAGCCCATCTCTGCTGGCATCGACATGTAGTTCGTAGGGTTTTGAGGGGTCTGCGTAGGCCAACACAGGGGCAGTGGTCAGGCTCTTCTTCAACTGAATGAAGGCTTCCTCACATTTCGAGGTCCACTGATCCTGAATAGATTCCTTGGGCTTTCTAGGCCCCATGGCGGGTTTCACTGGTTTGACTAGTTCTGGAACATCATCTTCCCCTTCGGTTCTGAGTAATTCATTGAGGGGTCGGGCAATTTTGGCAAACCCTTCCACAAATCTCCTGTAATAGGAGCAGAAACCCAGGAATGATCGGAGCTCAGTCACATTTGTGGGCCTCGGCCAGGAAGTAACAGCATCCAGCTTCTCTGGGTCGGTGGACACTCCTTCTGCAGACACAATGTGACCCAGGTAATGGACCGAGGACTGGTAAAACTGGCACTTCTCCGGAGAAAGTTTCAGGCCTTCTTCATATAACCTCTTTAGGACCTTTTCCAACCTCTCTTCATGCTCTTCTAGGGTTCTGCCGAACACAATAATATCATCCAAGTATACCAGTACCTCTATCAGGTTCATATCTCCAACAGTTCTCTCCATCAGTCTTTGGAAGGTGGCTGGGGCTCCTGACAACCCTTGAGGCATGCGGTTAAACTCAAAGAACCCCACGGGGGTGATGAAGGCTGTCTTCTCCCTATCCTCAGGGTTCATGGGGATCTGGTAGTATCCGCTCTTCAAGTCCATCACACTGAACCACTTGGCCCCTGACAAACTTTGTAAAGCGTCTTCAATCCGGGGGGTGGTATACTGGTCTGGAATAGTCCTTCTGTTCAGTGTTCGGTAGTCGATACAGAGCCTCAGGGACCCAGTTTTCTTCCGGACTACCACTATTGGAGAAGCGTACGGGCTCCTGGATTCTCGAATAATCCCTGTTCTCTTGAGTTCCCCCAACTGCTCCCGTAGATCTTCTAAGTCACCCAAGGGAACCCGTCGGACTCTCTCCCGAAAGGGTTTATCTTCATGTAGACGGATATTATGGGTGGCACTCTTTGCACACCCCACATCGAATTCATCTCTAGAGAATATTTCTTTCCATCGAATCAGTTGGGCCCTGGCTCTCTTCTTCCATTCCGGTGGGAGGGCCGTATTTCCAGAGCAGAGCTCCTCTATGGTGATTTCGCCCCCGTCTTCCCTCTTCAAATCTGATGGGGCAACTGGGGTGGCCGGGTTCACCTGGCCCAACAGCACCCTGGCCGGCACCTTCACCGGAGTAGTAGCAGTATTTCTGACACTCACCAAAACCTTCCCATGACTTTTCTGTAATGCCTTCAATGGGATCACTTCGGGGATCACTTCTATCCCTTTCTGTGCCTCCGATGGGCCTGATTCAAGAACCATGAAAGGGCCTGGCTGCTTCCAAGTGAGCTTGACAGAAGCCCTCAAGCAGGTCACCTCTCCCGGCTGCAACACCTTCTCTGTTTTATCCAGCTTCCAGATCTTTCCAACTCCTTCGGCAGGGGCCTTCTGTTCCAGACCTAGACGTTGATAGGCCTGCCTTAACATGGGATGAACTTTCAGAGTTGGGGCATCCTGTCCCTGGACTAGTTGTGTCAGCAATCGCCTGACTAGGTCAGTGTTGGTCCCTATAATGAGGGAACTCTTATTGGCCCCTGGTGGGCGAGGGCATACCACTGCTAAAGTATCGAAGGTTTCAGCTTTGCCGGCCAAGGAGGGGTCAAAAGTTAATTTGATTGGCAAATACCCGTCATAGGGAAAACTTTGTGTTCCAATACCCCATATCTCCAGGTCTTCCAGCCTCTGCAGGGGCAGATGTTTGAGGTGTCTATCGTAGAAATCCCTATACAGGAGAGTCACCTGGGCTCCTGTGTCCAGTAAAGCCTTTGTATAAATTCCTTCCACTTGGATTGAGACTACAGGGGAAGGCCCCACTAGCTTGACAGGAAATTCTTTTGGAGTAGCCCTTCTGCCGGGCTCAGCTACCTGCACCCGTACTCCTTTCCTTTTTGAGTTTCTACCGGGCCTCATCTCCTCCTGGGCCTGGTGTGCATTGATTTCCCGCCTCTTATCGGCCCAAGTCGTGGAATGAGAGGCATTTAAAGAGGGCCTTACTCCCTGACTGTGGCTCTTAAATTTAAGGGATCTCTTGGAGTCCATTAAAACTGTTGGGCGCCCGGTTGACTCCTTCACCGGAGCCCTCTGAAGTTTTCCGCCGGCTTGCGGTGTTTGAAGGCAGCCTCCTCTGGACTGGGACATACTCCTCTGACATGCCCTACCCCTCCACAATTGAAACAGGTTATCGGCCTCCTAGGTTTCTGTTCTGGTTCAACACTGGAACTAGGGTGTTTAGCAGGCTTCTCTTCTGTGTTTCTATTAGATAGAGCAGATGCCTGACTGTTCAGGATGGATACCATTTCTATTAGCTGTGAC
Source organism: Pelophylax lessonae (assembly GCF_965119305.1). Lineage (NCBI taxonomy): Eukaryota > Metazoa > Chordata > Amphibia > Anura > Ranidae > Pelophylax > Pelophylax lessonae. The sequence continues at coordinate 233,361,357 of NC_138769.1, forward strand.
ACCTGAGTCTTTAAGAGCTCAACTTGTGAGTCGCCTTCTTCCGCACTTATCACTCTAACTCGGGCGGTTGTTTCCCGTTCTTGGCTCTTCCTTTTGTTATCCAACATGACCTCTTCTTCCCGGACCATCCTGATCAGATCAGGGTACTCCAGGATGCCACCGTCCTGGCGAGTTCGCAACAGTATAGCAATAGGGTCTAGAGGTTGAGCTCCCCTCAGCACCTGTTGTGCTCGAGTCTCATCCACCTTCCGGGGATCCAACCCTTTTTTTAACAGAATCTGATGTATGATCCTATCCAGACGCCCGATGAATTCAGACAGTTTTTCTCCTTCCTTCTGGTAACAGTGCTCCAGTTGGTAAAGAAGTTCAGTAACCTTTTCTGTCCGGCCAAACACATCTTGTAGAATATCCAGATAGTCTTGTGCAGTACAATCCTTCTTGCTTAGCTTGAGGTTGCGTACGGCCTCCAATGCAGGCCCCTTCAAACTCTCTGTGATTCGCTGCTTCTTATGCTGTTCTGGTATCTCCCACTCCTCCAAGGCCTGAGTAGCGTTATCTAGCCACTCCTCGAATCCATCTTCCACTGAGGGTACAGGTTGCTTCCCAGAAAAAGTCCTGAGCTTCCTGTATCCAGCCATCAGATAGTTTGGAGGATCCTTGTTACATTTGGCTACTATTTCCCCCAGGACAGCGCATAGTTCTGAGCTAAGGGTAGTCAAAGGTGGTGCACTGAATCCCTCCTTTTTGGCACTTTCTTCTGTGCTCAGTCCCCCTGTAGTAGTGGGTATAGGGTCTTCCTCTTCACCTTCTGGATGTATCAGGAATAACTCTACTTGATCTATAGTTTTTATGCTGGTGCCCTTGAAGTGATCTGGGACCCCCTTCTTCCATTCACACAATGCGTAGGTGTGTTGATTGGTGGTATCTGTCCTCATGTCCATCACCCAAAGTTTCCTGTCCTTGGAATATGTTCTCAGAACTGAGAGTAGTTGTTCCTCTGTCCAGTTCTCTCCCTTGATTCCAATCACCAGACCATGGCCGATAAGGACATTTTCTTCTCTGCACCACCGGGCTGCAGCGGCAGGGTCCATTTCTGTGCGAACAGCGATTTTGTCACTGAGAGGGAACTGTTGCAGGACCGTAGATATCCCGGACGAGCCCCCACGTGTAGGACCACCCCCGCAGGAGCTGCTGATTAGATTATTGGGTCTACGTCCTGCCTTCCAACCCCTGAAATTGGCTCGAACCCTCCCTAGGCACAACTGACACGAAATGGGACTATAATACCAAATGGCTACAGGAGAACACAGTTCAGGATATATCACCCCAATAAGTAATAATAACTTGTTACCTTTCTCCAGCCGCAGTCCCTCTGGGTGACACAAGGTGCAACACACAGACTTTTGCTTAACCAAAGTAGCTTTACTGAGAGTTAAAGTACAAGTTGACTCCAAAAGACATCACAAGAGTCAACTAAGAAAGATAAAGTTATTGACACAATAATAAACAATATGATTAAGATAGCTATTTTTGTATACTTATGCAACTAAAAGATAACTCATAGGCTTTCTTTTACCCAATGCAGGCTATACTTTACACACGTCTAGTCTCTTGTATCAGGTAGGCAGAACCTATTTGAATCCCATACACAGTTCCTTCCTTTTGGTTTGGAATCTTCGCTAGCAATCGTTGGTGCACAAGCTATTTGTAATCCAAAAGTAAGGATATATAGTCAAAAGGGGTGAGAAAAAAAAGGTTACAATCACCCGCAATGTTACTGCGTAATTGGGCGTATTAATCTTCTTAGTGTGCATATATAGGCCCCTGACACCTTATGTACTTGTGTTTAAATGCTTAGTCTCCTGGAAGGTGCACTAGGCCGCTGAGTGTACTGCGTACTATCTGAAGTGTAGTTAGCACCGGCTAAAGTTACTTTCTTCCAAGCGAGAAACAGATTTGGGCATGTGCCCTGCTCACCAAACGGCCTCTTTCTTCCCGAGCTCTCCACCTCCGATTTCTGTCACCAGCCGCGCTTGTGGTTAGATGTGGGCAACACCAGTCTCTGCAGAGCATCAATGGGTTCTCTGGGAAGGCTCCTTTACTGCAGATGAAATGCTTCCACTCCGTCACTTCAGGCTCAGGCTTCAGGCCTAGTCCGCAGCATCAGCCCACAGCACTTGCTTCCTTCTAGCTGTTGTGTCAGGAGACAAGAGAGAGAGCCTGGCTCCTCCCTTCCTTTATAAAGCTTCCCCCAAAAGGCTGTGCGGTGAAGCAATGCACCCTGGTGTTCCCACTGAATTGTGGGTATCGTAGTATCTGATGAACATCACCAAGCTGCAGTGTGGCAGTTTGGCCACTAGAAACTTCTGATGAAAACCACCAAGCTGCAGTGTGGCAGTTTGGCCACTAGATGGAGCCAAGTTCCTTCAAAATGTTATACAGTCTACTAATGAACAATTGTAAATGGGAGGATGCCCGCTACATAAAATTAAAAAAGCCTGTCATGATGACTCATGAAATCGAATCTTAATCCATAATAAAATATCAGTTTAAACCATTATGATGATTACTGGACTTTCAGAAAAATAACTTTTTCTCCTAAAGTGGCACGACTTAAGGTGCTACAGTTTTTGCATTATTTGAAATCTGCTGGCTGCTTAGGAATATGGCAGACTTTCTTACTCATGCCTTTCATTGGCCTAATTACCAAAAAGATACATGGGATTATGTCCTCCCATATGAGAATTGTGCATGCAAGGTACCACTCGCCTTCCTTGTGGGTCTCCTACTAAAACATCTCTCTGTGCCAACCCACCCATGGGGGTTTATTTTTGATTTACAACTGTTGGTGCTATATAAATCATGTATATTAATATAATTGTCCTGGTAGTAGTAGATCATTTGACAAAAATGGGAGTTTTTTCCCTAATATTGGCTTTCCTACAGCCAAAGTCATAGCAGAAATTCCAAACTGAAAATATATAAACTGCACAGCCTTTCATATGAGATAAAAAAGCCAATTTAGGAAATCACATTCACTTAGTGGTTTGCAACAACTGAATGCTATAAAATGGGACCCCTATGCTCCTATTTCATGCAACACCATGTTGCAATTTTATCACTACGCCCAACGTACATTTACTGTGACAGGGCGGCCCTTAAGTGCAAAATCATGTACCTGTACATGATTGTTTCCATCGGACCCAGGGCGTGCACGCTGCCGGAGTCACGCTTCCCCTGTGATTGTACACAGTGAGAGTCAATCAGCGGGTCCGGCGGCTGCAATGGCCACCAGCCACCTGCGATCATTTGGAGGCCTGACAGAATGGCGGTCTGCCTATGTAAACAAGGCAGTCTGTCATTCTGTCAGACAGGAAGAGAGTGATCTCGTGTTCCCACTAATCAGGAACACAGATCTTTCTCTTCCTGCAGTCAGTCCATCCTCCACACAGTAAGAAAGCACTCCCTAGGAGCACACTTAACACTTTGATTGCCCCTGATGTTAACCCCTTCCCGGCCAGTGTCATTTAAACAGTAACAGTGTATTTTTTTTTAGCACTGATCACTGTAATAGTGTCACTGGTCCCCAAAAAGTGGCACGGGTAGTGTCAGATTTGCCCACCACAATGTTGAAGTCCCACTAAAAAACGCTGATTGCTGCCATTACCAATAAAAACAATAAAAAAATAAAAAGTACATAAATCTATCCCATAGTTTGTAGAGGCAAAAACTTTTGCGCAAACCAATCAATATAAGCTTTTTGGGATTTTTTTTACCAAAAATATGTAGCAGAATACAAATTGGCCTAAAATGATGAAGATTAGATTTTTTAAATTTTTTTATTGGATATGTTTTATAGCAGAAAGTAAAAAATTTTTCTTTTCAAAACTGTCAGCATTTTCTGCAGAGGTGATCAAATACCACCAAAAGAAAGCTCTATTTGTGGACATCAATTTTATTTCTGTAAAACGTCGCATTACAGCACAATTGTCAGTTAAAGCAACACAGTGCTGCATCGCAAAAAATGGCCTGGTCAGGAAGGGGGTAAAACATTCCGGGGCTGAAGTGGTTAAGGAAATCTTATAAACATCATCTTACACTATTGTTAATCATACATTCATACATTAATTTTACAACAGCAATGGTGTGAAGTTACATGAGTGTTAACTCATACACATATATATTTATTATATATTAGATAAATATATATATTATATTCTACAGTATCTGATAAGACGGAAATGTTATGGAAAGGTTATGATCCAGAAGTAGATTGGTGGGAACCAGAAGAAAGTAAGCAATGCTTCATTTTAATCGGGACTTTTCAAAAATGTTATTCTGATATGACTGTCCACTGAATTTTCCTTGACAGGGAGGGGCATTTCTATGAACTGAGCATGACTTACCAGGTCTGCACTGAAGTTGTTGCTTTGGTAAGATGATTTGAAATAGTTATGTGGAATTGAATTGCACAGTGCCCCTCACCTGCATCTGATCATGTAGCCTGTCATGTGATTTTTGAATTCCTAATTATCCATGACTATGACAACATAAAATATCCAAAACGAATAAATAGCCAATTACACCCATCTCAATTCACAAGTAAAGAAATTAGTTTATCGTCTTACCTTTCTGTCAGGGGAGGTTCAGCAACTTTTTAGAATTTAGCACACCATGTCTGCAGATATCAATGTGTGAACAGGAGCTAGCTGTCAGGGGTTGGACTTGAACCTGGGACCTCTAGTGTGTCTGGTGATGACTCGTTTTGCTGAGCTACCTGGGATGCTAGCCAGCACCCTGTCTAATCCATTGGACAACCCGCCTTATGCCTTGACTTCTGCTGAACCTTGAACTCTTTGCTCCTCCTATGAACTTCCTGATTTAAGCCATGTGTCTGCACTTCGTGTTTGCCAGATTATTGTGCTCCCTTCAGCCAGTATCTTGCTCTCGTCTTCCCTGCTGTTGTCCATATTCTGCTCCTACTCATTATCGACCCTTGGCTTGTTCCTCAACTACGCTTCTGCCTGATCCCAACCTGCAACTACTCATTATGTACCTTGTTTTACTGACTATGGTGGGGCAATCCCAAGGACTGCAACCTGTTACTAACACACAGAAAACCCCATCTCCACCATCAGGAGCTCTGGTGAACACCAATTAGTACCTAGACTCTGCACTTTCGGTGAGCCAGCGTTATCCACCAGGGTGACTTTCTGTGTTCCTATACTGCTGGTTGGTTGTAGTCCTGCTACTGCTTTAGCAACTGGTCTTCAAGCCTGGCCCCTGATTGTGACACTATCACCTTGCCTTGCTGCAGGTGATGTATTAGGTTTGATGTGTACAGCTAGCTCCCTTACTGGATTTGATAACAGAGAAATAACTGTCTGTGTAAAGATAGTGATTTACAGCTATTGGTGGAACTACTATGAGCACACCGGGTATAGACACTGAGTAGAGACAAAGCCAGAGGCTATAGTATATGAGTCCTGATCTTCAACTGTGATGTTTCCTTTTTAGGTTACAGTTTTGGGGGAGGGTAGAGGCCTCCATATATATCTTCTCTAAGCGATTGGAAGCCTTTTCAAATTAAAGTAAACAATGTGTCTATAGTCAGTAGTCACCACTCTGCTACAGCCACTTGGGGACAAAGGTACTTTCTTGTAAATAATAAGACATAAGATCACTAAGAAGAATAAAAGATGTTTGAGTTGACAGCTATGCCCTACATCTTGACTTTTTAAAGGTTAAAATATAAACAAATAAAACTAGCTATTTTTTTTAACAAGTATTGTATTCAAACTGCTTTCAAACTAGGTCATCTTCTAAAGAAGAGCTTCTTTCCTAAGGATGAGGATCCTTATTTAATCCAGGACAAAGCTGAGCAAGGCTATCAAGATACATACAGATTCTCCAGCATACTTTGGTTTTATGAAAAAAAAAAGAGGAAGATGAGCAATGTGAGCTCCAGATGGATGACAATCCACTGGGACTCATGTCAGGAATATGGAGCTCATTAATTTTAGATTTTCAATTCACAGCAGCTAATGATAAGCAGGTTTTAGCCAGCCTTTTGGGAACAGAGATAAGAGCAGTGTGGTATAAGGATATACTGCACTGACAAGCATAGGAGAATAATCCTTGATACCAGATTCTATTTTACCAACCGAAAAGTACTTTGCTTCTTAAAGATTGTATTGGGAAGTAAATGGCTGTGTGAAGCCTTATCCTCTTAACGATTCAAAGCCTACTGAATTTAAAAAAACAAACAATTTATTTCATACAGCATGGTCAGCATATAAAGCAGTGTTTGTTTATTGTCATTCAGACATTGGTTGCCATTGTCAGTGTAATTTTCTAAAACTCACTTGTTTCTGAAGCAATATCTATTTTTCATATTTAGGCATGATTATGACGAGGTATAATATCTTCTTGATTTGATAATAAATTCTAAAATAGGATGAAACTGTTAAATTCACTTGCTCTTTCATTGTATCTCAGAGTACCAATCTATTAGCTGAAAGTTCAGGGTCAGTATCGCAGGCAGCTGAACCCTGCAATTATATCATCATTAACAATAGGTTGCCTGCAGATGCTGTGATGTTAACCAACATTTATCAAAACACGGTCTATTGTTCATAGTAACTCGATGCTAAAAGACTTTATACCTTTATTTTTCTTCTCCAAAATCATCCAAATACACTATTATGTAAGATGCTATTAATTACTTTTTAAAAATGTTGGTTATCTGACTGCTTTGGCTTTAATGCTTTCTTGACTAGCCATACTATACATTATACAATCTTCTAGTACAATTTTCCTTTAGATTTACCAAAACCATATAATATGAGGTCAGATCCAAACACTTTTAATTTGCATGCAGTCAGGTAAACCCTTGTACTACATAGGTAAAATAAATTCAATAAGAAACTTTAGTAACCTACCTGGAACAGAGATAAGGAATTCTGCTGAATTTTGACACCTATTTATTAGAGCCCATTAAAAGTATTACACAAGTGTGTCACCCCTTCCTCCCATCCTTTCAGAAAAAAACTAACTCAAAATCCCCATTTTACTCACCTGAGTCTACTGTCTACTGACATAGACCCACCCCGACTACTCTCCCAAGAGAGTGAGGATCCATGACCCAGAGCAGCAGTCCTGCTGGCCCTGTTGCCACACCTTGTGCGTCATCACATCACTTGGGCCTTCCAGTGCCTGCAAGGCCCCCATCACAAGATAGCCAGTGGATAGGAATGTGTGAATCTGCTAATCTTTAGTTTGTAGGAGGTTTCTCAAACCAAATCTCAAAAGAAAGCATGGGGAACTGGGCACTGCCGTCACGGACATGTACCAATGCAAAAAAATAAATAAATAAAATTACGTACAATGGTTTTGAAAGTCTATTCATGTGGCTTTGATGGCAACACTACACAAATCTTTTAAAACTTCATAGAGTGTTACTACTGAACAATACAATTTTCACAGACAGAATGACAATGTAAACTGGCAACACATATTTGGCTGTAGAATTTTTAGATGTTTTTATTTTACAATTAGCAGGAAAGCAGGTTTCCGGCTCAAAGTAAAGACCATTCTCTCCCGCCAGGACTTCAAAATCCCTCACTGCACAATGATCGCTGAATTGAAAACAAGAAATCCTCACTGCTCACTGACATACTCTCTATATTCACTGTCACTGTTCTCAGAAAAGTAATGCTTTTGATCGTAATGTTTCTCACAAATTTATTTATGTCCAAAATAGTATCACAAAGAATAAAATATCTCTTAGAACAGAAATTTAGACCCTAAAGGCTCGTACTCACTATAAGAAAATTGGGCGAACATTTTCGTCCAAAGAATTTTTGTACGATTTTCGTATAGTGTGTACAGACGATTCAGAATTTTCTTACGAAAATTCTTGAAGGGACAAACTCCAAAATATTTCTCGTACGGAAAAAAACAAATGATTTTTGTTTAATGTGTACTATTTTCGTATGATTTTTGTACAAGAAAAATCAGAAAAGAAAGACTGCGCATGATCAGAAACAATAAACCACAAAAAAAGCCTTTGTCGTATGAGAATTTTCATATGAATGTTCATAAGAAAATTCTTTCATCGGTTCCGATTTGCTGTGAAACAATGAGGAAAATCGGACAATCGTTTGCCCAAATTTCTTATAATGTGTACTCCACTTTAGAGAGGGGAAACACCTCGTCGGGAGTCAGTGTCCGATTAGAGAGATTAAGCACATTATTTGCGTATCTCTGTTACTGTTGCCTAGGATGATGTCCCCACTTCCTCCCCCTTCAGGCTTTTTGTGTCTCTGCTGTGGTCCTGCTTGTTGCCCTTGCATCTTTGGGCCCCGGTTTTTGACACAGAAGCTGCACTATCCAAACTTCTAGGAGTAGCAGCCTGAATAGATGAAGGATCTGAATAAAAGGCTGCTAGTGTATCATTCATGTACTCAGCTTCAATATTCAAGAAGCTGACATGTTTCCTGTAATCCACACTCCAAAGGCCCTTGTGCTTCTATGTATAGACATTGTTGGTTTGATAACTAATCTTGTCTCTAAGCATTCTCTCCTTTTTCTTCAGGCAATAATCTGGTTTTTCCAGTTTATCCATTTTCTCATTTAAAGGTTTATCCAAATCAGCAAAATCATTCAAATCTTGTACATGTAAAATATCTTGTAAACTAGAAATGTAATTTTGTAACTTTTCGATCTCCTTTGTTTTTGAGAGAATGATGATACGTAATAGGTCAAAGGAACACGCAAGTATCAGCCCACTGCTTCTTAAGATCATTGTTAAAAAGTTTAAAAGTTGGAAACCTGTTTTTTCGAAGACCTCTGTGTTTTCGCTCAAGTGTTAGGTACTTGGTAAGTGTCCCAGTAAGCCTTCATTTCTTTGACCATATTCTTCTCTAACTTCTGAAAGAGAAGTCTCACTAAGCCTGCATTATGTCCGGTATTAGCACTAAGTGTTTCATGTGTATTAACCCTCAGTGAGTCCTCCTGGGCCACTCTAAAAGTCCGGCTAATGCTCTGTTGATTACTGTGCTGTGTCAGGTCACCGATTAGTGGAAGAAGTCAAATCCAAACAGGATAAACGAACAAAGGCAGCGGAAGCACTCATCGAGTTGGTGTAATCAGCGAGATACACCTGTCCAATAATGAGTAAACACTGCTCAAGGTGTATGTGCTGAACGCGTTTTCCAAAATCAAAAGCAGAGGTGCTCACTCCAAGATCAGCAGGAACAGAAGACATGTTGATGGTCTCACATTCCAAACAGGTGTCAAAACTTTATTTCTGCATATCAAATACATTTGATGGTTTGTCTGATCTGTATAGATTGTGTACTATTGAGCCTGTTTGGTCTCTGTTTTTTTCATGTGTTGTGCCATTGTCACTATATGGTTGGTAAACAGGACCATCAAGAGAAGTGTCACCCTTTGACCTATTTCCCCTCCTTCTCCCCTCCTTGTCCCCTCCCTCTTTTGGAGGAGGTGGCTTTGTGTTTGGCCATTTTGATATAAGGGGAGAGAGGTGAGGGTCCTACCAGCTCTAGCTCTGAAGAACTGGGCCAGACCCCTAAAAAGCATCAGCTATATGGGTCGTTTATCCAGACCTACAGGATTCGAGGGCTGGCATCTGGTTTCTGAATCTATAAGCTATCATTTTAATCTGGATTGTGAGTATGTATTTTGTATCTTTTGACCTTTTAATAAAGTTTTAATAGATAATGCATTAGGCGTTTTTTTTTGTTGTTTTTTTGCAATTTAACACAATCAAATGAGTCAGAGGAGTGACTAACCCCCTGCTCCTCCCTCCCTACCCTGGTAATGCAGGGCAATATGAAGTTTATGTTAGAAAGAGACAGCCACAAAGGGAGCTGCTGCTGTTGGGCTATCTTTTTTAACCGCTCGCTGACCACCACACGTAGAAGTACGGCGGCAGAGCTGCTCTTCTGCGCTGGATGACATATCTAATACGTGATCCAGCATTTCTAGGTAGGGGGCGGGCACGTGGCTGCCATGCCTGCTGCAATTATTCAATGATTTACCGCTGGCATCTGCTGATGACAGATGACAGGACAATCCCTTAGTAAAAACAGCACACAGTGAATGCACCAAGCACTGTTAGGCACATTTTTAACCCCTTGTTCACCCTAGATGTTAACCCCTTCCCAGTCAGTGTCATTAGTACAGTGATAGAATATTTTTAGCACTGATCACTGTATTAGTGTCACTGGTTCCTCCAAAGTGTCTGTTAGTGTCAGGTTGCCCGCAATACTATCACAGTCCCGCTATAAATCGCAGATCATCACCATTACTGGTATTAAAAAAAAAAAAAAATTTCCAGTATATATACCATAGTTTGTAGATGCTATAACATTCGCGCAAGCCAATCAATATACGCTTAATGGGATTTTTTAAACAAAAATACACTATACTACCTAAAGTATTGGGACTGCCTTTACATGCACATGAACTTTGATGGCATCCCAGTCTTAGTCCGTAGGGTTTAATATTGAGTTGGCCCACCCTTTGCAGCTATAATAGCTTCAACTCTTCTGGGAAGGCTGTCCACAAGGTTTAGGAGTGTGTCTATGGGAATGTTTGACCATTCTTCCAGAAGTGCATTTATGAGATCAGACACTAATTGTGGGCGAGAAGGCCTGGCTCGCAGTTTAAGCTCCAATTTATCCAAAAGGTGTTCTATCTTGTTGGTATCAGGACTCTGTGCAGGCCAGTCAAGTTCCTCCACCCCAAACTCACTCATCCATGTCTTTATGGACCTTGCTTTGTGCACTGGTCCAAATCATTTGGTGGAGTGGGGATTATGGTGTGGGGTTGATTTCCAGGGCTTGGCTCCTTAGTTCCAGTGAAGGGAACTCTTAAGGCGTCAGCATACCAAGGCAATTTTGACAAATTCATGCTCCCAACTTTGAGCGAACAGTTTGGGGCTGGCCCTTCCTTTCCCAACATGACTGCGCACCAGTGTACAAAGCAAGGTCCATAAAGAGATGGATGAGTGAGTTTGGGGTGAAGGAACTTGACTGGCCTGCACAGAGTCCTGACCTCAACCCGATAAAACACCTTTACGATGAAAGACTGCACAGATTGCGAGCCAGGCCTTCTTTCCAACATCAGTGCCTAACTTCAAAAATGCGCTTCTGGAAGAATGGTCAAACATTCCCAAAGACACACTCCTAAACCTTGTGGACAGCCTTCCCAGAAGAGTTGAAGCTGTTATACCTGCAAAGGGTGGGTCAACTCAATATTGAACCCTACGCACTAAGACTGGGATGCCATTAAATTTCATGCGCATGTAAAGGCAGGCGGCCCAATGCTTTTGGTAATATAGTGTATGCAATCTTTTTTCATTTAAAGTGCTAAAAATAAAGAAACCCAGTGGTGATCAAAAAACACCAAAAGAAAGCTCTATTTGTGTGAAAAAATATATAAATTTCATTTGGGTACAGTGTTGCATGACCGCGCAATTGTCAGTTAAAGTAACCCAGTGCCAAAAGGCAAAAATGGCCTGGTCATGAAGGGGGGGGGGGTAAATCTTCAGAATGGTAAGTGGCTAGGAGTAGGAGTGGGAACATCAGCACTCTTAAACAGACTCTGATGTTTGTGCATATGCTGACAAGGAATATGTTGACAATAATAGAAAGCAGAGAAATTATCTTATCAGTCTGCTGTCTGAGTTGGACTGCTTCACTGTAGTAGAGAAAAGTCAGATGTAGTGGCAGCATTGTTTTTTTTTTTTTCTCTAGGCTGTTTTTTCTTTATTTCCACCTAGTAGTACAGTGAATAACACACTTCTTATAAATCTTCCCAAGCAGGGGGATGAAGATTCGCCAATAGCTGTCCCTACTAAATGGATAGCTTGGTATTGCACCTGGCTGTCTTCCCCTATAGGCTGTGTGCAATGAACAAAACAGAGGTTACTCACTCAGTCCCTAGTGTCCTGTAGCAGGGCTAGTAACTTCTAATCAGGCCTCCTGCTGAACAGAGTGTCTCAGCCAAGCCTAGCTGAGGCTGAAGGGGGCGAGAGTTCCTCTCAGCTTCCTTTCTTTTCTTTCCTCCCTCTCCCTCTCCCTCTCCCTCTCCCTCTCCCTCTCCCTCTCCCTCTCCCTCTCTGGCATCTTCTTCATTGAGACAGAGCTCCCCAGCACAGGGGTCCCCTCCGGGCCTCTGGATCCTGGAATCTCTCCTCATCATGGCCAGGCTCTCCAATATTTAAGGGCCATTTCCCCACCTTCTGGGCAGTCCTTACCCAGGGATTTGCAGAGATCCCTTGAATATATAGGCTAGCATCTCCATACCCCCACCCACTAAGTCCTGGAACTTCCTAGCAGTTTTCCGAAGACAGGGGTAGGCCACAGAGACTCAGCCTGCAGAGCCTGCCAGCTAAACTACACTGAACATCACTTGACCCCAGTTTAATCCAGGAGATCTCACATCTCGAGAACTGTTGGGTTTTAACTTGCAGCTTATTGATGAGCGGTTTATAGTTGGCTCCATTTATGTATTTGGTAGGGAATGGTAAAGTAATACTTAGGAAAGGAATTTCTTTGTCTGACCAGGAATACTAAAGGTCATTTGAAAGTCTTGAACATGTATGGTTAGGGATCCCTAGGTCTAAAATCAAGGCTGAAGAGGGTGAGTACTTGGTGTTCATGGGGAAGGGAGGTTGAAGGGTTAGTGAGCATTAGGATGACGTCATCTGAGAAAATGTTGATGACTTGAGGGCAGGTGTGGAAACAGAATCCTGAGATTTCCAGCTGGGATCCGATGGTTTTGGCCAAAGGTTCAATCATCAGGTTGAAAAAGGAAGGAGACAGGGGGCACCCCTTTCTTTTCCTTTTCAAGATGGAAAAGGACTTAGACAAAAGACTTGAGGAGAAGACTCTCGCAGAAGGGGTGGAATATAGCGGCAGCATAGCTGAGAGGATAGAGCCAGAGAAACCAAATTTGATTAACACTTGTTTTATATACATGGGGGTTATTGTTTTATATAACCCCAATGAACTCTATCGAACGCCTTCTCTGCAACCAAAGACAGGAGCAGAGAAGGCGTTTAAGTTCATTTAGCGAATTGGATAATGTTTAGAATATGCCTGGATGTCGTCTGAGGCCTGTCTGCCCCTGATGAACCCTGTTTGATTGGGCTGGATCAGGGACGGAAGCATGTGATGTAGATGGAGGGCAATACGTTTTGCATAAACCTTGATATCAGAATTGTGCAGTGATAAAGGCCTAAAGTTGGCCGGGAAGTTGGGTCCTTGTCTGGTTTATTGGCCATCAACATCTCATCTGGAAATGATGCTAAGAGGGCTGCTTCTGTAAAGACTTCTACAAGATAGGGAGATAGAATATCAAAGAAACATTTGAAATATTTGTTTGTGAGTCTGTCTGGACCGGGTGATTTTCCTGTCGGTAGGAGCGTAATGACGCGAGCTACTCCAGTGACTGAAAAGGGGGCATAAAGGAATCGAGTTGGGATAGTGATAGGGAAGGTAAATTGAGATGCACAAGGAAGTCCTTAACCGCTTGCCGACTGCCCCTCGCATACTGTGGCAGGGCGGCTTGGCTGCGCAAAATCACGTAGATCTATGTGATTTTGTGCACGCAGTCTCGGCTCAGCGGGAGGCGGGCTGCGGGAGGAGTGGCGGCAATTGTCGCACTCGTCAGAGAAACTGACAGAAGACCCGCCTGCTTATGTAAACATGTACTTTCATTAAAGTAACGCAGTGCCGAATCACAAAAAATGGCCTGGCCATTAAGGGGGTAAAACCTTCCGGAGCTGAAGTGGTTAATAGACTCCGGGGTGGGCTAGAGAGTGGAATTATTGCTTAAATAGCGAGTTTTTAGTTTGTTGGCCAATAATTTACCAGCTCGATTATCATGGGCATAGTATCTCAGTTTAAGTTTTCTTAAAGCGTAACTCCACTTTTGTTGAGAAAAAAACTTTTCCCTGTGGGTGATCTATGTACATTACAAGGATTTTAACAAACTTTTTTGCAGATTCCTACCTTTTGTTATTCTGAAGAAATCCACATTTGTTCCTCTGTGCCTCTGTACTGAGTTTGTCAAATGGGAGTGGTTTCATAATTAGCAACCAGCTGAGGCAGTTGCAAGGCTCTAATGAGGAAAGCTGTTGGGCCTGCATCTCTTTAGACGTGTTCCTATTGGAAGTATCTCACAAAAAAATGACATTTTTGTTGCAGGGGATGCCAGATATCTGACTTGTATCTTAGGCAGACTTCTGGGAAAATCAGTGAGCCAATCACACAAGCAGAAAATGATGTTTCTGGGGTGTGGTCAGTACACAATCTGTGTACAGAATAGCCCCAGGTAGCTATATTGCATTGCATTTTTAGAAAATTACAATGACTGCAGTTTAAAAAGGAAAGGTAGTTTTTGATAACATTCAATTACAATATGATTTGTGTCACAATTGTATACGTTATATTGTTTTTTCTTTGTTTGCTATTTTTTCCCCATGAAAGTGGAGATACCCTTTAAATAAGCTTCAGTGGTAAACTGATATTTTGCTCCGGTGCTAAGCTGTAAAATCAGCCCTCTGTTGAATGCCTTGTGGGCGTAGGGTAAAAATATGCGGGTTTGGAGAGGCGTTAAAACAGAAAAATTTCCTAGAGATGATGAAATAGTTTGCCTAAACTCTCAGGATTTTGGATTATCAATCTATTGCATTTCCATAGAAATGCTTTAGGGCAGGCATTCTTCTCCTCAATAGTAAGCATAATTGAGGCATGGTCAAACCAGGCTATGTCCGATATTGAGGAGGAGGCATTCTGCTGCAAAAGCCATTTATCGACAAGAAAAAGGTCAATGCGGGAATATGAAATATGTCAGGAAGAAAAGAATGTAAAGTCTTGTTTATTACCATGATGGCACCTCCAAACAACAAAAAGTTCTGATTCATGTAGTAAGGAGTTAAGTTCTGGTCAGGTGCCTTTGTTGGAAGTGTCCAGAGCAGCATCATTAACAGCGTTTAAGTTGTCTCTGAGTAGTACATTGACTTCTCTTAGCGATTTTAACTTTTTTTATCAGCCTTCGGATAAAGCGTGTTTGACGGGTGTTAGGGACGTATACGTTTACTAGGGTGTATCGTTTGGAGTTGATGTGGCACCGCAGTATGATGTACCTGCCTTCTGGGTCCAAAATAGAGTCTTTTAGTTCAAAGGAGATTGAGTTCCGTATAGCTAGTAGTACATCTCGCTTTTTACTGGAAGATGAGGCAAGAAAAATGTGGGGGTATACGTTGTGGGTGCAGCAGGCATCTTGCTTGAGCTTCAAAATGGGTTTCTTGAATGAAGAGACTGTCAGCATTGCGTTTACAGGCTTCCTTCCACATGGAGCTCATTTTGGACACATGGTTAAGACAATTGACATTCGGCGATAATACCTTAATAACATAATTGCTGGTAGTTTAACCAGATGGAAAGGCTCTGAGTCTTGAGTTTGAAGGTGGATAAATTGGTAGCTTCTGTGAAGGACATGGTGTAGACCAGGACTACTAAAGGGTTGCTGAGGTGAGGAACAGATTTGTAGTTCTTAGCTATCTTAACCTTGAAGCAGGTGAGTAGAGAAGATAGGGGCTCGTGGCTGTGAATCCAGATTGTGCCCGGAAGAGCGAGAAATTTGGCTGTGCAGTGAAAAAAGAGAAAGCAACCAAAAACAGAAAAAGTAGTTAATGAAAACAGTCTCTCAAGATAAAGGAGAGATAAAGCAACATACACTGCATATTACAAGTTTAAAGTGCAATGGAATACACTATCTTTCCGCCGAGAGGTACTGAGGCAGATGAAGGGTCTATGAGTTGGAGGCCCACGTTGTAAAGTGGCAATGTCAAGCCTGGCCATTGTGGCAGACCTGTTTCCATTCAGGGTTTGCTTTAGGTGGAGACTGAGCCAGAGGGTGAGCAGAATGCTAAAATGGGAAAGATGTCCCATTTGCATAGCATTACCAAACTTTCTTCCAGAGAAGTTATGCGAGATGTAGTGCCTTGATGAGTGACTTCTAGTTTCACTGGGTATTTCCATTTGTATGGGATATTGTAATTTCTAAGTGCCTTGGTTATAGTCAGCAGGTTCTTTTGAAGTAGTAAGGTATATTGGGAGAGTTCTGGCAAGAGGTGAAAGGGAGATGCCTTTTTCAGGTAACTGCGCTGGGTGTCTAAACGCTTCCAATAAATGTTATTTAACTTGAAAAAAGTGAAGTCTAAGGATCACATTCCTAGGAGTTTCAGCTGGGAGGAATGACGGCTTAGACAGGCAATGGATGCTGTCTTTTGTCAGGTCAGTAGAAATAAGGGATGACCGAAAGGAATAAATCCCTTACGAGGTGGGGTAGTTTAGAGGGCTGTATTGACTTGGTTATTCTGCTAATTTTTAAATTGTTTCTGTGGGACCTATCTTCTAGGTCTGCAAGTTTTGCCATGATCCAAGATATATCTTTGCTTTGTGCTGAGTGCTCATCTACTAAGGTGTTGTAGTTTTCAGCAAAATCACTGATCGTATTCTCTACATGGTTAACCCTTTCACCTAGTTCCTTTATCTCTACTTTATGCTGTGCAATACAGTTCATTAAGTTTGCTTGTAAGGAGGCTTTTAGAGAGAGCAGCATGTATTTTAGGACTTTATCAGAAACAGGTTGGCCAGATGTAGGAAATGTGGCTATGGGGTCAGGTACAGGTGTGGGTGAAAGTGCTGCAGAGCCTGCAACTACCTTTTCCTGTATGCCATCTCTGCATTTTTGAGATAAGTCCCTACGTGGTTTGGATTTGGCAGGTCTTGTAAAGGTTTGGGTGGATTTCCCAGAGCCACCCGCCCCAGCAGCGGCTGATAGTGTGTATAGAGCGAGTGATGTATAGGCGTTCACTAGAGGCCTGGCCCGGAGCGACATAAAAATATTAGCGAAAGTCTTGGCTCTTAGATTGAATAAGGTTGTATCATCGGTAGTACATCAGGATCAAGCAGGATTCATGCCTCGAAAGTCAACAGCAGTTAACCTGCGAAGACTTTTTATTAATATTCAGACCCCAGCAGATAACACTGGTAATAGAGCCCTACTGTCCCTAGATGCACACAAAGCATTTGACAGTGTAGAATGGGATTATCTCTGCCTGGTATTGGCTAAATTCGGGTCTGAAACACAGTTCATATCCCATTACAATTCGCACTCGTCATCGAGCCACTAGTTGCCCTCATAAGAGCTAACCCCCTGGTGGCGGGGTTCCGATATGGTGAAATTCAGGAAATAATTATGCTATATGCAGACGACATGTTGCTGCTACTGGGAGACACAAATTTATCTCTGCAGACTGTTGTGAGCCTTATTCTTGATTTCGGACGATATTCTGGTCTGAAGGTCAATTGGACCAAATCAGCGTTGCTTCTTCTGGATGGAGGCCCTATGCAAATAGTGGCCCCTGCATGTCCCATTCCTATCACTGACAAATTTAAATACCTGGGGATCTACGTAACATCCTCCCCCTTAGAATATGGTGCATTAAACATTACTCCACTATTGCACAAATTTGGAGACAAAATTAAAATGTGGAATAAATTGCCACTGTCAGTCGCAGGTAGGGCAAATCTTATCAAGATGATACTAATGCCCCAGCTTCTCTATCCCTTGCACAATTCCCCGACTGTTATACCCTTCAAAACTTTCAGAATAGTAAACTCTATTTTTAGAACTTTGTTATGGGGGAAACGTACACCAAGAATTAAACTGGAACAACTGCAAAAGCCTAAGGATGGGGGGGTCTTGCCCTCCCTAACCCCTGGCTATATTATGTAGTGGCTCAACTGCAACACTTAATTGGCTCCAACTTTGCAGTGGTGAAGCAAGCTATAGATCCTATGTCCTCTATGACACGCATTATACTTACTGTATTTTCTGGCGTATAAGACTACTTTTGAACCTCAAAAAAATTGCCCAAAAATGGGGGGTCGTCTTATACGCCGAGTATAATATCTCCAAGGTAACCTAAGTATAAGTTTTACCGGTAGATGAAAATTAGGGGGGTCGTCTTATACGCCCAGTCGTCTTATACGCCGGAAAATACGGTACCTATATCAAGAGAGACTCTATCTCTGAAGGCCTTGAAGCCCTTAGTCTCGCCAAACCAAACAAAATCCTGCCGACATACAACCTCATTCAAAAAATCTGGAATAAGGCCAAATACTTACAGCATGGTATAAGAAGTACAGCCCGATCTGGAACAATAACAATTATCTGGAGATAGCAAAATTGGTGCATGGCATTCGATGGAAGAGGTATGGGATAATATGGATGTCCCAGATCTTTTACGTCCCTGCAAGCTGAATACTTGCTACCCGATCATATGCAGTTTTACTACTTGCAAAAACAACATGCAGTCAGAGCGCAGGGGGAAATACAGGAATGGTGGATGTCTCCTACTCCTATATTTAATCTTATACAATTGACAGACAGCTCTAAAGGTTTTATATCTCAATGTTACAATATGTTACTATCGGAATTTCATAAAGGCCACCCTAGTAAAGTGACTTCGGGGTGGGAGAATGATTTGGGGCCAATATCAGCTGAGCAATGATAAGAAGCATATCAGGCGGTGGATACTTGCTCTTTAAATGCAGCACAGAAGTTGTCACAGCTGTATATTCTTTTACGTGCTCACTATACTCCCCTGAAGCTGAGCAAAATCGGATATGGTGTACGGAGGCACACTGTCCTAGGTGCAAAAGAGACGATGGGGACTTGATCCATCTGCTATGGAGGTGTCCCAAACTCCACCTGTACTGGAGCCATATCATAAGTACACTAAACATGGTATTTAAAGTAAAAATCCCAAATAGACCCTAAATGTTGTCTACTAAACATCCTAGAAGGTGCTATAGAGGAGGAGTACCCCAGGACAGTGGTCAGAAGGGCCCTTTTCCATGCCCGGAAGTTAATTCTAGTAATGTGGAAATTCGCTGATCCCCCCACACATAAATCATGGGTGTTAGCTATGGGAAAAGCACTACTTTTAGAACGTCATATCTACACAAGACTTGGCTGTCAGGGTAAATTTAAAAAGCTGTGGGGCCCATGGTTGGATACCCCTGGACTTAGTCCATGGGAATTGGTACTTCAAAGATTGTTGGTATGCCCGAATAAACCATACAAAATGAAGATATGTCTTTACCAGTTGCATAAAAATAGCTGCACATCTTGTGGATTAGTGGTTGGGTTGAATTACAATAGTATAATTTCTGATATATATGTAATGGTCTGAACATATATAGATACCAATATTTGTATGACTTCTATGCCAACAAATGTAACCAAAAAAAAAAGAAGAAGGGGGGTGCCACTGTATTGCGACTGTATTGTACTGTATTGTTACATTAAGGGTTTTAAATAATAAAACATTTTTCTGATTTAAAAAAAGAGGTCCGGCCCAGACTGAGAGGTTTGGTCTCTGCCACCATTTTGCCGTGGACTGCGGGAGATGCTCAGGAAGAAACCCAAGAGCTTCCACGGTTCTGGAGGTTCTCTTTTTCTCTGGGGCATGGCGCTGTGGGTTCTGCATATGTGGGCTGCAATTGCGGTGGTTGGTCAGCTCTGTGGGCTCCTATAATCGGCATAACTCTTGGCGGACATGCAGAGCTTCCGGATCAAGCGTCCATCTTGCTGGATGTTCCCTTTGTATGGCAAAGACTAGTAGTTTACACAATAAAGATGAGAATGATTGTGCTTTCTTTTCAGATCACAGGAAGAGAATGAATTTACAAAAGTTGTGTTTTTAACACAATTTATTAGACCATGTAATTTTTAAAGTCGGCTAGCTTTTAAAGTGTGCTAGGAAAAAAATATTTTGTTTGTTCTGTGCAAAAGTCCCTCCATATGCACCTTACTCTAAAGGCTAGTTTTAAATTGGAAAAGCTGCCATTTTTGTTTGCCTTGCAGGAAATGACAAAGAAACTGCATTTCTGGCAAGATCAATGGGCATTTTTAACACTTGCTAGAAATATTTTTAGCTTAAAAATAGAAAACCAATCACCACATCAAAGGACTAGATTAGATGTGCTTTTCAGCATAGTCATAAGAACAGAAAGGGGCCCTGTCGGCATCTCAAAGTCTAAATAAAAGAGTTACCTGTAAAGAATAATGTAATATTTACCCCTCCTGCTGCCAGCACCACCAAAAACTGCTCCGGAAAAAAGAAAGCGATGCCTTAAGTTTCAGTCTCTTTTGTCCCTTGCAGTGCATATTGGTTCCTTCTGACTACCTCCATGTCACTGCAGGACGTAGTACAATAGAATGTGGAGACTGGCGGGAGAAACCACTGAGGACTGCCAAGGACATAGCTACATAGATAGTCAGGTTAAAAAAAGACACAAGTCTATCTGGGTCCATCAATAAAAAACAAAAACATACATACATAGGAGACTGACTTTACCAGTGTTGGCTTCAGAAAAACTACATGCAGCAGTTCCTCTTCACTGGAGTGTCTAGTAGGGTCATTTTGCAATATAACAAAGAAGCTTAGACCTCTGCAGTGCATTCATTGTTTAATGCAAAAGTGTATATCTGCGCAAATGGTGAAAAATTGTAAATAACATAAAATACAGCAGCTGTGCACAATGTCCAGACACTTGTCATATAAATATACATAAACTAAACAGTGCAGCACTAAATCAAAAATACATGAAATAAACATGCACAAAATTATTTTAAATGTCACACAAAATGTAATCCCATAGCAATGTCCATATTGTTTAATAACCAAGCCAATGATCTGGACCTCCCAGGTATCCTCACCTGTCGCTGGATATGTGCTATAGAGATGAATGGATACAAGCCAGGAAGTGAAGCCCTCTGAATGTAACTCCCCATCAGGATGCCCACTGACCTCAGCAGTAGTTGTCAGCCTTGCTAAAAAGGAATCTGACTTCCCTCAGGATCTTTAGAAATAAAGATCCATTTGATGGCACAATGTTACAATGTCATGCAGCTGTGGCACATAACACTCCAAATGCAGCACTGTCTTTTTCTGGGGTGCTCATCCTCATATTAGGAGACTTGCACACTACATTTCCTTGCCCACCTTCAGAGGGCTTCTCTTCCTGGCTTTTATCCATTCATCTCTATAACGCATATCCAGCATATCCAGTGACAGGCGAGGATACCTGGGAGGTCTGGATCCTTGGCTTGGTTATTAGACAAAGCACAATAAACCACTGTTATTAGCGCGGTCATTTTTTTTTTGGTTGGTGATCTTACCGTCATCACTTTCACGGCTGGAGGGACTCTTTTCATCCTGATTGTTTTAAATGCAATTGCACAGATTGCTCATGGACATTGCTATGGGATTACATTTTGTGTAATCCCACTCTTATTAGGGTGTCACATGTCCTCTGGTAAGTGCAGTTGTGTATTTTTGGTTGGTGACACTTACCCTAGCTTACCTTCATCACTTTCATGGCTGGAGGAACTCTTCACCCTGATTGATTTGTAGGCAATTGTATAGATTGCTCATGGACATTGCTATGGGATTACACTTTATGTGACATTTACAAAAATTTTGTGCATGTTTATTTCATGTGTTTTTGATTTAGCGCTGCACTATTTTGTTTAAGTTCATTAATGTGCTTTTACTAAATGAAAAATGTTGTACATAAAGTAAAAAATGCTGTACATACAAAACTATTCAATTTGTTAGGAATGCAAAAAAGACTGGTAGATACAGTGCTTTGCGAAAGTATTCGGCCCCCTTGAACTTTTCGACCTTTTGCCACATTTCAGGCTTCAAACATAAAGATATAAAACTGTAATTTTTTGTGAAGAATCAACAACAAGTGGGACACAATCATGAAGTGGAACGAAATGTATTGGATATTTCAAAATTTGTTAACAAATAAAAAACTGAAAAATTGGGCATGCAAAATTATTCAGCCCCTTTACTTTCAGTGCAGCAAACTCTCTCCAGAAGTTCAGTGAGGATCTCTGAATGATCCAATGTTGACCTAAATGACTAATGATGATAAATAGAATCCACCTGTGTGTAATCAAGTCTCCGTATAAATGCACCTGCACTGTGATAGTCTCAGAGGTCCGTTTAAAGTGCAGAGAGCATCACGAAGAACAAGGAACACACCAGGCAGGTCTGAGATACTGTAGAGAACAAAGAAAAAAGAAGTTGCACAAAATGGCTCAAACATTGGTATTGAAAAGATAAAATTGGTACTTTATTGTGAAACAGTTAATCAAACAATATGCAAAAAAAATGAGTAAAACATTGCAAACCTACAGGTACAAAATGCTCATGGACCCAAGGCCAAGCAATGATGATAAAGTGTCCCTTCTCATATAAACCGCTGGTATTACCTCAAAGGCTCCACCCACCACCCAAACCCACAGCCACCAAGATCAATTAAACCTCCCCCTCCCCACAAAAACAGGTGTATAGAGGCCCCAATGGTGAGTCTTGATGGAAGATTCACAGATCATGGAGAACATCAAGATGTGAAAAAGCATTAATCAGGGGACTGAAGATATACTGTCCAATAACACTTGTGAGGCTCCAATTCATTAGAATGTGATCCGATTCATTAGAATGTGATCCAAAAGCTGAAATCCTCCCAGATGGAATCAATCAATGGAGAGGCTCAGTGTCTCTAAATGCCCGGGCCTGGGACTGAAAGATATTGGTGTAACGCCGATGCAGTGGCGCAATCCATCAGCAAGTGGCCTCAGCCCTCTCCCCTAACCGGGACATCACCTTTAGCACTTTTACTGGGCACTCTGGACCTCCACAACCCGGGGACCTATGGACTCCAACAGCCTTAATATGTGAGTTTGGATGAGACATGCTGTAATCTACCTGAAATTACTGCTAATGTGCACCATTTGCTGCATTTGCTTCACTGTGCTTGCATCCACCTGGTATACCTCCTCCTCATTCCCCTGATTGGTCTGAAGGGACAATCTCCACCTCATATACCGGTATTGGGTCATCTGTCTCCACGTCAAGTACCCCTCATGGACACTGCTATATGCCCATACATATCAGGGTGGGATACTGCACCCCTTATATCTGTGACCTAGGGATGAGTGGAGTTGGAGAGGTATACACACCGCTTTGCTTTGCTTGCTTGCAATAAGCTTATGCTTTAAGATGAATGTGTGCTGTCTCCCCTGCAACTGGGTTTCTAACATTGCCTGAATAAGTGCTAACTAAGGACTTGTTACACCAATATCTTTCAGTCCCAGGCCCGGGCATTTAGAGACACTGAGCCTCTCCATTGATTGATTCCATCTGGGAGGATTTCAGCTTTTGGATCACATTCTAATGAATTGGATCACATTCTAATGAATTGGAGCCTCACAAGTGTTATTGGACAGTATATCTTCAGTCCCCTCATTAATCCTTTTTCACATCTTGATGTTCTCCATGATCTGTGAATCTTTCATCAAGACTCACCATTGGGGCCTCTATACACCTGTTCATGTGGGGGGGGGGGAGGTTTAATTGATCTTGGTGGCTGTGGGTTTGGGTGGTGGGTGGAGCCTTTGAGGTAATACCAGCGGTTTATATGAGAAGGGACACTTTACCATCATTGCTTGGCCTTGGGTCCATGAGCATTTTGTACCTGTAGGTTTGCAATGTTTTACTCATTTTTTGCATATTGTTTGATTAATTGTTTCACAATAAAGTACCAATTTTATCTTTTCAAAACCAATGTTTGAGCCATTTTGTGCAACTTCTTTTTTTCTTTGTTCTCTACATGGTCTCAGTTGCGTGGCTCACCGGTCATATACCGTCAGGTATTTGAAATAATTGATTATTTGTGTCACACCCCCACGCCCCAGGACTCCCAGGGCGTTGGAGTGGTTTCCTGGTTACTCATACCCCCTCCCCCATCCCTAGATGTTGCAGGTCTGAGATTCTGTTGTGGAGAAGTTTAAAGCTGGATTTGGATACAAAAAGATTTCCCAAGCTTTAAACATCCCAAGGAGCACTGTGCAAGCGATAATATTGAAATGGAAGGAGCATCAGACCACTGCAAATCTACGAAGGCCTGGCCGTCCCTCTAAACTTTCAGCTCATACAAGGATAAGACTGATCAGAGATGCAGCCAAGAGGCCCATGATCACTCTGGATGAACTGCAGAGATCTACAGCTGAGGTGGGAGACTCTGTCCATAGGACAAAAATCATCCGTATACTGCACAAATCTGGTCTTTATGGAAGAGTGGCAAGAAGAAAGCCATTTCTTAAAGATATCCATAAAAAGTGTCGTTTAAAGTTTGCCACAAGCCACCTGGGAGACACACCAAACATGTGGAAGAAGGTGCTCTGGTCAGATGAAACCAAAATCTAACTTTTTGGCAACAATGCAAAACGTTATGTTTGGCATAAAAGCAACACAGCTCATCACCCTGAACACACCATCCCCACTGTCAAACATGGTAGTGGCAGCATTATGGTTTGGGCCTGCTTTTCTTCAGTAGGGACAGGGAAGATGGTTAAAATTGATGGGAAGATGGATGGAGCCAAATACAGGACCATTCTGGAAGAAAACCTGATGGAGTCTGCAAAAGACCTGAGACTGGAACGGAGATTTGTCTTCCAACAAGACAATGATCCAAAATATAAAGCAAAATCTACAATGGAATGGTTCACAAATAAACATATCCTGGTGTTGGAATGGCCAAGTCAAAGTCCAGACCTGAATCCAATCGAGAATCTGTGGAAAGAACTAAAAACTGCTGTTCACAAACGCTCTCCATCCAACCTCACTGAGCTCGAGCTGTTTTGCAAGGAGGAATGGGCAAAAATTTCAGTCTCTCGATGTGCAAAACTGATAGAGACATACCCCAAGTGACTTACAGCTGTAATCGCAGCAAAAGGTAGCGCTACAAAGTACTAACTTAAGGGGGCTGAATAATTTTGCACGCCCAATTTTTCAGTTTTTTATTTAACAAAGTTTGAAACATCCAATAAATTTCGTTCCTCTTCATGATTGTGTCCCACTTGTTGTTGATCCTTCACAAAAAATTACAGTTTTATATCTTTATGTTTGAAGCCTGAAATGTGGCAAAAGGTCAAAAAGTTCAAGGGGGCCGAATACTTTCGCAAAGCACTGTATACATACAAAAAAAAAAACAAAATGCTACCTACTTCCTAGTAAATAAGAAGAAACTTTGTTCTGTAAAGAGTAGAAACACTCTGAAAAGTTATTTAACTCAGGTTACAGTGCATTCACAATCTCCGTAGGCAAGGAGGAACCCAGGCTTATTCTAGAAAGCATTTGCCAGAGATTAGGCGAAAGTGTCTTCAGGTATAGCTTCTTCTGGCTGTACAGACCTTTGATTCCTTTCCAAGTCATTATAGCATCTCCCCCTTTCAGTCTCCATTTTTGTTGGCTTTTTATTTGAAAAGTTTTACCATTCCTACATGAGTGTGGACCCTTTTGCAATACTGTGCTTAAGTCCCCATTTACATCAGCGCGATTTGACATGTGTTTTGACTGGTCAAATAGCAGCCTATTGCCAGCAATAGGAATGTCCCAATCAGTGCAACGCCAACTTTGAAGCATGGCACTGATTTCCAAAAATAGTTTCTGCACTACTTATTGTGACTTTGGGGGTAACTTCAATAGACATCTGTGCATGAACCCACACAGATGTCTTTCAAATCGCCCCCAAAGTGGGACTCAAATGTGGCTTTAAAATCACTTCACCTGAACTCGCACGATTTTAAAGCCATGTTCAGTGTGAACGAAGGGTAAATAGGAGAAGCATTCTCCAATTTGACCTCTAGTTGGCACTGTTGCATCATGAATACCATAGGTCATATATGTAAAAAAGTCAAACTATTGCTTGGCCAGGTTACAGACTTCGGCAACGGGATCACTTTAAATGTCAAGACACAATAATGCAGGTCTGGTGAGTACATTGTAGACATTTAATGAAAGGCATTCTACACTATCTAAGTACAAAAACATAACCATATATGTAAAGACATCATATTGACCAAGGCAGCAAAGCTCCACTGTTTTGAAGTCTAAACTGCTCTCTTT
The DNA here is from genome assembly GCF_965119305.1 of Pelophylax lessonae. Taxonomy (NCBI): domain Eukaryota; kingdom Metazoa; phylum Chordata; class Amphibia; order Anura; family Ranidae; genus Pelophylax; species Pelophylax lessonae. The sequence goes on from NC_138769.1 coordinate 233,387,452, forward strand.
AACCACAGGAAACATTTCTCTGCCAGGCCTTGCCAGAAGACACCTGTCAGGACTTGCGTCACCTGCTGGTGGCACTGTGCTTCCCAGAACTTAAAGTTTTCGCTCTGGTGTCTCCCAGCAGCTAGCAGACCCCAGTAATCAGTCTCAACCTGATGCCGGCTACTGGGAGTTTACTTTTTTTTGAAAATTATTTTTATTGAGTTTTCCATATATTAACATAACAGAAACAAAACAACACTGCAAGGTAGCGTAGGCAGAAAACCAAGCACTGCTTGTAAGACCCAAGGCCACAATACAGCTAGGAACAAAATTATATCTAAACTAGACATAGTCCATCTCACTATAAAAAAAAAACCCTTAACCCACTTCACCCCCCATCCCCCTCCCAAAAACCAGCTCAATCCTGCTATTCAAAAAGTGGAAAGTCAGTATGCACCAGATATTATCTACTGGATGAGAGAGCAGAAAAGGTATCAATAGTCATCTGGCCTTTTATATTAAGTGTGAGTTCACATCTCATCTAATTCTATAGGAATACGTAAGATTACCAGGATTCCGTGTAGAAACCACTTACTAGCTCATTCAGGAAATAGATCATTATCACCCCACTGTAGAAATTGAATTAATTCAGGCCTGCCACACCTTATCAAATTTTTCACACAACCCCAGGATATTTACGTTGCCCTATAGAAGGGTATTAGGGAGTTTACCAGCCCCTTCCAAAAGGAAACTGGAGGGGCATTCAGTTTTTTTTCCAGTGAAGAAGTATAGCTTTCCTACCATAAAATAGGATGTTAAGTAGCATTCTGTGAGCCAGGGAGGGCACTTCTTCTTCTACCAGGCCCAGAAGACAGACCATAACTGACATAGGAATGGGAACTGATAAGAACCTCTGAAATACAAGAGTTAACTGCAGTCTGCTGAATCTGCTGACACTTCCAAAAAATATGTTCAGCGTTGGCAGGAGAAAAAGAACAGAGGAGGTAGGATAGATGTTTGCCAGTCTGATTGGTGAATTTTAAATCCTTTGAATTAATTTGAACTAAATTAACTTATCCCTAGCTGCCTCTAGATGTTTAAAAGGTTGTTCCCACAGGTCATCTCAATCCTCTCCCTGAATATCTGATACCTCCATGGCCCACTGCTCCTTGCATCTAGTCACGGCAGACGGTGCCTTTTTGAATAGATCTTTATATGCCGCCGATAGGGGTTTAGCAAGATCTTCTGCTGACAATTGGTCCTCAAAGTCTGAAGGCAGAGTCTCTACTCTCACTTCTCAAAATTGATTTTGAAATGTGTGATACAGTTGAAAATAATAAAACAGATATGAATTAGGTAAGTCATGTCTTGCTTTTATTTGGTCAAACGTCAGAAAATCCCTTTCCCTTGTAATGTCCCCTAGTGTCTTAACACACTTGGTCCCTAAATCATGGGGTCAGGCAGGGAATAAAAGTGGGCAAGGATTCATCCAGAGAGGGGTGGAGGGCGATACACCCACACAACTAGGACATGCCAGTTTTGTCATTACGTCCCATGCTTTAATGGTGACTTTCCTTGTCAGTGTCAAAGGGAGGGTAGACCTAGGGCCTCTATAGAGAGCCAACCTCAGACTCTCACAAGACCCAAGCTGTGAAACTTCTAGTACCGTGGTTGAGTCCCCATCATCTGCCAGCAACCATCTGCCCTGCCAGATAGTATTTTTGCCAATCCAGCAGTGCTAATTCACCCTGGGCCCAGGATTCTTGTAGAACCTGAAGCCATAAAGGACAGGGGAGACCAGAGAAACAAGCCAATAATGCTGTGAATATCAGATATTGATATTGATTATCGAAAGGCAACTGAAAAAAAAATTGTGTTGTGCTGTCTGAACCTCTAATTCAATATATAGTATATAACAAAAAAATCATAAAATAATAAAGTCCTACAAACGAAATATCAAGGTCCACCAAAAGTGTGCAAATTTCTCATGCAGCTGCTGTGCACCAACCACCAAGAGATGATAATGCTGCTTACCAAATCCTTAGACCCCACAATTCAAGAGGGCTAAATCAGCATTTAAAGATGACAACTCCTGCATGGATGTATGGCTCCAGTTTTTTCCTTTTCAGACCTTATCAAGCCTCACTCTTTCGTGAATGGCATGCCCCAAAAGTGGTCACTGGATCGCTTCTCATACTGGTGTCAGCTGCAAAAACACATACCAAGGCAAGAGCAAGCAAATCCCATAATGAAGTAGCATCTAAAAATATTTATTTGTAACACACCCCACGTAGGAGCTGCAGATGTACAGACATCCCCCACTCCTGCACAACCAGGCACACCGAATCTTCACAGGCACACAAAGTTATAAAACAGTCCATAGCTTTGTTTTTGTTGTTTATTAGGGGGTTAACAACTTGGATGGGGATAATGAGTTTATGGGATGCCCACTTGACGGTATGGAAAACTTCCTATATACAGACTCCTCTTCAGCTTTCCTCCTCCACACTTTTGCTGATCCACTCCTGTTGGAACTGACAGACTCCTTGTGAGCTCAGCAACAGCCCCTTAGAGGCAGGAACTCACAGTCTTTAAAATAGCACATGTGGAGTGAAACAGAGTTTAACCTTTCCTTCTGCTTCCTCTGTGGCCACTGATCTCAGCACCTCTTCTTCAGGCAATGCTAGCCCCCCAGCCCTCCTTGCTGTCTCTCTCTACATCAGTCTGCCCAACTGACTCTTCACCAGCCCACCCGGCTTACTCTCTGGAGATCTCTCAGGGGAAAGGAAGAAGACTTAATCCCACTGCTGAGAAAAGATAAACCTGTTCTCAAATCCCAGCTTGTACATGCATTTATACTATCAGGTGCTAAAGGAGTGTGACCACATATAAACACTACAGATTCTGGAAAGACCCTCTGCACACTGCTCTACACCCTCTCCAGCAAACTATGCAATGAAAAACAGGGAGAGTTTTAGTTCACACATATTGCAATACATGCTTAACCTGGCCAACTGCATCAAAGTAATCCCTCTCATGGCCAGTCCTACACTGCTCTGCCACTGCAAATGCTATAGTGGACACCATGCCAACCTGGGGCATAGAGATACAAGGTGGGGAGAGTGACTAGGTTCAGGTCTGGTAACTGACCTGAGTTACAACAGAGAAAATATATACCTGTGCTCAAATCCCAATAGCTTGTACATTCATTTAAACTATTTGTAGTGTTGTAACGCAGGTCAGTGACCAGACTTGAACCTAGTCGCTCTACATATTGATAAACCAAGTGGGTACTTACAAAACAGATAGTATGACAAGCATATTGCAGAGCAATAAGGTAGCATCTTTTGGAAGAGTCATACATTCTTAACTAAAACAACTGTAAAGATGCAATAGCTCTTTATCATCCTTTAATAACTTATATGGGTTGATTTGTAAGGAATTTGCATAGCCATTTGCCCAGTGAAATTGCATGTAGAAAAAAAAGTGAGCAGGCTATATCCTATGCTATTTAAATATAACTCATTGTTTTAAATGGAAAATATGGTATTTGTCCACTAGATAGAGCTACGTAATACAGGAAAATCCTGTGATACTTAGCTCGATCTGGTGTCCAAATGCAGTATTTTCCATTTAAAATCAATGATTTACATGTGAACTGCACAGGATATAGCCTATATACATTTGTTTTTTGCCCTATTAGCACAGAATGAATGTACAGGCAGTCCCCCGGGTTACAAACAAGATAGGGACTGTAGGTTTGTTCTTAAGTCGAATTTGTTTGTAAGTCGGAACAGGTACATTTTTTAAGTGTAGCCCCAGCCAAAATAATAATTTTAATGTTTTTTTGAATAGCATAGGGAAGAGATAACACCCCTGTAACATTTGTTTTGCTCTCTGTACCCCTGTTCAGAAGATTTCCCCTCACTTTCTGTCCCTGTGACAATTAGATTTTGAAAATTTTGGGTTGTTGTGGAAACAAGGATTGGTGATAAAGCTTTAGAGGAGAAAACCTTTTTACCATGAGAACTCTTCCAGGCATGCATTTCCCTTCCTAGGTGTAGATTTCCTCTCACTTCCTGTTGTCTCCCTCTGTTTGTAAGTAGGAGTCATTTGTAAGTTGGATGTTTGTAACCCGGTGTAAGATTCTGGTACCTCCGGTACCCTTAATCACCACTTTCCTCTGTAATGCGTCCCACCTTTCTCTTCAGGTGGTACGCATATACCTTTAAGAACGATGATGTCACTGCTGAGCGCCGCAGAGCGGCTATTTCAACCGCCGGCGGTCTCACTCACATTGTTCGTTCAACCTGCCTTGTTACCCACATGCTTTCAAGCCTGTCTCTCGATCGGAACCTCCATCCATTCCCTTTACCTGGAGCAGACCGGAACCTCGCTACTGATCCCTGTATCTCACTACCGGATCATTCCTCATCTACTGGACTTCTCTAACTACTAACATTTCAAGTGATAAGTACCCCGCAGGGGAACCCTCCATAACCTTATTGCACTATCTACCTATGCACATTAAGGACTGTTACTACCTATCTACACTATCCTATCATCTGCACTGTTACATAGATTGCTAGCTCTTCAGCCTACTACCATCTATCATCTGCACTGCTGCATAGATTGCTAGCTTTCCTGTCTACTACTATCTATCCTTGCACTGGGTTAGTCTATCCTGTATTTGTCATCTGCTGTCCTCAGAACCTGCTAGCATACTCGATACTAACCTATCTGCATTCCTAATACCATCTTGAACTCTCCTATACAAACTTATCAAGTGATTACCATCCTTGTCACTGTTCACACCTGTCCCTTCAGCACATCACCTTCATACTATCATATACATACTATCACTCCAGGAACATCTCATTGAGTGTGTATATATCTGTATGTTGAAGCTGACAGGCCCACGGTGATGAGTCCTGGAGAGTTGGATCTGGTATTCAACACATCTCTACATGACTACTGAGTGGAGATTTTGCAGCTGCAAATCCAGCCTATACTAAAAACGCAGGAGCGTTACAGATTGAACGAACCTTAAAAATGGATTCAGCAGAATTACCCACTCAAGTGACACAATTAACACAACAAGTAAAAGCGTTAATACTTGCTCTGACTGACGTACAAGAAAAGAATCAGACTCTGACACAGCAGGTAACCCAGCTCTCACGGCTTACTGCTATTCAGCCTCCTGAACCTAAAATAAACCCTCCTCTAGTGTTTACAGGTGATCGGAAAAAAATTAGTGAATTCAAAAACGCATATCAATTGCTTTTTTTGTTAAAACCTCGTACATACCCCACTGATCAAATAAAAGTCTGTACCGTTATTTCATACCTGACGGGTGATCCACGGGCCTGGGCAGACTCTCTCTTTGAGAGTAATGATCATATTCTCAACACCTACTCCTTATTCCTAGCGGAACTCGCTAGTTTATACGATGACCCCAATAGGCAGAGTACTGCTGATATTCAGTTGAGGGCCTTAAAACAAGGAAGGAGACCTGTAGAAGACTTTGTATCTGAGTTCAAAAGATGGACCCTTGATTCAGGGTGGAATGACACATCTTTGCGAACTCAATTCAGACTCGGGTTATCGGAAGCTGTTAAAGACGAGCTCGCCCGAGCGGATTTACCTGGCACCTTGGAGGCCTTGATACAACTTAGTATCAACATCGACAGACGACTGCGAGAAAGAAGGGCTGAAAAGATGGGAATGCCATTGTCTAGTCCTTCTCAGATTTCGGCCGTTGACCCTACTCCCATGGATGTAGGAACCATACGCCCACCTTTAACGACTACTGAACGAGCTAGAAGAACATCCAGAAATCTCTGCATGTACTGCACATCCTCGGATCATTTGATAAACACCTGTCCCCTTGTCCGCAAAAAAGAGGGTGAGTGTTCACATGTCTTGCTGGGAGGATTAACGACTTCCTTCTCTAACCCCTATCTTTTTGTTCATTTAATATTACAGTGGGACCAAACTAGGATCACCACCAAGGCTATGGTCGACACTGGATCTTGTGGAAACTATATTAATACACGCTTTGTTACCTTAAATAAAATACCTATTATTTCAAAATCTAAGCCTGTTTCTGTTAGTTTCATTAATGGTATTCCACTGTCTTCTGGTCCAATCACCAACCAGACTCAGGCACTCCTTGCCACTACCAACGAATCACATGTGGAGACCATCACCTTTGACATACTATCCTCACCCCATTTTCCTATTATTTTGGGACTTCCCTGGTTACACACACACCAACCAATCATAGATTGGAAAAAATGGACTTTGGTTTTCCCTTCTCACTATTGTGAGAATACGTGTAACCTCCCATCTTATGCGAAGATTCTGTCTGTGGTGTCTGATGAAATTGCACCACTATGCTATCAGGATCTGTCCGAAGTGTTCCTTGAGAAAAATGCTCAAGTGTTGCCTCCCCATAGGGATTACGATTGCACTATCGATCTACTCCCTAACAGCAAATTGCCTTTCGGTCATGTTTATCCCCTTTCACAGGATGAACTTTCTCATCTCAAGGAATACTTGGATGAGAATTTGACAAAAGGGTTCATTAGACCCTCTACTTCTTCCACTGCTGCAGGACTTTTCTTTGTCCGCAATAAGGATTCCAGTCTCAGGCCTATCGATTATAGGCAATTAAACACGATTACGATAAAGGATCGCTATCCTTTGCCGCTCATCCCTGAACTTATTGAACAGGTGCGTGGGGCTACTTATTTCACCAAATTAGACCTGAAAGGGGCATACAACCTAATCCGAATCCGTGACGGGGATGAGTGGAAAACAGCATTCAGAACCAGATACGGACTATTCAAATACCTTGTGATGCCATTCGGCTATGTAATGCTCCCGCAGCTTTCCAAAGATTCATAAACGACATCTTTAGAGACTTACTTGATGTCTGTGTTGTAGTATACCTAGACGATATACTTATTTATTCTCGATCTATGCCTGAACACATAAAACATGTAAGACTTGTGTTGTCCAGACTGCTCTCACACAGACTATATGTGAAATTAAAAAAATGTCTATTTCATAAAGAAGAAATATTATTTCTAGGATACTTCATATCCAAAACTGGAATTAAGATGGATATGAGTAAGATATCCTGTATTCAAGACTGGCCTATACCAACAACTCGTAAGGCCCTACAGCGATTCCTTGGATTCTCAAACTTTTATAGGAAGTTCATTAAGAACTTTTTTTTCTTCATGTGACATCTGTGCAAGGTCCAAAATTGACACTACAAAACCATCTGGACTACTTTGTAGTCTACCAATACCCCAGGTTCCATGGGAAGTTGTATCCTTGGATTTCATAGTAGAACTACCACCCTCTAAAGGATTTAATACCATCCTAGTGTCAGTGGACCACTTGACAAAGATGGCACATTTCATTGCTATCCGTAGACTACCTTCATCTAAACAAACATCAGAACTACTGATGAAACATGTGTTTAAGTTGCATGGAATTCCAAAAACTCTTTTGTCCGACCTTGGTTCACAATTCATCTCTAAATTTTGGCAAGCACTTTGTCAAATTTTACGCATTGAGCGAAAGCTCACTTCTCCCTACCATCCTCAGACCAACGGACAGACTGAAAGAGTCAACCAGTGCATTGAGCAATATCTACGTTGCTACACATCATACTTGCAGGATGATTGGGTGGATCTCCTTCCTCTAGCAGAATTTGCTTACAACAACGCAACCCACAGTACCACGAAGCAAAGTCCGTTCTACTTGAACTATGGGTTTCATCCCACTCTTCTTCCACCACGCATCCTGCCATCGAGTAACCCAGTAGCCTCGGATTACCTTACCCAAATAAAAGACTCTTTGGGCTTACTCAATACCACTATATCACACGCTCACATTCAACAAAAAAAATGCTATGACCTTCGTAGAAGACCTTCTCCTCAGTATGCTATTGGGGACCTTGTTTGGCTATCGACAAAGAACTTAAGATTAAAAATCCCTAGCAAGAAGCTTGGATCTTTATTTTTGGGACCCTTCCCAATTAAAAAACTTATCAGAAAAGCTGCAGTACAGCTCACCCTACCAGCAGATCTCAAGATCCATCCCATCTTCCATGTGTCGCTACTGAAGCCCCATGTTCCTAACCAAGGAATAAGGCCTACCATCTTGCCTCCACCTCCAATACAAGTTGAAGGCGGAGAAGAGTATGAGATCAAGGAAATTTTGGATTCTCGCATCCATAGAGGAAGACTCCAGTATATTATAAGATGGAAGAACTATGGACCCCAAGACGACACCTGGCTAGATACCTCTGATATTCATGCACCTAGACTTATACGGAACTTCCACTCGAAACACCCAGAGAAACCTGTCCTATAGGCCTTCCGGAGCCGGCCTTAAGGGGGGGGGGTACTGTAAGATTCTGGTACCTCCGGTACCCTTAATCACCACTTTCCTCTGTAATGTGTCCCACCTTTCTCTTCAGGTGGTACGCATATACCTTTAAGAACGATGATGTCACTGCTGAGCGCCGCAGAGCGGCTATTTCAACCGCCGGCGGTCTCACTCACATTGTTCGTTCAACCTGCCTTGTTACCCACATGCTTTCAAGCCTGTCTCTCGATCGGAACCTCCAGCCATTCCCTTTACCTGGAGCAGACCGGAAACCTCGCTACTGATCCCTGTATCTCACTACCGGATCATTCCTCATCTACTGGACTTCTCTAACTACTAACATTTCAAGTGATAAGTACCCCGCAGGGGAACCCTCCATAACCTTATTGCACTATCTACCTATGCACATTAAGGACTGTTACTACCTATCTACACTATCCTATCATCTGCACTGCTGCATAGATTGCTAGCTTTCCTGTCTACTACTATCTATCCTTGCACTGGGTTAGTCTATCCTGTATTTGTCATCTGCTGTCCTCACCACCTGCTAGCATACTCAATACTAACCTATCTGCATTCCTAATACCATCTTGAACTCGCCTATACAAACCTATCAAGTGATTACCATCCTTGTCACTGTTCACACCTGTCCCTTCAGCACATCACCTTCATACTATCATATACATACTATCACTCCAGGAACATCTCATTGAGTGTGTATATATCTGTATGTTGAAGCTGACAGGCCCACGGTGATGAGTCCTTGGATCTGGTATTCAACACATCTCTACATGACTACTGAGTGGAGATTTTGCAGCTGCAAATCCAGCCTATACTAAAAACGCAGGAGCGTTACACCCGGGGACCGTCTGTACATGCATTTTCACTAGGAAAATCACAATGCAAATGTAGTGCTATGGAAAAATGTTTTAACTAAAGCTCTACATTACTCTTCAAGTGAATAGACAGTTACACAAATAAAGAGTATAAAATAGAGATATCTTAACAAATTAAAGATAAAAACAACGAGAAATAGGGTAGCAAGGAAATATAGGAGTAACAGTGAATATATCAATACATGTACAGTCGACTGAACTATCTACATCCTGCGTTAAAATGTATGTCAAGCCAAAAAACTTTTTTCTTTGCTTTGGATAGAGTAAAGAAGGATGATATCTTCAGTGGGGTTTTATTGCTACTCAAAGCTTTGTTAGAGAGATTTACCCTCACTTCCTGTCCTGTGGACAATGGTTTCAGCAGACTGGGGTAAATTTTACGTAGTATTCATCGAAACAATGAAAGACATGCCAATGATCAGTTGATGTTGGTCTTTCTCAGAGCACACACATGCCATAACATTTGTATAAGGCAAGGGTTTCTAAACTTTCTAAACAAAAGGTCAGTTTACTGTCCTCCAGACTTTAGGTGCCAGACTGTGGCCATTGGGAGTAGAAATGATTCTGGTGTCAGTGGGAGTAAACAATGCATCTTTAGTATTATGGGGAGAAATAGTGCCCTATTGCTGGTGTCAGTGGGAAAAATAGTGCATCATCGTTGGTGTCAGTAGGAAAAATAGAGCCCCATCATTGGTGTCAGTGGGAGAAATAGTGCCCCTTTATTGGTGTCAGCAATATTAATAGTGCCCCTTTTTTGGTGTCAGTTTGCAGAATAGTGCGTCATCATTGGCATCAATGGAGGGAATAGTGCCCCATTGTTGGTGTCAGTAGGAGAAATAGTGCCCCATTGTTGGTGTCAGTGGGATTATTAGTGCCCCATCATTGGTGTCAATGGGAATAATAGTGCCCAAACGTTGGTGCCAGTTTGAGGAATAGTGCCCCATTGTTGGCGTCAATAAGAGAAATAGTGCCCCATTGCTGATGTCAGTAGCAGAAATATTGCCCCATTGTTGGTGTCTTTGGAAGGAAAAGTGCCCCAAGGGCTGAATAAAGGCAAGCAAAGGGCAGCATCCAGCCCCCAGTTGGTAGTTTGGAGACACCTGGTATAAGGCAAACCTAAGCCAGGTTTCACTGAAACCCAGCTAACCCTTTCCAAATAGAATTCGCTAGTGTTTGCCCTTTTATTGTCACAAAAATATGTCAAAATAAAAATATGCCCACAGACCTAGCATTGTAATATATATATATATATATATATATATATATATATATATATATAGAGATATATGTGTATGTGTATATATATATATAGATATTGATATATATTGATATTGATATATTGATATAAACAACACACAGCTATTTGTTCAATGTGAAAGGGGAGAGTCGATGGTTTTCCTTTTTCCTCTACAGTGATGTGGGAAAATAATGCATTATGGCCACTAGATGGGCCTGACAACTGCAGGTAATAAACACTGATCATAAGCACCATATAGTGGCCTTAATGCAGTATAATTTTCAAACCACTCAACTTTTCTTTATGAATAAATAACATACAACTTGTAGAGGAGATAGAAGGAAAACATATGATTTTGCTCCATTGGCATAGAAAAAATATAAACAGCAGTTTCACTAGACAAATAGCTATGTAAACAGTGCTGTGCATAGTGCGTCAAAAACAAGTTTTTAAATTAACCTTGGGCCCAGCACTCACTTATAATGAAAGTGACATTTGTGGAATAACAAATATTTGCTTGCATTTTAATACAAAAACATATGTATGAAGATGTATTGAACCATTTAAGGAACACTATGTTCTATGATGTACTTTTATTGTATAATGTATGTCAAAGAACATTAATGTCTAAAGCCTGGTGGCTTTTTCAGTTATTGACAAATTCCATTTAAATACTGTATATATAACATGTTTCCACATTGCCACAGTTACAAATACACTTCCTAAAAAAAAAAAATGTTTTGGAAAAAAAAAATACACTTCCTTCTCTCTGGTCCTGGGTTATATTTCTCACAGTTACTAACTGCAACTTGGAATTAAATCAAAGTAAAACATGTTATTTATTAAATTGTACTGGCAGCTGTGATACAAACAAATCACGTTCTTAACTCTGCCTTGTAATACAGGGGGGTCTTTTTTCATCCATTCTTCAAGTGTTCATTCCATGCCAGTAGCTTTGTCAATGGAATAATAGTTATATGTGCAGAAAGACTTGAATTATTTTTATGTCTGTGCTGTTCTACACAGTATGTACCTAAAAACAACAATCTTTCTTAACATGTACCTTATAATTGTCAATATCAAAGTTATATAATGTTATGAATTACAGTAGTAACATTAAAGCTGCAAGTGTTAATCACTTACATAGTTACATAGTTACATAGTTACATAGTTAGTCAGGTTTAAAAAAGACACAAGTCCATTCGGTTCAACCAAAAAAAAAAACACTGTATTGAAAACCCAACCATACAATCCCATATACACAATCCTATACCCTCTGTTGATCCAGAGGAAGGCGAAAATAAACCCCAGCAAAGTATGATCCAATTTGCTACAGCAGGGGAAAAAAATTCCTTCCTGATCCCCGAGAGGCAATCGGATATTCCCTGGATCAACTTTACCTAAAAAAAATGTTAGTACCCATTTATATTATGTACACCTAGGAAAGAATCTAGGCCTTTTTAAAAGCAATCTAGTGATATAGCCAGAAACACCTCTGGAGGGAGTCTATTCCACATTTTCACAGCTCTTACGGTGAAGAAATCTTTCCATATTTGGAGACTAAATCTCTTTTCCTCTAGACGTAAAGAGTGCCCCCTGGTCCTCTGTGTTGACCTTAAATTGAACAACTCAACACCAAGTTCACTATATGGATCCCTTATGTATTTATACATGTTGATCATATCCCCCCCCCCCCCTTAATCTCCTCTTCTCAAGAGAGAATAAATTCTGTTCCTCTAATCTTTTCTCATTTGCTCTGCATGTTTTGTTTTGTTTTTTTAAATACTCATAAATGAACTCAGTTATTGCCATGGGAAATCAAGTTAAAAAATACATTTGTTGCATTCATTTTAAAACCTACCTAAAAAAGGAATCTGTACAATGAACAAAGGAGATAAAAGCCATACTTTACAGCAGGCGACATTAAGTACCTATTCATACTGTACAATATGCAAAATAAAGTATCTGTTTCATTCGTCATGTCCCCTATATTCTCCTGCAGGATTCCCAGGTAAAAAATCTAGAATTTTCAAGTGGTGTGCTAATGCATCCTTGCTGCCCACAATGCAGTGCTTGGCACCTGAGTAAACTATTGATTAAAGCGGTAGTAAACCGCAATTTTTTTTTTTTATTTTGAAAATGTCAGCAGCAAAATAATAGCATAATGTGCTAGAATACATTGCATACTAGCACATTATAAAAGATTCACCTTAAGGCCCACTTTCACACGATCCGTCCGATCAGGTCCACCTGTCTGTTTTTCATAGAGGAGAGCGGGACTGTGCACATTGAACAGAGATGGACCTGTCATCCGCCTGCTCAGCGGGGATGAACTGAGTGATCCCCCGCTGAGCTAGTGGAGTCCGCCGAGCTGTTTTTTTTCCTAAACAGGTGAGAATGTCACCATCTCTGTATCCCATATAGTTCTGAGAGTTTAATTTCCTATCCCATGGGACAACTGTATGTTCACATTGTTCACATTTTTTTTTTTTTGTTTTTCAACATGTTTTTTAGAAATGGGAATTCCGGATGAACAGTTTTCTTTTAATCTGCCTAACGGAAGAAGATGGGACCTCCACAGTGGGTCTTGGAGGTCACCATGCTCCTCTTCATTGTTCCAGGTTTCAAACCACTTTATTTTTTGTTATTGTAGTTTTTTTCAAGTCCTTTTTGACCTGTCATTGCTTATGGTTTTTGATATATATGAAGCTTTTTCTTATCTCCCACATTTTGTTTTTTATTTTGACCTTGTTCCCTATACACCATGGACTCTGTGGTTGGTATATGTATAACATTCAGAAATCTAATTTACCTTTATTTATATGTTATGGTTTTAAGTGTTATCTCATACAATGTTAAAGGTTTTTTTTTTTTTTTTAAAAACAATTTATTGAGAAAAATGTAAAGAGCATTACATGAAATGAACGCCATATATATAAAAAAAAAAAAGAAAAACAATACACTCGAAAACAGCATATTCCAGTATAAAAGAAACAGTACAAGATAATACATATCAGCCTATGAACAACATGAGAGGAGAGAGTCTCCCTTACAAGTTTGGGCATCATAAGATCCACAGGTACAGAGGGCAGCATAGAAACAGCAGATTGAGACAAAAAAACCCCCCCAAAAGCTACCCAGGTGGGGCAAAGTACAGCCAGGGACACAGGCAGGACATGTACAGGCACAACTGGTAAGGCCACAGGGAGTAGGTGTCCCATGGGGAAGGGACCAGGCACAACGTCCTCCCCCATCACAGGGTCTGGATACTGTGACCATGAGGGGGAGGAGGTGGGGAGGGATAGAGCTTGAAGGCTTAGCGTAATAAGGCTTTCCGGGAAGGCGTGGGGGGTGCTCGCTACTTGGCGTAGCCAACCAGCACAGAGCACGGAGGACAGGGGAGGGAGGGCAACGCATGATAGGGACTGGTGAAAGAGGGGGGGGGGAGGGGATAGAGAAAGAGGGGGGAGAGAGAAAGAGGATAAAAAAAATAAAACACGCACACTAAACAAATACATACCACGAAACCAGGGTGGGGAAGGAGAAGGACAATCTTAGGCAAACCAAATGGTATCCAAAGAGGTCTCTGAGAGAAAGAATAAGTAGATAACAGTTGTCATTTCAACGGCTGAGCGTGGAAAATTCCGGCGTGCTAACAAAATGGAGCCAGCACGCCCATTTCTTATGGTATTTAGCGGGGGTGTCTTGGGCAATATGGATGAGTTCTTCCATCTCCGCTATGACGGTCACCCTTTGGAGCCACTGTTTGATTGTCGGAGGCAGCGTGGAGTTCCACAACACTGGAATACATTGTCTGGCCGCATTAAGCATGTGGATCGCCAGTGATTTCGTGTAGGAAGCGTGCGACGCAGGAGTATGGTGCAGCAGAAATTGGGCTGGTGAGAATTCCAAGGCGTACATGGTGACCTGTGTAGTTATTCTATGCACTTCCTGCCAGAAAGAGGACAGTTTCAGACAGGACCACAGAATATGAAGAAGGGATCCAGTAGCAGAGGTGGGGACAGATGGGAAAAATTTGTGTAAAAGCTTCAGAGTACGATACCATCGGGATACAATTTTGTATCCATTTTCTTGAGTAGATACATTCCGGGAGCATTCGTGGTTCTTTACAAAGATCTGTTCCCACTCCTCCTCCGAGAACGAGCAGGACAGTTCCTCTTCCCAGGCAGCGCACCGTTTATGCACGGTCTGTCCAGAATGCGTAAAGAGAAGGGAGTGGGTGATCGAAACGAGTTTGCGAAGCGGACCCTCTTGCTGACAAAGATCGTCAAATGGAGATGGAGAGTCCGTGCACGGGAATTCGCGGGTGAAGGAAGCAACAAAGTGACTGAGAAGGAGGAAGGCCCAAGGCGGGATAGGAGGACATTTGGCCTAATTTGCGATGGAGGAAACTGGATAGAGCTGCTTGCCATCACTGACGTGGTGAATACGCAGTTGTGCATCAGGCCAGTGATTGGCGAGGTAAGTAGGGAGCATTCCCAGGGGGAAATCTGGGTTCAGTCTGATTGGGGTCATAGGACCCAATTGCGCCGAGATCGCTTTCGTTTTACACGCCTGGCGGAAGGTACGAAGCGTCAAACTGATCAAGGGGTGTTGCCACAATGCAGTTGGGACCAGGGAAGTTTTGATCCACGGAATCGTGGACAGGTCGAGAGTGGTGTAACCGCTTTCAATTGAGACCCAGTCCTTAAAGGGTTTGTGGACATTCCAGTCAACAATTCTTGTAAGATGGCAGGCAATATGGTAGTTGCGGATATCGGGGAGTCCAATCCCCCCTTTATGCTTGGGTAGGGACAGGAGCTCGTAATGAATGCGAGGTCGCTTGTGCTGCCAAAGGAACGCTGTCGTCAGTTGTTTGTAAGTGTGGAAGAATGGCTTCGGGATAGCCACCGGGACGGTCTGGAGGACATAAAGGAGCCTTGGCAAGATGTTCATTTTGAGAACCGCCGCTCGCCCGAACCAAGAGATTGGGAGCTTGGTCCAGACGGACAAATCGGTTTTAATTTGGGCGAGAATCGGGGGAAAGTTACGAGCAAACAAATGTCGAAGGTCGGAAGGAAGCTGAATCCCCAAGTACGTAAGGGAATGAATCTCTTTGCCAGACGAAGGGAAAATTAGCCTGGCAGTGTTGCACAGCCGATGAGGGTAACGTCACATTCAAGGCAAAAGACTTGGAAACATTTATTTTAAGGTTGGACAGGAGAGCAAATTGTCGGAATTCCTTCATAACCGCAGGGAGAGAAGTAACGGGTTCCGTAAGGAATAGCAGGAGGTCATCCGCATAGGCGGCCACCTTGTATTCCGTACCCGCGAAGCGAACACCGCGAATGGTTGCGTTACTCCTGATACTGTTGAGGAAGGGCTCCAAAGCGAGCACAAAGAGGATCGGGACAGGGGGCATCCCTGTCTGGTCCCGTTACCGATGGGGAAGGCATTCGACAGTTAAAGGTTTAAATTCTATTCATAAGAGGTGGTTGGCTTTGAAGGAGTTTACAGGCTGATGTGATCATGGTCCAGGAGACCCATTTTCGTGCCGATGGCTCATTTAAGTTAGTCTCCAAGCATTTCCCTAATGCCTACATTGCCCCAGACCCTACTGGGAAGGCTGGTGTTGCAATTTTAATTAGACGTACATGTTCAATATGGATCAGATCCTCCTTCCTTGATCCCCAAGGCAGAATTATATTCCTGGACTGTGACTACATGATCACACCTTTTACTTTGGTTAACATTTATTCACCTAACTCTGGACAACTTAAATGCCTTACAGAGGTCTTTGAAAAAATGCAGAAATTTGCACAACCTTTTATGATTATTGATGGAGACTTTAGCCTATGTATGTCTTCCACCAAAGACAGACGAGCTCTCTTTCAATCCTCCCCCTCTGCCGAGGTAAATAGATTGTCTAGGTCTTTCCGAAAGCTTACAAGAACTTACAATCTATTTGACAGTTGGCGGATCAAGCACCCCACCTAAAAACAATTTACTCTTTATTCACCCTCTCACAAACTTTACTCTCGCCTAGACTATTTTTTTATCACAACACATTTGGTAGCATGTGAAATTAATCCTATTACATGGTCTGATCATGCACCGATCCTGTTGAATCTTACTTTGTCCACACCAACTAGTAAAACCTGCCATTGTTGTCTTAATGAGACATTTTTGAGTATTCCTAAAATTAACGTTCAACTTGCTGAGAAGCATTCAGACATTGTTTAATTTAATGATGGCACAGTATCCGAGGCATCATCTCTATGGGAAGCACATAAGACTTTCTTTAGAGGTGAGTGCATTTCGGCAGGGTCCCGTCAGAAAAAGGAGGCTAATTTCCAAAGATCACCACTTGTTACACAACTGTGCACAGTGGAAATATCCTTGCTTCATTCCCCTATGGTGGATAGCCTTTGGAATGCTATCTCTTTCGTAATCACCTTAGATATGAGTAAGATCTCAAAATCCATGTTATGGACTAGGCAAAAATTTTATGAGTATGCTAATAAGCCTCAATGAATGTTGGTACGCAATCCTAAACCCTTTCCCTCTCATTCCATACCAGATTTTTTGCTTCAACCAGATGGTACCCCAATATATTGTCCCCACACAATGTCCAAAGTGTTTGGTGATTTTTTTTTATAATAAGCTCTACAACAATTTAAACTCAGATTCACAATTTTACTTTACACAGGCAAAATGAATGCCTTTTGTGCCTCTTTTCAGCTACCTAAAATATCCTCAGCAGACTTGTCCAAGGTAAATATGAATATAGCGGTTGAATAAATAGAAGAATGGTGCGTCATTTGCCTCTACATAAATCCCCTGGGCCTGATGGGTTGCCTTATTTAAATTATAAGACCTTCTTCCCAATAACATCTCCTTACTTACTGAACATATTCGCTTCTCTAATGAAAGGATGCTACTCATCCTCAATTTCTACATTCACATTACAGTTTTCCCAAAGTCGGGTAAAGACCCGTCAGTCCCAGATAGTTAGCACCCCATAGCATTATTAAATTCAGATTATAACATTTTTGCACAATTTATCCCGTCTCTGGTTCATATGGATCAGGTGGGGTTTGTACCCTCTAGACAAGCAGGGGATAATACCAGATGTACCATTGACCTCCTAGATCTTCTGAATAAAATAAATCAACCTGCCCTTAGAGTTTAGATGCCCGAAAATCATTTGATAGATTTCATTGACCTTATATGTTTGCTGTCCTCTCTGGTTTCTCAGGTTTCTCAGGTCCTTTCCTCCAAGCTTTGCTAGCTCTTAACACTAAACCTACATCTCAGGTACAATTAGCTTCCTTCATGTCCAGACGCTACTCTTTATCCTATGCTTGGAGCCCCTCGCTGCTGCCATTCGCTCACAACCTGATGTCAGTTTTTTTTTTCTGCGACAACAGGAATATAAATTATCCCTTTTTGCTGATGACATTCTATTAACACTGACCCATCCTCTTACTTCTCTCCTCACCTTACATTCCATTCTGACTTAGTTTAGTTCTTTATCGGGCTTTAAAATTAATCCACCCAATTCGGAAGCCATCCCTATTAACATTCCTCCACCTTTCCTTTCTCTACTGCAACAAAACTTCCAGTATCATTGGAACTCTTGTGCTTTCAAAGATTTAGGTATCTATATAACACCTTCTTACTCAACTCTTTACCAAGCTAATAACCCTCCCCTATTTTCAGAAATCAACCGATTGTTAAAACACTGGACCACTCTCCCCCTTTCACTTTTAGGGAGAATTACCATGCTTAAAAAGACTATACTCCCCAAATTACTGTATTTATTTGCGACTTTTCCCATCCCTGTCCCACTACCACAATTGAAACTGATTCAGAGTAATTTTCTTAATTTCATTTGGCAAAACACTTCTTATCGTATAACTGTAACGCTCCTGCGTTTCTTATATGGTGTGGATTTTCAGCTGCAGAAATAGTTCCACGTCAGTAGTCATGTAAGAGATATGCTGAGATACCATTCCCAACCTCAATGACTCATCATGTGTGGAAGGTCTTATTTCAGCCAGTAAATACACACAATTAGCAAGCTGGTTCCTAGAATGACTTTATGTATGTGGTAACACAATGATGAAGGTTTGAGGGATAGGTTGAGTGGAGGTGGTAGGTGATAGACACTTGAAGGTGAGACAGTAGCAGATGGATGCAGGAAGGTTTAGCAATGTTGTATGGTAGCAGATGACAGAATAGCAGGTGGACATACAAAAGAGATCAACCCAGTGCAGAAAAGTAGCAGTAGTCTCAAGAGCTAGCAATCTAGTTATGCAGATGTGATAAACAGTCTTTACTATGCAGAGCTAGATAGTGTAAGCTTAGTATAAGTTTATAGAGAATTCCCCTGCGGGGTACTTAGCACTATTAGCGATACAGCCGAAGGGTGCTTCAGGAGAGGCGGATGATCCAGTAGCGGGATACAGGGATCAGCGCGGCGAGGTTCCATCAGCGAGGTAAGCTTGCAAGCATGGAAGCTTCAAGCAAGGTTAGCATCCAGGTAAGGGTGTTTGAACGAACACATGTGAGTGAGAACCGGCGCTTTAAATAGCCATCTAGTCCGGCGCTGGGTGATGACAGCTCCAGTCTTAAAGGTGTATGCGCACCTTTTCCAAAAGTAAATGGTGGGGCGCATACTCTTGTGGAAAGTGTAATTTAGGGTACCAAAGGTACCGGAACATTACAATACCCCCCCCTTAAGGCCTGCTCCTGAAGGCCTCTGGAGCTGGTTTGTCTGGGTATCTCGCATGAAAATTGCGGATTAATCTAGGGGCATGTATGTCAGAGGTGTTTAGCCAGGTGTCGTCTTGGGGCCCATAGTTCTTCCATCTAACCAAGTACTGAAGTCTTCTTCTGTAGATACGAGAATCCAGAATCTCTTTTATCTCGTATTCTTCTCCACCTTCAACTTGTACAGGAGGGGGAGGTGGAATATTAGGCCTTATTCCTTGGTCCGGAACATGGGGTTTTAGTAGCGACACATGGAAAATGGGATGGATTTTTAGGTCCATTGGCAATGTAAGCTGCACTGCAGCTTTTCCAATAAGTTTCTTGATTGGGAAAGGTCCCAAGAACAGAGGTCCAAGCTTTTTGCTAGGGATCTTCAGTCTCAAGTTTTTTGTTGAGAGCCAAACGAGGTCCCCGATAGTATACTGTGGAGAAGGTCTTCTACGAAGATCATAGTACTTCTTTTGTTGACTGTGAGCGTGTGCAATGGTAGTATTTAGTAAATCCAGAGAATCCTTTATTTGGGTAAGATAGTCTGAGGCTACTGGGTTATTTGAAAGAAGGATGCGTGGAGGGAGAATAGAGGGATGGAACCCATAGTTCAAGTAGAACGGACTCTGCTTGGTTGTACTGTGAGTTGCGTTGTTGTAGGCAAATTCTGCCAGGGGGAGAAGATCCAACCAATCATCCTGTTGGTAAGAAGTGTAACAACGTAAATACTGCTCGATGCATTGGTTGACTCTTTCAGTCTGTCCGTTGGTCTGCGGATGGTAAGGAGAAGTGAGCTTCCGCTCAATCCGTAGTATGTGACATAGTTCTTGCCAGAATTTAGAAATAAATTGGGATCCACGGTCAGACAGAAGAGTTTTTGGGATACCATGTAATCTGAAGACATGTTTCATCAGGAGTTCTGCCGTTTGTTTGGACGAAGGTAGTCTGCGAATAGCAATGAAATGTGCCATCTTTGTCAGATGGTCCACTGACACCAAGATGGTATTAAATCCTTTGGAAGGAGGCAATTCTACGATGAAGTCCAATGACAGAACCTCCCATGGAGTTTGGGGTATTGGTAGACTGCATAGTAGACCGGATGGTCTCGTAGTGTCAATTTTGGACCTGGCACAGACATTGCATGAAGAGACAAATTTTTGTATAGATGTTTTCATGTCAGGCCACCAGAATTGTCGAGAAATCAAATTGAAAGTCTTTGTCATACCCATATGTCCTGCCATAGGCACATCATGCGATAATTCCAAGATCTTGGTGCGTAGGGTAGGTGGTATGTAAAGTTTGTCGTTGTAGTAGAGGAAGCCTTCTGCATCAGTATTTAGTTGTGGTGGGGGTGAATCCAAACTTATACCATGCAGAACCTCTTCCTTTAAGGAACGGACAACTCCAATAATGAGTTTGTGAGGTATTATAGGAACGGAAGGGATTTCAAAGTAGTTTTCTTCAGTTAGTCGTGATAGTGCATCCGCCTTTTTGTTCTTATCTGCAGGTGTGTAGGTCACTAGGAAGTTAAACCTTAGAAAGAATAGTGACCATCGTACCTGTCGATGCGAGAGAGTTTTGCTAGTCTGAAGATATTGGAGGTTTTTATGGTCCGTGTATATAATTATTGGTAGTTGGGTGCCTTCGAGTAAATGTCGCCAATTCTCCAGAGCCAATTTTATAGCAAGCAGTTCCTTTTCACCCACGGGGTAATTTATCTCGGGACTGCTCAGGGATTTAGAAAAAAAAGCGACTGGATGAAGTGGTGAAGTGTGGGTAGGTCGTTGGGAGAGTATTGCTCCTACTGCCATGTTTGACGCATCTACCTCCAGAATGTATTGGAGGGATGGGTCTGGATGGCGTAATATGGGAGCGGAAGTAAACCTTGTCTTTAACAAGTGGAAAGCCTTATTTGCTTCTTCTGACCATTTAAATGGTATTTTTATGCTAGTGAGCTGTGTGAGGGGTCTCACAATAGCAGAAAAGTTTTTTATGAACTTCCTGTAGAAATTTGAAAATCCCAGGAATCGCTGTAGCGCCTTGCGTGTAGTTGGTGTAGGCCAATCCTGAATGCAGGATATTTTACTCATGTCCATCTCGATTCCTGTTTTGGATATGATGTAGCCTAGAAAGAGTACCTCATCTTTATGGAACAAGCATTTCTTCAGCTTCACATAAAGATTATGTGCAAGCAATCTCGATAATACAAGTCTTACATGTCTTATGTGTTCAGACAGGGTCCGTGAATATATAAGTATATCGTCCAGATATACCACAACACAGACATCTAGTAAGTCTTTAAAAATATCGTTTATAAATCGTTGGAAAACTGCAGGGGCATTGCATAGGCCGAATGGCATCACAAGATATTCGAACAATCCGTATCTAGTTCTGAACGCAGTCTTCCACTCGTGTCCATCACGGATTCGAATGAGATTGTATGCTCCTTTCAGGTCTAATTTTGAAAAATAGGTAGCTCCACGCACCTGCTCAATGAGCTCAGGGATAAGCGGTAGAGGATAGCGATCTTTTATTGTGATAGCATTCAATTTCCTGTAGTCGATAGGTCTGAGACTTGAATCTTTATTGCGAACAAAAAAGAGTCCTGCTGCTGTGGAAGAAGTGGAAGGTCTAATAAAACCTTTTTCCAAGTTCTCATCCAAATAGGTTTTGAGATGGACAAGTTCATCCTGTGAAAGAGGATAAACATGACCGAACGGCAATTTGCTATTTGGGAGTAGATCAATGCTACAATCATAGTCTCGATGAGGAGGTAATGCTTGAGCATTTTTCTCAAGAAAAACCTCAGAAAGATCCTGATAACATAGTGGTGCAATCTCATCTGTCACCACAGACAGAATCTTCCCGGAAAACGGGAGGTTACACGTTTCCTCGCAATAACAAGAAGGGAAGGTCAAGGACCGTTTCTTCCAATCTATGGTTGGTTGGTGTGTGTGCAACCAGGGAAGTCCCAACACAATGGGAAAGTGGGGTGATGGTATTAAATCGAAGGTAGAAGTCTCCCTATGAGACTCGTTAATAGTGACTAGAAGTGCTTGTGTCTGATCGGTGATCGGACCAGAGGATAACGGAACACCGGTAATAAGACTTACTGAGACAGGTTTGAGTTTAGAAATAATAGGAATTTTATTTAAAGCAGCAAAACATATATCCATATAATTTCCACAAGATCCTGTGTCAATCATGGCCTTAGTAGTAATCCTGTTCTGGTCCCACTGTAATGTCAAAAAAACAGAAATGTAGGGGTTAGTGAATGAAGTTGTCAATCCTCCTAGGGAGACATGTGAACACTCACCCTTCTTTTTGTTGACTAGGGGACAGAGGTTTATCTTGTGATCCGGGGATGCGCAGTACAAGCAGAGATTTTCATTTCGTCTTTTGGCTTTTTCCATAGTTGATAGCGGTGGGCGTATGGTTCCTACCTCCATAGGAACGGCCAGACTCCGAGAGGAAACGGATAATGGCATTCCCATCTTTTCAGCCTTTCTTTCTCGTAGTCTTCTATCTATGGTAATACTGAGTTGTATTAATGCATCCAGAGTTTTTGGCAGATCCGCTCGGGCGAGCTCGTCCTTAACGGCTTCTGATAGGCCAAGCCTAAATTGGGTTTTCAGAGATGCATCATTCCATTCTGAATCAAGGGTCCATCTCTTGAACTCTGCGACAAAGTCTTCTACAGGCCTCCTTCCTTGTTTCAAGGATCTTAACTGAAGATCAGCAGTACTCTGCCTATTGGGGTCATCATATAGGCTAGTGAGCTCTGCCAGGAACAAGGCATAGGAGTTGAGAAGCTGGTCGTTTTTCTCAAAAAGAGAATCTGCCCAGGCTCGAGGATCGCTTGATAGGTAAGAAATAATAGTACAAACCTTAATGTGATCAGTAAGGTAGGTACGAGGTTTTAGCAAAAAAAGTAACTCACATGCGTTTTTAAATTCGCGAAATTTTTTGCGATCGCCTGTAAATACCAAAGGGGGATTTATCTTGGGTTCAGGGGACTGAGCAGAGGTAAGTTGTGTCAGTCTAATTACCTGCTGCGACAGAGCCTGATTGTCTTCTTTTAATTCAGCAAGTGCGTGTATTAACGCAGATACTTGCTGTTTTAATTGTGTCACCTGAGTGGTTATTTCTGCTGAATCCATTTTTTGGGTTCGTTCAATCTGTAACGCTCCTGCGTTTCTTATATGGTGTGGATTTTCAGCTGCAGAAATAGTTCCACGTCAGTAGTCATGTAAGAGATATGCTGAGATACCATTCCCAACCTCAATGACTCATCATGTGTGGAAGGTCTTATTTCAGCCAGTAAATACACACAATTAGCAAGCTGGTTCCTAGAATGACTTTATGTATGTGGTAACACAATGATGAAGGTTTGAGGGATAGGTTGAGTGGAGGTGGTAGGTGATAGACACTTGAAGGTGAGACAGTAGCAGATGGATGCAGGAAGGTTTAGCAATGTTGTATGGTAGCAGATGACAGAATAGCAGGTGGACATACAAAAGAGATCAACCCAGTGCAGAAAAGTAGCAGTAGTCTCAAGAGCTAGCAATCTAGTTATGCAGATGTGATAAACAGTCTTTACTATGCAGAGCTAGATAGTGTAAGCTTAGTATAAGTTTATAGAGAATTCCCCTGCGGGGTACTTAGCACTATTAGCTATACAGCCGAAGGGTGGTTCAGGAGAGGCGGATGATCCAGTAGCGGGATACAGGGATCAGCGCGGCGAGGTTCCATCAGCGAGGTAAGCTTGCAAGCATGGAAGCTTCAAGCAAGGTTAGCATCCAGGTAAGGGTGTTTGAACGAACACATGTGAGTGAGAACCGGCGCTTTAAATAGCCATCTAGTCCGGCGCTGGGTGATGACAGCTCCAGTCTTAAAGGTGTATGCGCACCTTTTCCAAAAGTAAATGGTGGGGCGCATACACTTGTGGAAAGTGTAATTTAGGGTACCAAAGGTACCGGAACATTACAATAACTAGCTCAGTTCTGTTTGCCTTATGCTCTAGTGGGGGCTTGGGTGCTCCAGACATACGTAAATATTATTGAAAAATAAAATGTGGTATGACCCAACTACCCGCGCAAAGGAAATAAATTATAATATGTATGAATGGTGAATAAAATTAATGAGTGAAAATCGATAAAATCAATATTAATAGTGTAGGAGAATCCTAAATTAGAAGCAGCAATCAAAACGTGATCTGTGAAAAGTAAAAAAAATAAATAATTAATACTAATTAAGAGATTGCGCTCAACTAAAAACACTAATATGAACACAATACAATATTGTGCAGATAGTGCAAAATAAAGTGTACATATAAATAAACACACCAAATCTGTGCAAATAATACCAAATAAATATAAAGTGCAATAATGGGAGATATGGATTATTCGCAAAATGTGCAAAATCACTGCAAAATGTCCAAGTCTGTGCAAATATTGCCAAATCTGTGCAAATAATGCAAAATAAATATAAAATGCAATATATGCAAATGTGCAAATATTGCCAGATATGGGCAAATAATATATAAAGTGCAACAATGGAAGATATAGATTATTCCCAAAATGTGCAAAATCACTGCAAAATGTCCATAGATGGATAAATAGCCAAATAGTCCATGAGTTGACAATGGATATCCAAGTATAGATGAACGAAAACACGCTTGGTAGCAATATACACCTCCACCAGAACACCCAGAGTGTATAAATGCTTACCAGATTCCGTGGACCCCTTCAGTTATAGGGGGTCTATCAAGCGAGTGGATATAATAGACACCAGGCTTCAAAATAGGCATCAACTTCACATACTCCAAAGCGATTCCTCCTCCAATACCATTAGATCTGGGCATAGACTCCCACACAATACCCAGAAGGAAAGAAGGATCTCGATAGTGAAGTATGTTATAATAATGAAATTTATTAAAGAATGGATGCACTTACAAACATAAACAATGTCAGGGCATTAAGGATAATCGCAGTCTCCAGGTTAGGAATGCCTTCCGCGTTGCATCTGCGTTCCACCAGGAGCTGGAAATGACGTATTGGCGCAGTCACAGGTCCTACGTCCCAACGTGTTTCGTCAGCTCGTAATCTGACGTCATAAGGGTCATGTGACTGTGACTACGTCTGCGCTATTTATATAACCAAGCCTCATTCGCATATCCTATCCAACTCCGCCACATCATACACCCTCCCACCTGAATAAGGAAGAAGGAAGAAAACGGGAGCCATATTAACATCAATATAATGAACGGAGTACTGGCAAAGAAGAGGGAAAGAATTGGCAATAAAATTGTTGGCAATAAAAATCCTAAAAAGGATATTATGCACATCCCAAAAAATTACCATAGAAAGGTGGAGGGATAAGTGCCCATGAAGCTATGCACATTAATGTATAAGTATACAGTTCAACAATGCTAATAATACATTAAATCGATATACATTAATGTATAAAAAAATATATAAATATTTTAGACAATGCTAATTTATATTAAATCATTAATCCCAATCTTACATCGATATTAAAACAAAACTCTATAATAATTAATTTAAAACCAAGATGATGATTAACAATAATTATTAATAATTATTGGTTAATAATTAGACCATATTAATAGTTAATAATTATATCAACCAATATCAATATTAATAATCATATTATAAGGTAATCAAAGAGCTGAAATAGTAAAATATTTTAATAATTAATTAAATCTAAAATTATATCATTTATTAGTTCATAAAAAAGAAAAAAGTTAAAATAGTGGAGAGTTTTAAAACTATAAATATTAGTAATTAGATACAAAACAATTTAGGTCTATATCAATGTTTAGCCCTAGAGGATTTAAAGTTTTTAACCGGTAAATCCATTCTGTCTCATTCATGGATATTTTCTGTGTTAAATTCCCCCCCCCCTCTCCAATGGGGTTCTATTTTATCAATGCCACATACGGATAAGCCACTGGGATCCCTGTTATGGCATAGTCGAAAATTATTGGAGAGATATTACAGATATTATTTATGTGTTCATTGATCCTAGTACTCAGCTTGGGTGTTGTCCTCCCAGTATATTCGAGACCACAAGGTGTAATGTTCCGGTACCTTTTGGTACCCTAAATTACACTTTCCACAAGTGTATGCGCCTTACCATTTACTTTTGGAAAGGTGCGCATACACCTTTAAGACTGGAGCTGTCATCACTCAGCGCCGGACTAGATGGCTATTTAAGGCGTCGGTTCTCACTCACATGTGTTCGTTCAAACACCCTTATCTGGATGCTAACCTTGCTTGAAGCTTCCATGCTTGCAAGCTTACTTCGCTGACGGAACCTCGCTGCGCTGATCCCTGTATCCCGCTACTGGATCATCCGCCTCTCCTGAACCACCCTTCGGCTGTATCGCTAATAGTGCTAAGTACCCTGCAGGGGAATTCTCTATAAACTTATACTAAGCTTACACTATCTAGCTCTGCATAGTAGAGACTGTTTATCACATCTGCATAAACTAGATTGCTAGCTCTCGAGACTACTGCTACTTTTCTGCACTGGGTTGATCTCTTTTGTATGTCCACCTGCTATTCTATCATCTGCTATCATACAACATTGCTAAACCTTCCTGCATCCATCTGCTACTGTCTCACCTTCAAGTGTCTATCACCTACCACCTCCACTCAACCTATCCCTCAACCTTCATCATTGTGTTACCACATGCATAAAGTCACTCTAAGAACCAGCTTGCTAATTGTGTGTATTTACTGGCTGAAATAAGACCTTCCACACATGATGAGTCATTGAGGTTGGGAATGGTATCTCAGCATATCTCTTACATAATAAACAGGCAAAAAATTTGGGGGAGCATACCCATGTATTTCTAAAGCTGCTGCAGCTATGAACCAAAAGACATGTATATTAAAAAAGAATAGCGCGCAAATGCAAAAGAAATAACTACCAAATCTGAAGACAATCCATAAATAAAAATGGGGGTTTGGTCCCACCATATGGCCATATCGTGCTCAAGCCCACTACTGCGTCAAAGTACCCCATTATCAGTGGGTCCTACACTATCCATGAAAAAGAGATGAATCCAGCCTAACCCTTGGAGATAATACTCCTTGCTGGGAAGGATGTGCAAATGCACTACAGGGGACTCCTACTATATCCACTAGATGGTGGACACTGATTGAGTACAGGTGTGTGTGGGGGGGTGGGGAGGGTTGCTCAACCTCGATAGTCTGGTCAGACCGAATACATAATAAACAGGCAAAAAATTTGGGGGAGCATACCCATGTATTTCTAAAGCTGCTGCAGCTATGAACCAAAAGACATGTATATTAAAAAAGAATAGCGCGCAAATGCAAAAGAAATAACTACCAAATCTGAAGACAATCCATAAATAAAAATGGGGGTTTGGTCCCACCATATGGCCATATCGTGCTCAAGCCCACTACTGCGTCAAAGTACCCCATTATCAGTGGGTCCTACACTATCCATGAAAAAGAGATGAATCCAGCCTAACCCTTGGAGATAATACTCCTTGCTGGGAAGGATGTGCAAATGCACTACAGGGGACTCCTACTATATCCACTAGATGGTGGACACTGATTGAGTACAGGTGTGTGTGGGGGGGTGGGGAGGGTTGCTCAACCTCGATAGTCTGGTCAGACCGAATACATAATAAACAGGCAAAAAATTTGGGGGAGCATACCCATGTATTTCTAAAGCTGCTGCAGCTATGAACCAAAAGACATGTATATTAAAAAAGAATAGCGCGCAAATGCAAAAGAAATAACTACCAAATCTGAAGACAATCCATAAATAAAAATGGGGGTTTGGTCCCACCATATGGCCATATCGTGCTCAAGCCCACTACTGCGTCAAAGTACCCCATTATCAGTGGGTCCTACACTATCCATGAAAAAGAGATGAATCCAGCCTAACCCTTGGAGATAATACTCCTTGCTGGGAAGGATGTGCAAATGCACTACAGGGGACTCCTACTATATCCACTAGATGGTGGACACTGATTGAGTACAGGTGTGTGTGGGGGGGTGGGGAGGGTTGCTCAACCTCGATAGTCTGGTCAGACCGAATACATAATAAACAGGCAAAAAATTTGGGGGAGCATACCCATGTATTTCTAAAGCTGCTGCAGCTATGAACCAAAAGACATGTATATTAAAAAAGAATAGCGCGCAAATGCAAAAGAAATAACTACCAAATCTGAAGACAATCCATAAATAAAAATGGGGGTTTGGTCCCACCATATGGCCATATCGTGCTCAAGCCCACTACTGCGTCAAAGTACCCCATTATCAGTGGGTCCTACACTATCCATGAAAAAGAGATGAATCCAGCCTAACCCTTGGAGATAATACTCCTTGCTGGGAAGGATGTGCAAATGCACTACAGGGGACTCCTACTATATCCACTAGATGGTGGACACTGATTGAGTACAGGTGTGTGTGGGGGGGTGGGGAGGGTTGCTCAACCTCGATAGTCTGGTCAGACCGAATACATAATAAACAGGCAAAAAATTTGGGGGAGCATACCCATGTATTTCTAAAGCTGCTGCAGCTATGAACCAAAAGACATGTATATTAAAAAAGAATAGCGCGCAAATGCAAAAGAAATAACTACCAAATCTGAAGACAATCCATAAATAAAAATGGGGGTTTGGTCCCACCATATGGCCATATCGTGCTCAAGCCCACTACTGCGTCAAAGTACCCCATTATCAGTGGGTCCTACACTATCCATGAAAAAGAGATGAATCCAGCCTAACCCTTGGAGATAATACTCCTTGCTGGGAAGGATGTGCAAATGCACTACAGGGGACTCCTACTATATCCACTAGATGGTGGACACTGATTGAGTACAGGTGTGTGTGGGGGGGTGGGGAGGGTTGCTCAACCTCGATAGTCTGGTCAGACCGAATACATAATAAACAGGCAAAAAATTTGGGGGAGCATACCCATGTATTTCTAAAGCTGCTGCAGCTATGAACCAAAAGACATGTATATTAAAAAAGAATAGAGCGCAAATGCAAAAGAAATAACTACCAAATCTGAAGACAATCCATAAATAAAAATGGGGGTTTGGTCCCACCATATGGCCATATCGTGCTCAAGCCCACTACTGCGTCAAAGTACCCCATTATCAGTGGGTCCTACACTATCCATGAAAAAGAGATGAATCCAGCCTAACCCTTGGAGATAATACTCCTTGCTGGGAAGGATGTGCAAATGCACTACAGGGGACTCCTACTATATCCACTAGATGGTGGACACTGATTGAGTACAGGTGTGTGTGGGGGGGTGGGGAGGGTTGCTCAACCTCGATAGTCTGGTCAGACCGAATACATAATAAACAGGCAAAAAATTTGGGGGAGCATACCCATGTATTTCTAAAGCTGCTGCAGCTATGAACCAAAAGACATGTATATTAAAAAAGAATAGCGCGCAAATGCAAAAGAAATAACTACCAAATCTGAAGACAATCCATAAATAAAAATGGGGGTTTGGTCCCACCATATGGCCATATCGTGCTCAAGCCCACTACTGCGTCAAAGTACCCCATTATCAGTGGGTCCTACACTATCCATGAAAAAGAGATGAATCCAGCCTAACCCTTGGAGATAATACTCCTTGCTGGGAAGGATGTGCAAATGCACTACAGGGGACTCCTACTATATCCACTAGATGGTGGACACTGATTGAGTACAGGTGTGTGTGGGGGGGTGGGGAGGGTTGCTCAACCTCGATAGTCTGGTCAGACCGAATACATAATAAACAGGCAAAAAATTTGGGGGAGCATACCCATGTATTTCTAAAGCTGCTGCAGCTATGAACCAAAAGACATGTATATTAAAAAAGAATAGCGCGCAAATGCAAAAGAAATAACTACCAAATCTGAAGACAATCCATAAATAAAAATGGGGGTTTGGTCCCACCATATGGCCATATCGTGCTCAAGCCCACTACTGCGTCAAAGTACCCCATTATCAGTGGGTCCTACACTATCCATGAAAAAGAGATGAATCCAGCCTAACCCTTGGAGATAATACTCCTTGCTGGGAAGGATGTGCAAATGCACTACAGGGGACTCCTACTATATCCACTAGATGGTGGACACTGATTGAGTACAGGTGTGTGTGGGGGGGTGGGGAGGGTTGCTCAACCTCGATAGTCTGGTCAGACCGAATACATAATAAACAGGCAAAAAATTTGGGGGAGCATACCCATGTATTTCTAAAGCTGCTGCAGCTATGAACCAAAAGACATGTATATTAAAAAAGAATAGCGCGCAAATGCAAAAGAAATAACTACCAAATCTGAAGACAATCCATAAATAAAAATGGGGGTTTGGTCCCACCATATGGCCATATCGTGCTCAAGCCCACTACTGCGTCAAAGTACCCCATTATCAGTGGGTCCTACACTATCCATGAAAAAGAGATGAATCCAGCCTAACCCTTGGAGATAATACTCCTTGCTGGGAAGGATGTGCAAATGCACTACAGGGGACTCCTACTATATCCACTAGATGGTGGACACTGATTGAGTACAGGTGTGTGTGGGGGGGTGGGGAGGGTTGCTCAACCTCGATAGTCTGGTCAGACCGAATACATAATAAACAGGCAAAAAATTTGGGGGAGCATACCCATGTATTTCTAAAGCTGCTGCAGCTATGAACCAAAAGACATGTATATTAAAAAAGAATAGCGCGCAAATGCAAAAGAAATAACTACCAAATCTGAAGACAATCCATAAATAAAAATGGGGGTTTGGTCCCACCATATGGCCATATCGTGCTCAAGCCCACTACTGCGTCAAAGTACCCCATTATCAGTGGGTCCTACACTATCCATGAAAAAGAGATGAATCCAGCCTAACCCTTGGAGATAATACTCCTTGCTGGGAAGGATGTGCAAATGCACTACAGGGGACTCCTACTATATCCACTAGATGGTGGACACTGATTGAGTACAGGTGTGTGTGGGGGGGTGGGGAGGGTTGCTCAACCTCGATAGTCTGGTCAGACCGAATACATAATAAACAGGCAAAAAATTTGGGGGAGCATACCCATGTATATGGGTATGCTCCCCCAAATTGTAGTGCAACTGTAGTGCATTTGCACATCCTTCCCAGCAAGGAGTATTATCTCCAAGGGTTAGGCTGGATTCATCTCTTTTTCATGGATAGTGTAGGACCCACTGATAATGGGGTACTTTGACGCAGTAGTGGGCTTGAGCACGATATGGCCATATGGTGGGACCAAACCCCCATTTTTATTTATGGATTGTCTTCAGATTTGGTAGTTATTTCTTTTGCATTTGCGCGCTATTCTTTTTTAATATACATGTCTTTTGGTTCATAGCTGCAGCAGCTTTAGAAATACATGGGTATGCTCCCCCAAATTTTTTGCCTGTTTATTATGTATTCGGTCTGACCAGACTATCGAGGTTGAGCAACCCTCCCCACCCCCCCACACACACCTGTACTCAATCAGTGTCCACCATCTAGTGGATATAGTAGGAGTCCCCTGTAGTGCATTTGCACATCCTTCCCAGCAAGGAGTATTATCTCCAAGGGTTAGGCTGGATTCATCTCTTTTTCATGGATAGTGTAGGACCCACTGATAATGGGGTACTTTGACGCAGTAGTGGGCTTGAGCACGATATGGCCATATGGTGGGACCAAACCCCCATTTTTATTTATGGATTGTCTTCAGATTTGGTAGTTATTTCTTTTGCATTTGCGCGCTATTCTTTTTTAATATACATGTCTTTTGGTTCATAGCTGCAGCAGCTTTAGAAATACATGGGTATGCTCCCCCAAATTTTTTGCCTGTTTATTATGTATTCGGTCTGACCAGACTATCGAGGTTGAGCAACCCTCCCCACCCCCCCACACACACCTGTACTCAATCAGTGTCCACCATCTAGTGGATATAGTAGGAGTCCCCTGTAGTGCATTTGCACATCCTTCCCAGCAAGGAGTATTATCTCCAAGGGTTAGGCTGGATTCATCTCTTTTTCATGGATAGTGTAGGACCCACTGATAATGGGGTACTTTGACGCAGTAGTGGGCTTGAGCACGATATGGCCATATGGTGGGACCAAACCCCCATTTTTATTTATGGATTGTCTTCAGATTTGGTAGTTATTTCTTTTGCATTTGCGCTCTATTCTTTTTTAATATACATGTCTTTTGGTTCATAGCTGCAGCAGCTTTAGAAATACATGGGTATGCTCCCCCAAATTTTTTGCCTGTTTATTATGTATTCGGTCTGACCAGACTATCGAGGTTGAGCAACCCTCCCCACCCCCCCACACACACCTGTACTCAATCAGTGTCCACCATCTAGTGGATATAGTAGGAGTC
The DNA here is from genome assembly GCF_965119305.1 of Pelophylax lessonae. Classification (NCBI taxonomy): domain Eukaryota; kingdom Metazoa; phylum Chordata; class Amphibia; order Anura; family Ranidae; genus Pelophylax; species Pelophylax lessonae. The sequence continues at coordinate 233,420,124 of NC_138769.1, forward strand.
CCCTGTAGTGCATTTGCACATCCTTCCCAGCAAGGAGTATTATCTCCAAGGGTTAGGCTGGATTCATCTCTTTTTCATGGATAGTGTAGGACCCACTGATAATGGGGTACTTTGACGCAGTAGTGGGCTTGAGCACGATATGGCCATATGGTGGGACCAAACCCCCATTTTTATTTATGGATTGTCTTCAGATTTGGTAGTTATTTCTTTTGCATTTGCGCGCTATTCTTTTTTAATATACATGTCTTTTGGTTCATAGCTGCAGCAGCTTTAGAAATACATGGGTATGCTCCCCCAAATTTTTTGCCTGTTTATTATGTATTCGGTCTGACCAGACTATCGAGGTTGAGCAACCCTCCCCACCCCCCCACACACACCTGTACTCAATCAGTGTCCACCATCTAGTGGATATAGTAGGAGTCCCCTGTAGTGCATTTGCACATCCTTCCCAGCAAGGAGTATTATCTCCAAGGGTTAGGCTGGATTCATCTCTTTTTCATGGATAGTGTAGGACCCACTGATAATGGGGTACTTTGACGCAGTAGTGGGCTTGAGCACGATATGGCCATATGGTGGGACCAAACCCCCATTTTTATTTATGGATTGTCTTCAGATTTGGTAGTTATTTCTTTTGCATTTGCGCTCTATTCTTTTTTAATATACATGTCTTTTGGTTCATAGCTGCAGCAGCTTTAGAAATACATGGGTATGCTCCCCCAAATTTTTTGCCTGTTTATTATGTATTCGGTCTGACCAGACTATCGAGGTTGAGCAACCCTCCCCACCCCCCCACACACACCTGTACTCAATCAGTGTCCACCATCTAGTGGATATAGTAGGAGTCCCCTGTAGTGCATTTGCACATCCTTCCCAGCAAGGAGTATTATCTCCAAGGGTTAGGCTGGATTCATCTCTTTTTCATGGATAGTGTAGGACCCACTGATAATGGGGTACTTTGACGCAGTAGTGGGCTTGAGCACGATATCTCTTACATGGCTACTGACGTGGAACTATTTCTGCAGCTGAAAATCCACACCATATAAAAACGCAGGAGCGTTACAGATTGAACGAACCAAAAAATGGATTCAGCAGAAATAGTTCCAGAAATAACCACTCAGGTGACACAATTAAAACAGCAAGTATCTGCGTTAATACACGCACTTGCTGAATTAAAAGAAGACAATCAGGCTCTGTCGCAGCAGGTAATTAGACTGACACAACTTACCTCTGCTCAGTCCCCTGAACCCAAGATAAATCCCCCTTTAGTATTTACAGGCGATCGCAAAAAATTTCGCGAATTTAAAAACGCATGTGAGTTACTTTTTTTGCTAAAACCTCGTACCTACCTTACTGATCACATTAAGGTTTGTACTATTATTTCTTACCTATCAAGCGATCCTCGAGCCTGGGCAGATTCTCTTTTTGAGAAAAACGACCAGCTTCTCAACTCCTATGCCTTGTTCCTGGCAGAGCTCACTAGCCTATATGATGACCCCAATAGGCAGAGTACTGCTGATCTTCAGTTAAGATCCTTGAAACAAGGAAGGAGGCCTGTGGAAGACTTTGTCGCAGAGTTTAAGAGATGGACCCTTGATTCAGAATGGAATGATGCATCTCTGAAAACCCAATTTAGGCTTGGCCTATCAGAAGCCGTTAAGGATGAGCTCGCCCGAGCGGATCTGCCAAAAACCCTGGATGCATTAATACAACTCAGTATTACCATAGATAGAAGACTACGAGAAAGAAAGGCTGAAAAGATGGGAATGCCATTTTCCGTTTCCTCTCGGAGTCTGGCCATTCCTATGGAGGTAGGAACCATACGCCCACCGCTATCAACTATGGAAAAAGCCAAAAGACTAAATGAAAATCTCTGCTTGTACTGTGCATCCCCGCATCACAAGATAAACGTCTGTCCCCTAGTCAACAAAAAGAAGGGTGAGTGTTCACATGTCTCCCTAGGAGGATTGACAACTTCATTCACTAACCCCTACATTTCTATTTTTCTGACATTACAGTGGGACCAGAACAGGATTACTACTAAGGCCATGATTGACACAGGATCTTGTGGAAATTATATGGATATATGTGTTGCTGCTTTAAATAAAATTCCTATTATTTCTAAACTCAAACCTGTCTCAGTAAGTCTTATTACCGGTGTTCCGTTATCCTCTGGTCCGATCACCGATCAGACACAAGCACTTCTAGTCACTATTAATGAGTCTCATAGGGAGACTTCTACCTTCGATTTAATACCATCACCCCACTTTCCCATTGTGTTGGGACTTCCCTGGTTGCACACACACCAACCAACCATAGATTGGAAGAAACGGTCCTTGACCTTCCCTTCTTGTTATTGCGAGGAAACGTGTAACCTCCCGTTTTCCGGGAAGATTCTGTCTGTGGTGACAGATGAGATTGCACCACTATGTTATCAGGATCTTTCTGAGGTTTTTCTTGAGAAAAATGCTCAAGTATTACCTCCTCATCGAGACTATGATTGTAGCATTGATCTACTCCCAAATAGCAAATTGCCGTTCGGTCATGTTTATCCTCTTTCACAGGATGAACTTGCCCATCTCAAAACCTATTTGGATGAGAACTTGGAAAAAGGTTTTATTAGACCTTCCACTTCTTCCACAGCAGCAGGACTCTTTTTTGTTCGCAATAAAGATTCAAGTCTCAGACCTATCATCGACTACAGGAAATTGAATGCTATCACAATAAAAGATCGCTATCCTCTACCGCTTATCCCTGAGCTCATTGAGCAGGTGCGTGGAGCTACCTATTTTTCAAAATTAGACCTGAAAGGAGCATACAATCTCATTCGAATCTGTGATGGACACGAGTGGAAGACTGCGTTCAGAACTAGATACGGATTGTTCGAATATCTTGTGATGCCATTCGGCCTATGCAATGCCCCTGCAGTTTTCCAACGATTTATAAACGATATTTTTAAAGACTTACTAGATGTCTGTGTTGTGGTATATCTGGACGATATACTTATATATTCACGGACCCTGTCTGAACACATAAGACATGTAAGACTTGTATTATCGAGATTGCTTGCACATAATCTTTATGTGAAGCTGAAGAAATGCTTGTTCCATAAAGATGAGGTACTCTTTCTGGGCTACATCATATCCAAAACAGGAATCGAGATGGACATGAGTAAAATATCCTGCATTCAGGATTGGCCTACACCAACTACACGCAAGGCGCTACAGCGATTCCTGGGATATTCAAATTTCTACAGGAAGTTCATAAAAAACTTTTCTGCTATTGTGAGACCCCTCACACAGCTCACTAGCATAAAAATACCATTTAAATGGTCAGAAGAAGCAAATAAGGCTTTCCACTTGTTAAAGACAAGGTTTACTTCCGCTCCCATATTACGCCATCCAGACCCATCCCTCCAATACATTCTGGAGGTAGATGCGTCAAACCTGGCAGTAGGAGCAATACTCTCCCAACGACCTACCCACACTTCACCACTTCATCCAGTCGCTTTTTTTTCTAAATGCCTGATCAGTCCCGAGATAAATTACCCCGTGGGTGAAAAGGAACTGCTTGCTATAAAATTGGCTCTGGAGAATTGGCGACATTTACTCGAAGGCACCCAATTACCAATAATTATATACACGGACCATAAAAACCTCCAATATCTTCAGACTAGCAAAACTCTCTCGCATCGACAGGTACGATGGTCACTATTCTTTCTAAGGTTTAACTTCCTAGTGACCTACACACCTGCAGATAAGAACAAAAAGGCGGATGCACTATCACGACTAACTGAAGAAAACTACTTTGAAATTCCTTCCGTTCCTATAATACCTCACAAACGCATTATTGGAGTTGTCCGTTCCTTGAAGGAAGAGGTTCTGCATGGTATAAGGTTGGATTCACCCCCACCACAACTAACTACCGATGCAGAAGGCTTCCTCTACTACAACGACAAACTTTAAATACCACCTACCCTACGCACCAAGATCTTCGAATTATCGCATGATGTGCCTATGGCAGGACATATGGGTATGACAAAGACTTTCAATTTGATTTCTCGGCAATTCTGGTGGCCTGACATGAAAACATCTATACAAAAATTCGTCTCTTCATGCAATGTCTGTGCCAGGTCCAAAATTGACACTACGAGACCATCCGGTCTACTATGCAGTCTACCAATACCCCAAACTCCATGGGAGGTTCTGTCATTGGACTTCATCGTAGAATTGCCTCCTTCCAAAGGATTTAATACCATCTTGGTGTCAGTGGACCATCTGACAAAGATGGCACATTTCATTGCTATTCGCAGACTACCTTCGTCCAAACAAACGGCAGAACTCCTGATGAAACATGTCTTCAGATTACATGGTATCCCAAAAACTCTTTTGTCTGACCGTGGATCCCAATTTATTTCTAAATTCTGGCAAGAACTATGTCACATACTACGGATTGAGCAGAAGCTCACTTCTCCTTACCATCCGCAGACCAACGGACAGACTGAAAGAGTCAACCAATGCATCGAGCAGTATTTACGTTGTTACACTTCTTACCAACAGGATGATTGGTTGGATCTTCTCCCCCTGGCAGAATTTGCCTACAACAACGCAACTCACAGTACAACCAAGCAGAGTCCGTTCTACTTGAACTATGGGTTCCATCCCTCTATTCTCCCTCCACGCATCCTTCCTTCAAATAACCCAGTAGCCTCAGACTATCTTTCCCAAATAAAGGATTCTCTGGGTTTACTAAATACTACCATTGCACACGCTCACAGTCAACAAAAGAAGTACTATGATCTTCGTAGAAGACCTTCTCCACAGTATACTATCGGGGACCTCGTTTGGCTCTCAACAAAAAACTTGAGACTGAAGATCCCTAGCAAAAAGCTTGGACCTCTGTTCTTGGGACCTTTCCCAATCAAGAAACTTATTGGAAAAGCTGCATTGCAGCTTACATTGCCAATGGACCTAAAAATCCATCCCATTTTCCACGTGTCGCTACTAAAACCCCATGTTCCGGACCAAGGAATAAGGCCTAATATTCCACCTCCCCCTCCTGTACAAGTTGAAGGTGGAGAAGAATACGAGATAAAAGAGATTCTGGATTCTCGTATCTACAGAAGAAGACTTCAGTACTTGGTTAGATGGAAGAACTATGGGCCCCAAGACGACACCTGGCTAAACACCTCTGACATACATGCCCCTAGATTAATCCGCAATTTTCATGAGAGATACCCAGACAAACCAGCTCCAGAGGCCTTCAGGAGCAGGCCTTAAGGGGGGGGTATTGTAATGTTCCGGTACCTTTTGGTACCCTAAATTACACTTTCCACAAGTGTATGCGCCTTACCATTTACTTTTGGAAAGGTGCGCATACACCTTTAAGACTGGAGCTGTCATCACTCAGCGCCGGACTAGATGGCTATTTAAGGCGTCGGTTCTCACTCACATGTGTTCGTTCAAACACCCTTATCTGGATGCTAACCTTGCTTGAAGCTTCCATGCTTGCAAGCTTACTTCGCTGACGGAACCTCGCTGCGCTGATCCCTGTATCCCGCTACTGGATCATCCGCCTCTCCTGAACCACCCTTCGGCTGTATCGCTAATAGTGCTAAGTACCCCGCAGGGGAATTCTCTATAAACTTATACTAAGCTTACACTATCTAGCTCTGCATAGTAGAGACTGTTTATCACATCTGCATAAACTAGATTGCTAGCTCTTGAGACTACTGCTACTTTTCTGCACTGGGTTGATCTCTTTTGTATGTCCACCTGCTATTCTATCATCTGCTATCATACAACATTGCTAAACCTTCCTGCATCCATCTGCTACTGTCTCACCTTCAAGTGTCTATCACCTACCACCTCCACTCAACCTATCCCTCAACCTTCATCATTGTGTTACCACATGCATAAAGTCACTCTAAGAACCAGCTTGCTAATTGTGTGTATTTACTGGCTGAAATAAGACCTTCCACACATGATGAGTCATTGAGGTTGGGAATGGTATCTCAGCATATCTCTTACATGGCTACTGACGTGGAACTATTTCTGCAGCTGAAAATCCACACCATATAAAAACGCAGGAGCGTTACGCAAGGGCAGGACAAAAGGTAAGTGACCTGAGTAGAGTGGCATGTAATACATTTTTTAAAATTGTAAGAAAAACCCGTGCTATTAGACTTAAAAGAAGCAATCTTATTATAATTCTTTGTGGTAATACATGTTTTGCACCTTTTGCATGGAAAAAATAGTCTTATAGTCACGGTTAAAATTAGAGAGGAATGCCAATTCACCTTTATTTACATCATTTTTTATTTTTATTAACTAGCAAGTCTTTTCTCTGTATCACTTTCACCTTGTCTCTAGTTTTTGAAATGTCATGCCTATCATACCCCTTTTCCACAAATCTCTCAATAAGTAGATTGGACTAAATGTCATAATCTTCATTTTTCTTACAATTACGACAAATGCGTATAAACTGTCCCTTTGGGATAGCTCCCAACCATTTTGGGTGGTGGCAGCTATTCGTCGGAATGTAACTGTTTTTGTCCGTTTCCTTAAAGAAAGTTTTAGTATAAATGCATTATTGTGTTTTTCCAAGGTGAGATCTAAAAAGTGCACTTGTTGCTTGCTCCATATGGCAGTAAAAGTAAGACCAAATGGATTATCATTAAATTTATTTATGAAGTCTTTGAGTGCATCTTTCGACCCACTCCAAAGGACCAAAAGGTTGTCTATATATCTTTTGTATAATTTTAGCGATGAATTGGGCCTATAAAAAATGGCTTCTTTCTCCCATTCACCCAATAGTATATTTGCCACACTGGGCACGTACTTCGCCGCCCATTGCTACTCCTTTTATTTGTTTATATCATTTCCCCTGATGCCAGAAATAATTATTTGACATTGCTAAATCCAATGCGTCACATAAAAAATTATTTTGGGCATCTTTTATATTCGTTTTTGAGTTTAATGCTGAGGCAGTAGTGAAAAGGAGATCACATTGTTTAAGACTAGTGTAGAGGGATTCTACATCTATGGTGATCATGAACATATCTTCCTCTACAGTTATGTCTTCCAGTAAATTAATAAGGTGCTTACTGTCTTTAAGATGAGAGGAGTAAGTGGGTACCAAGGGCTGTAAAAAATAATCCACATACTCCCCTATCCTAGAAAAAATAGAACCAATCCCATTAATAATAGGCCTAGGGGGACTGGTCCTATTCTTGTGGATTTTGGTTAATTGATAAGTCGTGGAGCATCTGGTACTAGATAGTGGGCTTCCTTTTTTGATAGAATTCCATTATCTTTCACTTTTTTAACTAGTTTCTCCAATTTAATTTTTTAATTTTAAGCTTAGATGTAGGGTTGGTTTTCAATTTCCTATATGTGACACAACCACCTACTAGCCTGTCAAGTTCGGCCGGTCTTATTACGATATCCTTTCTTTTTGCCAACTCTTCCATACCCTTGTCAAAATCTTTCTGTGTGTATTGATACTTAGGTTTAATTTTGCGGATATCATCCTCTACCAAATTTATAAACACCTCCAAAAAGTTATTAGAGGAGACCGGGGGTTTAAAGTAGTAGTAAATATTATTATGCCACCCATTCACGTGCTGTTATCTCATTCTCTTGGTCTTTTCGTTACCCTCCTAATTGATGGTCTAAAATTGTATCACTAGTCTTGTGCATACCTGTGCTATGCTTTGGTCAGATCTCACAAAACATAGGTCTCTATTAAAAAATTAGTGTTTATCCCCAATGCTTTCCACTTTAACTATTTGGAAATTTTGTTGTAACAGGTTCTCTCTCTCTTCACCATGTCCCCTTCTTTTAATTATACTTTTTAATTCTGATAGCTTGTCATATCATCGCATGCATCCCTGGACCCAAGCAGGAGTTTTTCAGCTCTGTCATTTCGTAAACTCTGTCACCCGTAAATGTATGTCTTTTACAGAAATTCAAGCTAAATACCATATTCTGAAACACCTATTTTATTCTTATCTACAAATCAAGCATTTTTTTTATTCTACTTCTCCTTCCCTAACATTAGACAAACCATCCAATTTTGAACGCATATGCTCTGCGGGACCTTATGAACCCAATTTGATCACCTCTATCTATTACTTACTTCATGAGACGACCCCAATGACCGAATCTAGCCATGCATATATGTGTAAATGGTCTCGTATCCTCCATCAACTGATTTCCCTAGTACATTGGGGTAAAATTTTGGACTATGCTTCTAAAGTCTCACGCTGTATGGCACAGAAAAAACAGCCTTCAAAAATGTTATGTTTTGGTATAAGACTCCTGTTATCTTAAATGCTGCCAACCCTGATATTGCAAGAGGATGCTGGAGATGTCTTACTGATATTGGTACACATTACCATATTTTTTGGGAATGTACCCTTCTTAAACCGTTTTGGCAGTTTGTTCAGACCATGTTACAAACTCTTTTGAATGTTGATATACCTTTAAACTCTATCCAGGAATTTGCAAGCATGAATGGAAACTGATGGCTTATATCTTATTAGCAGCTAAGCGAGTAATACCATGTAATTGGCTATCTACTTCCGCCCTAAACACCTTCAGTTAATATCTACTATTGAAGATTCACGAGAATTACACTGCCCTAGCTGAAGATTCGATGGTGAAATTTGCCAAAACACTACAAGCAGATTTAGGGGGGGGGGATTTGTGTTGAAAGGGAGAATTTGGGGGGAGGCAGGGAGCAAGTTATTTTTCTAGGAGGGGACATTTTGGGGGGGTGCTAAGAGTGGTGATTTAGGGGGTTTGTGTTGGGAGGAAGGATGGAGGATGGAGGTTTGGGGGGGGTGTACTAGGAGGGGAAGTTTTAGTCTTAGAGGATTTGTGCTAGGAAAGTAATAAAATTTTGGGGGGGCATTTGAGCTGGGGAGATTTGTGGGTTGGGGGGGGGGTGAAGATTTGTATTGAGAGGGGGGATTTCAGCATGGGGGCGGTTTTTTACTGGGAGGAGGGGGAATTTCTGCATAGGGATAAGCATGCAGATTAGTGAATTAGTGCTCAGTGTTTTTGTGGGGGATTTTTGCTGACACATAATGCTCATATATCTTGGGGGGGGGGGGGGTGCAGTTTGGCATGTTCGCCCTAGACTTTAGATTACCTTGTCCCGGCACTTGGGTTAGGCATTATGTTCGAGTTTAGAGGATTTTTTCCTGGAAACCTCCTGTGAACCAAACTTTGCCTGGTTCACGTATCCCTACTAGAGAGGCAAATGCGCCTAAATTATCCTGCTGTTTATAAATATCCACTTATGCGTGTTCCTTTGAGTTTTGTCTGAAATATACTGACCACTCCTATCTTAGTGATTTTCTGAAATCCTTCAGTTGGTATCCCATGTGAAATACTTTAATCATCCTCCAAAGGTAATTCTGGTGTTAACAAGTTTGCAGATAACATCACATAATTCACACATTAAGGCATTACTTATTAAATAACATCACACCTAAGGAAAAAGCTATGCTACATTAAAAGTTGGATCAAGTCTTAAAATATGCCAGATAAATATTTATAACTCTTTCTTAGTGCTGAACATCTTCCTGAAGGATACGTGTCTGTGCATACTAAACCCGTAGATTCATAATTCATTGCTTAACTAATATCAGCTTTTCAAACAAGAATATTGGAGAAGGCATCTTATCAAGACTATGCCATCTTTAACTCCAAAAAAATCAATTCCAACAGAAATTACAACAGCAGTTCACACTCAGGGGAAAAATATATATCTTAAAAATGAATATACTGTAGAATGTAAAAATACCTAAGATTATGCAGACTCCAAAAAATCTGAAATATTTTTCTTCATTTTCTTGAGGGATGTATGCAGCTATGTTTCACCATTACAATGATTTTCTAATAAGAGGCATCAGGATTTCAGAGTTAAAATGCAATATTTAAAAGCAGTGTCCTTTTCTGAATGCCCTTGTTGTTTTCTGGATTTCGCTAACTCACAAGTTAAATCGCGATGGTACATTTTCACTGATCCCCAGAGAAATATTATTGTTAAAATGCAGATTTCTAGGAAACATCCATTGCAGAGGGTTTCAATGGAAATGAGACTTTTATTGAGCTGGAACTTCTAGTTTGGAGGCCTCACAATAAGAGCCTCCTTGATAAGGAAATAAGAATGTTTCACTTGAATCACATGTATACAGTGTTTTATTTTACTGAGTGTTTGGTGTGCAGAGAACTGTACAGACACAGGATCCCTGGTTATAGGGGGAAGCAATGTAAAAGTGGCTTGTAAGACCAAAATGGCTAGATTTGAAGTCAAAATATATTTATGTTTTTCGGGACCTGATAACATTTTTAATTGCCCTTTAGGCATTATTGATTGGGGTTGGTATTTTTGGTTCTCTCAAGCTACTTTTGCTCTGTATCATGTCTATATAAAAAGACTTTGTATATTTAAAGGCTACCTTAAACTACAAGGTCTACTTATATAGTTAGGCCCCTGTCCCTCTATACAAAGCTGGAAGACAATTAAAAATAAATACCTGTGGAGGAAAAAAAGTTCATAAATATACTTACCTCAGCCTCTTTACCATCGCCTAGGCAAGGGTAACATCATAATTTTTCTATGATATCGCCCAAAGGAAAGTGACATAGCACCTGAACTATGGAAGCCAGGTAAAAACTAGGTATTTTTACTAACTAATTTCCCCCCACAGTTTTTTTTATTATTTTCCAAGCAACAGTTTAATATGCATGAAGGAACCTTGCATATTAGGTTGAGTTCATACAAGTGGGGCAAGGTACTGTGATGCTGTTACAAGAGTGTGAAAAGTCAGCATGAACTGGTTTGGGAGAAGGGTAGTTATGTGCCTACTGGGAGAAGACTGTTGTCACATGTACACACAGAAGCCAGGCTTTTGAGTTTACAAATGAAAGTAGTCAGCGGCGAGCACAGAGGGAGCCCCGCAAGTAGCGTAATTGAACTCCACCATGTTCTGGCTAAAAAAAAGCCCTGGCTATAACAAAGTGTTAATATGCTGGAGCTTACTTCACAGAAATAAGCCTGCAGATGGTTGTGCATTTTTTTCATTGTTGTAATGTGGCAGACTTTCCTCTATATTTTCATAAAGCTAACTTTTTTTTAAAAGGTAAATGTTTATTGCCTACTTGATCAAGACAGTCAATCTTACAGAAAGGAAATAGTAATACAGAACTCAGAGGTACATCCAATAATAATAGTAATTGTAGAGCAGGATGAGCAACAGCATAATTTATGTACAGAACAGCAAATGAAGATAAAGCATGCCTGGCATGTAATAAAGGGTGGCATTTAGATCAAGAGTAACTATGTTACCTCCCAAGCAGGAGTACTTTAAGGTTTTCCTAAGACAGAACTTAAACAAAAGAAGAAAAAAAACAAGAACGAAGAATTAAGAGGGTAAACTGGTAGCATTTGAATAGTGATCCAAACTACTAGCTGTATATTGAAAAATATAAAAATATCCACGCTATGAACTGATGATAAGAAGTAGTGTAATGAAGCTACCTAGGTAGATGTTAGTAGAGTTTAGCACATAATTTATTTGGTGTATACACATTCTTGTATACACGTATTTCAACACACCCAACATAAGCAGCGCCACACCCACTAACTTTCTCTATCACATATACTAGCAGTAAATCGCCACATGACACAGGTCGAGTAGCATATCCTTCAATAAAGGTGTAAGAGTCTGAAAATAAAGAAGACATGAGAGATAAAGTGAGAGAGAGAGAAAGGAAAATAAAAAAGGTAAAGGGGGTGATGGAGGGAAATGGATGTAATTATACAGCTAGGACCTCAGAGGCCAGGCCACCATGTCTCAGTCCACTCTAGCTTCTCTGATTATGCTAATGTTCTAGTGTTTGCTAAGAAAGTGCAGAGGACCCATAGGTATTGTAGTCACTGGAATAATGGAAATCATGCCAAAAATATCATATTTTGTGGTACTGCTCCTCATTCTGCCTCATAGCTGCTGTTACAAGCTCATATAGTAATTTCATTCACCACAGCAATCCATTGGCCCACCATCAGGGGTCTGAGCATTACTATTTTTGAGGGATACAGATTTGTGCTGCATTTAGTAAGTGCATCAAAAAAGATCTCTTGTATCTACACCACGACAGTGGAGTTTCGTGAAGTAGACATGTTTCTGGCAAGTCCTCCAAGTATATATCGGTTAGCTTGAAGACTAGGTCCCCAATTGAGTCCCAGAAGCAGCGGATGCGCGGGTACGTCCAGAAAACATGTAGCATGGTACCATCACCTTGTTGGCAATGTAAACACGTCGGTGAAACTGCGGGGTAAATCCTGTACAAAAGGGTAGGTATCCTGTGGCATTGCATTAGAACCGTATGTCCCAATTCCTGGAGCCTGCTACCTATAGAGGAGCGATGGGCAAAGTACAAGATACGGTCTTGCTGTTTATCAGAACAAACATTTGTAGCCCATGGCCATCCGGGGAGGTTGGCACACACGGGTCAGGAGTCCTTTAGGGGTATATTATTGGCCCCTCCATGAAATAGACTACTATTATATATTATGCAGATATCTCTGCTTCATCATATATTATCTTTGTGGCATACCAGCTGATGTGCTAATACGCCATAGCTGCTGGCCAATGACGTTTGGCAACATATGTGCTTTCTCATTGATTCTTGATGACTCGGACCCCTCATCCACCCTCCCCGCTGTTTACTAATTTTGCTACCTTCAACATCATTACTTGCTGACCATGTGCAGAGCATTGATCCATTAGCTCCAGAGGAAGCTTAACGCGAAGCATGTCGAGCACTATGGCTCAACGGATAATAACGGTAATCATTCAAATCTGTTATTCAAATGTTTTGTACCTGCTCAATACTTCACTAGTAATGTAACTGCCAGAATTGTTTATTCTGTACTAATATGTCTCCCTCTATGAATGGGATGGTACACTGTTATGCTTTTGTGTTTTTTTCTATTGATGTTTTTATATATATTATTCAATAAAATGTTATATTTTTAAGTATCTAGTGCCTCCAAAGTCCATGATTCATTCCAATTAGTCTTTTTAAATCTTTCAATAGGATATGGCACTTGTTATGCTACATAGACGCCCAGGATACCACTACCTGGGAGCGTACTTCATCCATTTTTTCTAAGATCCCCCTTGGTCTTCCCCAACCATGGAAGAAAGTTTTCTTTAACTATATCAGATATTGATGGGATACTTGAGCTTGTGGTTGGCCCATGTGAATGGGAAGATCAAGTGGTTTTAGGAGTAAAAGGTTTTTTACCTTAATGCATTCTCTGCATTAAGGTAAAAAATCTTCTAATAGTTGCTTCCCCCCCAGCCCCCCTAAATACTCACCTGAGCCTGATCTCGGTCCAACACTGTGCACATCTGCAGCAGTTTTTCTCCCCTCTCTTCCAGTTCTCACAGGCTTCGCTGAGAACAGCGGGAGTCATTGGCTCCTGCTGCTGTCAATCAAAACCTGTGAGCAGAGAGTGTGGGGGCTAACTGAGCTGTGTGTCTGAATAGATGCAAACAGCTGGGATCGAGTATGCACGACTGCCCCCATGGGAAACAGCTACCTATGGGAGCACTCACAGGGGGGAGGAGACAGAAGCGCTGGGCGAGGACTGCTCTGTGTAAAAATTATTGCACAGAACAGATACGTATGTTTGTTGTTAAAAAATAAAAATCAAGCTTTACAATCACTTTAAGTCCTATATTCTGAGGTCTAATGGGGGTAAGTTCACATTTATTGCCTCAGAATTTTGTACAAGAGTTGAAGTGGGCCGCATATGTCTTGAGAGCTTTTAACAGGTTAGAGATAGTGAATTCGGGATTTGTTACAAACAACAAAAAGTTGTCGGCACGTGCCGACTTTAAGATGGGGCTCCCACTTTGATCTATTTATTTTGGCATTGATACTAAGAGCCATGTGTCTGAATTTATATTGCCGATAGGCAGGAAGATAACTGTACCAACTTACCATAAGTAGGTAAACCTATCAGAGTAGCATAGATGTCTTACCAGATGTATTTCTGGTCTTTCCAAAATTGACACGGAGACAATGTCTATATCAAAAGTTTAGCAGGTCAATGGGAGATCCTGCCACGGCAGGCAACATCTGGGTGACTGGAGCAGTGATGTAGGCATCACACAGTGCCTGGAGTGGCAAGCCAGAAAACATCTTCTAGCACTTCCTTCTGACCAATACTTAATATAGCTAAAGGCCTAAAGAAAAAGAAAAGGGAGAGGGAATGGATTTGGGGTTGGGTAGAACGGGCTTGTGTACCTGCAATGTATTGACTTTGTATGGTTACCAATAATATTTGTTTCCCATGTCTTAAATGATTGCCTATTTGTTGCCAACATATTGTAATGATCGTCTGTTTGTTGGCCATGGATTTTTACAACTACGCTTTTATTGCCCACATTATTTGCCTTTTGTTGCTGACGTATTGCCGCTACTACCCTTTTGTCGCCAGTGTCCTATTATTGTTGACTATTTATTGTAAAAGTTGCCTGTTGTTACCCATGTATTGCCACCTGCTACACTTTGTTAACTACATATTACCACAATTGCCCATTTGTTGCCCATGTAGTATATGGTTAAAAATATAATGCCCATGTATTGTCTGGATTGCCAGTTTGTTGTCTTAGTATTATCACATTGCTATTGTGTTTCTCACATGTTGTCACAAATGGCAGTGTGACATTATTGTGAGTTTGTTGACCACAACTTTTCACTGTAGCCTGTGTTGTTTGCTTATTGGTACAATCGCTAATGTGTTACAGACAGTAGTTTATCATTATGGCTCCGTATCTGTGAGTGTGGGACCACATTGTTGCAGGTAGGCTTTTCACTTTCAAACCATACATGTAAAAGCTGCACTATTTTGGCCATTTCCCCAACTTGTAGCAGTGCACAGCTATTCCCCTCACTCTGCCTACAGACTCACATGCTGTTGGAGTTAACATAGTTCCCAGGTATGCATAAAAAAGTGTAGAGCTCCATAGTGCTACTGTGTGAAAATTTCATTTTTGGCTTCCCTGTAATCAGGGAGAGCATTGTTTGATTACTTAGGTCTGCTCTGGGATCTGTAGGTATGGGATCAATTACTTCACCCTGTCTCCCAGAGGACACTGGGACATAGTGGGAGGGACAATATGACCCCAGTCTGCTTGTTAATATCTTCCCAGCCAATCCCTGGTCAATATGGCAGGAGACCAGCAGGGGGCTGAGAGAGGTATAAATGGGCTAGTGCTCAGAGAAGAAGTCTCTTGTTCCTGGAGGAGTAAGACTCAGGCTGAGGGGTGTGGGATCCCTGGGAGATTTGCCTGGAACAGTCTGCAGCCTTTATTGGGTCCCAGATACTGCTTGGCTGGGTGACCTCTTTTCTGCCCTCCTGAGCACTCCCAGAAAGCCTCTCGAGGATTCAGGACACAGGCAGCTAAATCACAGATGTTTGCTGACCCTGAACATGGCTACACTGAGATCAGGAAACAATGAGTACCAGCCATCTGGATCAAAAGATTTTGCTCAGTTCTTCTGGGAGATTAGCAGCTACTATTTTATATACCTAGTACAGTATTCCTGTTGAGGAATTCGGGTTTGGTACTGTTCATCAATATACTCAAAGGGAGTCCATTCACCCTGAAGTACTAAAGTTTTTCCTTAGCTTTTCTAGGAAATTGATGCTGTCTGTACACTCAGGACTGTATTCCTGTTGAGGAATTCCTGTATTGTACTATTCATTGACACATGTCAAAGGGGTTCCTTCACCCTGAAGTCTTAGTGCAGAGTAGTGTTCTAATTTTTCAAGTTTACTGGAGTATCCCTAGGCTCACCCTCACCCTATCCAAATTCTACCCAAAAATAAAAACAAAAAGAATTGCGCTGGTTACTGACAAAAGTATGGAAATACTGTGTGCCTGGCTGCCACATCAGGGAATAGAACCCAAGATCAAACCGCCAGAGCAATCTGATCTGTGCACTACAAAAGCATAAGAAAAATAAACAATAAAAGTTTATATATTAAAGATGGAACTCAAACTACAACAGTTTCATTTTAGATAGCATAGTGAAGGGTTGGAGGCTTTGGTAGTTTGATATTGCTATCTTTTTTTTATTGGGGGGGGGGGGGGAACTGTATTTTCTTTCCTGCCCCAGCTACAGTAGGGACGTTTACAAAAAAAAAAAAAATGGATGACAGTAGAAAAGGGTTGGACAGGCGTGTTAAAGGTGGGTTTGGTCTCACCGCTTTTCCCTGTGTTCACACATTCCCTGTTATAGACTGTAGACACATGTGTGTGTTATTAAGGCAAAAATGTGGGATGCTTTTGAAGTGTATGTTATTTTAAACAGAACTGCACACTTATCACTGTTATGTTAACAATTAGGAAGCATGAATGTCACCCGTTTTATATAATTTGTATGCCTTGTGCCTATTTTGGCAGATATCTGCAAAAATTTGCCATGCGCACTTTGAACGTGTTTGCCTTTATAAGCACAGTACTCCCTTAACAGCTATTCCTTTCCATCTCTTCAATAATTAATAGCATCACGCTCTAACAATGCTTTTATTGCATCTCAAAACAAATGGGAACCCATTTCACAGCTGCAGTTTTTTTTTTAACCTTTAAGAAGCAGGTATGATCAATTATTATTTTAGCATATGAGTTTTTCCTTTTTTTTTTTACTTTTGAGCCTCAATAGTGTTTTAATGAACAGAAAGCAATGCTTAAAGAAAATGTAAAATGAAGTTACTGATATTGTCCACCTTTCTCATTGCTCTCTGCTATCAATTTTAAATTATAGATTAGAGGACTGGAAGACCGCCAAGTCACTGCTGGGAGGGGGCATCAGGGTGAGATGCGCTGCCAGGGAATGACTGTTTTAGAACACACCTCCTCATCTTCCTTGCAGTTTCTCTATAATTCTCTCTCCTTTCAAAACGATGTGGATTTTCCTACATTACTAGTTGTGTATGTTTTATTTAGAATCATCTGCCATTTCCTCTTCCCATACTGCTCCACTGTACTTTTGCTTCTAATCTGTATCTCTACTGCTTCCCTCTCCTCCTGCTTAGCTGTACTTATTCTTTTCAGCATTACATCTACTCCTTCATCTCCATTTTCCTGTAGAATGTGCTCTGTTTGGAATGCCCCTATCATGTGGGTTCCAACAAATCTATCATGTATCTATGTTTTCAGAATTAAACAAGACTTGTCAACAGATCATAAAAGTTCATCTTTTTACTCTGTTCCCAGCCCAACTCCATCCAGGCCACGCCTCGCATCGCAAAATACTTTGAGGGTCTGTCCTGGACAGAGTCAGATTTGGGTCCTGATGGTACTTGGGGTTGTTTTTTTCCTTCATACGGCATGCATTAAGCCACAATGGGCTGTCCCTGGCCTACAGCCTTAAAGAGGAAGTAAACCCTCCTCTGCAACTTGTACCTATAGGTAAGCCTATGATAAGGCTTACCTATAGGTACTGTAATTATCTCCTAAACATGTACCGTTTAGGAGATATTTACCTTACATGCAGCCAGTGACGTCACTGGCGCATACGCTCTCAAGGAACAGCCGCTCATGCCGTTCCTTCAGAGCCCCGTGCCGTGACCGTCGGCTCCCGTGCGCGTGCGTGGGAGTGACATCACCGCGGCTCCGGCCAATCAGATGGCCGGATGCCACGATCCCGAAATACGGGCGACTGAACATGTCGCCCGTCATAGAGGTAAGCGGGCGGCACGGCGGGGGCTCGTTCTAAGGTAAGAATTTCATAATGAGCTAGTATGCGATGCATACTAGCTCATTATGTGTTTCTCTTTCAGGGTGAAAAAAAAAAATTACCTCTTTAACATGAGTCTTTTGTAGGATGTACACATACCTCACAACTTTCTGAGATGGGAACGAGGAACACTTATTAGCAAAAGTATGTAGGCATAGGACACACCCCCTGACACACCACCCTAATGGAGAATTGTACAAAAAAAATCAGGGACAGTCCCTCCAAATCAGGGACAGTTGGGAGCTATGTATACACAGGGTGGGCTTCTGCCCACCAATCAGACACGGTTACACTCTTACCTTACTTCTGTACTGTACATTTACATTTCTAATATATAATTTGTAAACAGATTTTGTTTGATATATATACACTTATTGATATATTTCTATTCATATACAAAAATGCATATCGCGAAACATGTTGAGCTTTTAGCCTTAATACACTGTACTCCAACTATGCAGCCGAATACTACCAGGGTTTGTTATCTTACTGTCCCTAACCTGGTGGTCAGAGCTGGATATTTCTTTGTGATGTTTATATTCCAATTGTATTATGTATAAATGTGTTGTATTTAATCTTATTAATAAAAATTATGTTTTTATCATTGGTGCCTAGAAAGTCAATATTTCCTTTTCCATTTATACATACTATAGTCATTAGGATGTGGCACCGGTCATTACCATTCATACACCAACAGTACTACTCTGTGATGGTGTAATTGTCAATATTTACACTCACCAATCCTGATGATACCACAGCTCAAGGGAATAGGAAGTCACAGAACAGGTTCTTGAAGAATCTGCAGCCAGTGAAGGGTGCCTGACCTTGCACCTGGCGATGCTGGGATTCAGCTGGATCTGTAATGGTGACGATGAGAGGGACCTCCGATAGTCACAGGGACATGGCAATGGTGGATATGCCTGCAGATATATGGCTCACTGAAGACTCTCACTGATGTCCAGGCCACGACGCCTGCTCACATTCCCCAAAGTGGCAAGGTCCCTGCTCTCAGCTAAAGGCTGTGGTCCCAAGAGGAAGAACTTCACTCCGAGCCAGGCTATGTCCTCCTCCAGCATTCTTCTCTTTCCAGCTGGCTAGAACTTGTTGTTTGCAGCAGCACTGGCTCCATGTAAAACCCGTCTCTCTGGACTATATGTCCCACCATCCCCTGCTTTCAGTAGTGGTCTCTCTCTCTCTGCTTTTAGGAAATTATGTCACAATGGCCAGGCTGAGTACTAGAGGAAAACAAACTCAAGACAGTCTTTGTTAAAGAATGTACATCAAAAGTAGAAAAATCACAAGTTCATGCGCTGACCAAATAATCCCATCAAGGCTGGCTGATAGTCCGACTCCTTATGGATGAGGTTTTTCCACTTGCCAAGTCATTGCAGCTCTCCTAAGGATCCACTGGGTGGTGAACAAAGATATCTGTACAAGGAGTCAAAGAAAAAGAAGAGCACACGGTCACCCTAGCATAATATTGCTTTTATTGTAGACATAAAAGATACTCGGTATTATTGCACTCACATGATTAAAAGCGATAGTGGGCCTATACAGTCTGTGATTCCCCTCTCCTCTCCTGGATCACCGCTTCAAGAAGTTTGAGGCTCAAATTCCTCCTCTAAAAAACCTGCTGGCGGGGTCTGGGTCCTCCTAGATAGAGCTGTGGTGTACTAAACCGAGTGCGCCTGCGCATAGGCATCAGAGACTCCCAGAAGACCATAGATGGTGAGGGGAGAGAGATGGAAAGACCTGAACTGAGGAAGGAGGCCACGCCTCTGAAACGCATCATCATAGGAACCTACATGGCTGCATACCAGTCTTTCCATCTCTCTCCCCCCACCATCTATGCTCTTTAGTTTAGTACGCCAGAGCTCTGTCTAGGAGGACCCGGATCCCGCCAGCAGGTTTTTTAGAGGATAAATTTGAGCCTCAAAATTCTTGAAGCTGCGATCAAGGAGAGGAGAGGGGAATCACAGACTGTATACGCCCACTATCGCTTTTAATCATGTGACTACAATAATACAGAGTTTCCTGTAGGTCTACAATAAAAGCAATAATATGCTTTCAGAAATAGAAGTGTTAATAGTTTATTTTTATCATATTTTAAAATGCAAAGTGAGTAAACAGAAGAAAAAGCTAAACTAAATCAATATTTGGTGTAACTGAGTACCTTTCAAAACAGCATCAACTCTTCTAGGTTTACTTGCATACAGTTTTTGAAGGAACTCGGTAGGTAGGTGGTTGTAGAACTAACCACAGATCTTCTGTGGATGTAGGCTGTCTTAAATTTTTCTGTCTCTTCATGTAATCCCAGACTGATTCAATGATTTTGAGATCAGGGATCTGTGGGGGCCAAACCATCACTTTCAAGACTCCTTGTTCATTACAATGACGCTAGTTCCTAATGACATTGGCTGTATATTTGGGGTTATTGTCCTGCTGCAGAAAACATTTGGGAATTTGGGGCCAATCACACGTGTCCATTTTAGGATGCTTTCATGTCTGGCATAGAAAGCTGTGTAGAAAATTAATGTTAGTAATTTTAATAATAATAATATTAATTTGAATACATTTTAATAATTTTAGGCAGTATTTTTTTTTTTTTTTTAGAAAATAATTGTTATTAGTTTATAAATAAAGTGTACAAAACAAGGTATCAAAAAAAACACAACAATAAGCACCACCAGGTGCAGCAAGAACAGTACAGCAACTAAAACATCCAAAACAATCCCTACCCCCCTCCTTTCCCCTTTCCCCAGTGCAATAACTACAAAAGGACATAATGTACATACAGTTATAAGTAAGAGACCTCCTAGGAAAAATTCAACAAGGCTTTAAGGAGTAATTTTAGGCATCTATACTATCCGTTATTCCAGATAGCAAGATAAGTGGGTCAGCCTCCAAACCAATTTTATAATATCTACCATTTCCCTACAAAATGTCTGGAACTGACAACATGCCCAAAACACATAAGCAAAAGTGCCTATCTAATTCACACCTGACAATTTTGTGGAGTGTAGTAGGCTTGGGGAAGAAACTTAAATTGTATTAATCTATCCATGGCTTATATCACACATATTGTTGCAGGCATTAATCCCAGTGTTCCTGAGTTAGGGCCAGAATGTCACACCTTCATTTCTGGAAGTAGGCATTGACCAAGAGGTGTCAGCAGTAATACGCCAATGGTACAATGGGAAAAGTATTTCCTAGCCTATCTGTAATTAGGATAGTTCCAATTTGGTCTGATGTCAGCATGATTACTGTTGAAATTGTGTGCACACTGCAGGTCTTAGCTGCGGAAATTAAAAACATCCACTTGGGTATCTGGAAGGAGACTCAAAACATATTGCAGTCCAAGAAGAAGGGGGTGTGTGGGGAGAAGAAAAAAGGAGTTTAGTATTATTTGTTTTAGTTTTTACATTCGTTACCTGCATATTGCCATGACTGGCTGTTTTCTGCATGAATATTATGATTGCCTTTTTGCTACCTGCATATTGTAACAGTTGACTGATTTTTAGGCTGTGTATTGTATGCAATAGGATCATATTATTATAATTTATAACGTATTCCCTAGGCCACTATTAAAACCTTCTATTTTATTTTTATACCAACATGA
Organism: Pelophylax lessonae; assembly: GCF_965119305.1. Classification (NCBI taxonomy): domain Eukaryota; kingdom Metazoa; phylum Chordata; class Amphibia; order Anura; family Ranidae; genus Pelophylax; species Pelophylax lessonae. Next base: position 233,441,574 of record NC_138769.1, read on the forward strand.
TTATCTATACAATATTAAGACACTCTTTACTGATACAATTTTGATTCCATTATTAGTGTTCATTAAATTTCGTTATTACTACTAAAAATTATTTCGTATAAAGAAATGGGGTTGGGGGGCAGGTGTAAATAAGTAATCCATCCTGGATGTCAAATACAGTAGGTAAACAAATTGTAGGATACAGTGCTACTGACACCTGATCAGAGACAATGTGCAAATAAGCAATAAAGTGCTTAATAAAACAAATGTAGCTAATAAGGTGCTAGTATGAACAAAAGTGCTACTCAATTGATAAGGTGCTTGAGTAATTGAACGTGCTAACCAAGTACCAATATTAGAAAAATGCTGAGAATAAACCCATGATTGATAATATGTAGGTGTATAGTGGCACACACACTATACCTTGGAAATCAAAACATGAGGTAAATGCAATTAGTTATAAAGTTCAATAACATCTAGTGCAGTGGTTCTTAACCTTGTAAACAAAAAAATGCCGTGTAAAATAGGCCCTTACCCCTGTTAAGGATTAATGAAAAACATTGGGATAGAAAAAGGCGGGGCTTTGCGGGCCAGTGGGACTCCCACTGGCCCGCAAAGCCCCGCCTTTTTCTATCCCAATGTTTGGTTCTTAACCTTGTTGGAGGTACTGAACCCCACCAGCTTCATATGCGCATTCACCGAACCCTTCTTAATTGGAAAAATAAAATATGATTTTATGAGTCTAGTCTCGGGAGGGGCACTGCCAGAAAATAAGGTGTTGTTTACAGAACTGAATTAAACGTATCATACAAAGTAAAATGTACAGAGGTCAGTAATATGTAGGGCAGCGTACAGAGGTCAGTAGGCTGTAGGGCAGCGTACAGAGGTCAGTAGGCTGTAGGGCAGTGTACAGAAGTCAGTAGGCTGTAGGGCAGCGTACAGAAGTCAGTAGGCTGTAGGGCAGCGTACAGAGGTCAGTAGGCTGTAGGGCAGCGTACAGAGGTCAGTAGGCTGTAGGGCAGTGTGCAGTAGTGAGTAGTTTGTAGGGCAGTGTGTAGGGTAGTGTACAGTGCTCAGTAGTTTGTAGGGTAGTGTACAGTGCTTAGTAGTTTGTAGGGCAGTGTAGCGAGGTCAGTAGCATGTAGGGCAGTGTATAGGGGTCAGTAGTTTTTAGGGTGGTGTAGAAAGGTCAGTAGGATGTAGGGCAGTGTACAGAGGCCAGTAGCATGTAGGGCAGTGTATACGGGTCAGTTGATTGTAGGGAAGGATAGAGTGGTCGGTAGGCTGTAGGACGGTGTACAGAGAATAGGGCAGAGGACAGGAGTTGACAGGACAGAGGATAGGACAGTGTACAGGGATCAGTAAAGCCACACACCAGGGGGCTGGGAAGGCACACACCAGGGGAGGGTCAGGAGGGCACACACTGGGGGGGGGGGGTCAGGAGGGCACACACCGGGGGGTTATGAGGGCACACACCAGGGGGTTGGAAGGGCATACACTGGGGGGAGGGTCAGGAGGACACACACTGTGGGGGAGGGTAGTGAGGGCACACACCAGTGGAGAGTCAGGAGGCCACACACTGGGTGTCAGGAGGGCACACATCAGTGGTTGGGCACACACTGGGTGTCAAGAGGGCACACACTGGGGGGGGTTGGGAAGGCATACCATGGGGTATCAGGAGGGCACACACTGGGGGGGGGGTGGAAGGGCATACCATGGGGTGTCAGGAGGGCACACTGGGGTGGGGTTGGGAGGGCATACCATGGGGTGTCAGGGGGGCACACACTTGGGGGGGTTGGGAGGGCATACCATGGGGTGTCAATAGGGCACACACTGGGGTGGGGGTTGGGAGGGCATACCATGGGGTGTCCATAGGGCACACACTGGGGTGGGGGTTGGGAGGGCATACCATGGGGTGTCAGGAGGGCACACACTGGGGGGAGGTGTTGGGAGGGCATACCATGGGGTATCAGGAGGGCACACACTGGGGGGGTTGGGAGGACATACCATGGGGTGTCAAGAGGGAAAACACTGGGGGGAGGTGTTGGAAGGACATACCATGGGGTGTCAGGGGGGCACACACTGGGGAGGGGTTGGGAGGGCATACCATGTGGTGTCAGGAGGACACACACTGGGGGGGGAGGTGTTGGGAGAGCATACCATGGGGTATCAGGAGGGCACACACCAGGGGGCATTCACAATGCTTATTGAGCTAAATGAAAAGGACATGCATTTCCATTTGTCAGCTAACAGCAACTCTATGCTAAGTTGCAGTAACTCAGCAGACTTAGCATAGAGGTGCTTGCAAACTAATCCACCATGTACAGCTAGCTGAGCCTACCTCGAGGAACATTCAATCGGCTCCCTCTGCTCAGCTGCTCACACTTCCCTCTTCCAGGCGGGTGCGATCTCCGTAGTCAGGTACATCCCCATCCCGCCCACTCAAACAGCAAGCAGCCTGCAGGAGATAGGCTGGAAACCTGCTGGGGGAGGTACAGGGGGCAGAGTGTCAAGTGTCTATGTGTAATGGCTGTGAGTCGTCCCGACCGCAGCTCTGATTTCCGGGGGGGGGGGGGGTTGGCCTCACAATCAGTAATATTTTCTCGGGGGGAGCAATTGCTCTGTTGCCCCCCCGCCGAACCCCTAAAACTGACTCACCGAACCCCTGGGGTTCGATCGAACCCAGGTTAAGAACCACTGATCTAGTGACAAAATAAATAATGCAACATTACTTATTGTAGTCCATGATATAATATAAAATAAAAGTCTCTTCGATATCCAAAAAAGTGCTCAAGTGCTAAATCAATAGATTAAACCAGTGCTCGTGATCCCACCACGGATGGCCTCTCACCTCATATTCTGACCCTTGTTTTATCACCAGGTCACATATGCTTTTTTCTTTAAGATAATAAACAGGGTGACACCACTGTATCCTGGAATGATCTTTGGGACACTGCAGGGGTTTGTGGGTAAGCTTGCTTCCTACTACACACACTCGATATACATCATAAGAAGAAAAGGGAGAAGAAGATCTAGTGCTCTCTGCTTAACTCGATTTTATTCAAATAAAAAAGAAAAACAATGCGGATACATTCACATTATCCTGCACATAAAGCTGTGCGGGCTGTGCGGGCTATTCATGCAGCAAGTAATGCAGTAGGAGAGACACACAGGAACGCGTCCTGTGTGAGCTGCCAGGTCACGTCCGTCTGGAGTCTCCGCCCCCCACTAATAAAACCTTCTATTTTATTTTTATACCAACATGATTATCTATACAATTGTATGTGTGTGGGTGTGAATCTCGCGCTGTCCTGAGAGACCTAGGTGGTTCCCCTGAAGAAGTCACGTGAGCGATCATGACGTAACACGTAGGGCATAGCACCGGAAGTGATGTTACAGGACACGGATGTCCCGCGGCATAGCGGCTGATAGCCGCAATTTTAAAAGTGAGTGAATATATTTTTTTTCTAATAAATGTGAATTGGAAAATACTGCACTATATTGGCCCCTTATTTTTGAGATCCAAAGTAGAGTTGAGCGGACACCTGGATGTCCGTGTTCGGCGGGTTCGGCCGAACTTGAAAAAAAAGTCCGGGTCCGTGTCCCGGACTTTTTCCGAACTTTACCCGGACACCGAACCCCATTGAAGTCAATGGGGACCCGAACTTTCAGGCACTAAAATGGCTCTAAGACACCAATGGAAAGGGCTAGAGTGCTGCAAATGGCAGCAAAACATAGTCAAGAGCATGACAAGTGCTCTGCAAACAAATGTGGATAGGGAAATAACTTAAAAACAACAAAAAAAATAAATAAAAATAAAACAATTTTCTTCATCTGTGAAGGACGAGGCCCATATGGAGTAGGAGGGAGGTTAAGGTGGCGGTGGATGTGGCGGTGTAGGTGGAAGCGGCGGTGGAGGGGGACGAGGTAGCCAACACTGCTTTTTTTCAGTCATTTTAAATTAGGGTACACCCCAACAGAGTGAGAAAGGTCAAAAATATAACAATGGCTGGGTAAGGTCGGTATCCATCTCTATTCTGCACAAGGTACGGAAAAGTCCTGTGGGATCCATGCCTGGTTCATTTAAATGAACGTGAGCTTGTCCACATTGTCTCTGGACAGGCGGCTGCGCTTGTCTGTTATAACGCCCCCCAGCCGTGCTAAATACACGTTCAGATAATACACTGGCTGCAGGGCACGCCAGCACCTCCAAGGCGTAAAGGGCAAGCTCAGGCCATGTGCCCAATTTGGAGACCCAGAAGTTGAAGGGGGCAGACCCGTCATTCACTACATGTAGGCGTGTGCACACATACTGCTCCACCATGTTGGTGAAATGCTGCCTCCTGCTAAGACGTTCCATATGAGCTGCTGGTGCTGCTGTTTGTTGTGGCGTGCTGACAAAGCTTTTCCACATTTCGGCCATGCTAACCCTGCCTTCTGAGGTGCTGGCGGTGCCCTGGTTGCGTTGGCGACCTCTTCCTCCTCCTCCTCCTCTGCCTTGGCCTTGTGCTTCCACTGTGGCCCTGCTGTCAGGTGGGAATGCCAGCAGCATTGCTTCTACCAGCGTGCGCTTGTACTCGCGCATCTTGCGATTGCGCTCCAGTGAGTGAATTAAGGACGGTACGTTGTCCTTGTAACGGGGATCCAGCAGCGTGGCCACCCAGTAATCAGCACAAGTTAGAATGTGGGCAACTCAGTGGTCGTTGTGGAGACACTGCAGCATGTAATCGCTCATGTGTGCCAGGCTGCCCAGAGGCAACAAAAGGCTGTCCTCCGTGGGAGGTGTATCGTCTGTGTCCTCTGTATCCCCCCAGCCATGCACCAGTGATGGCTATGAGCTGGCCTGGGTGCCACCCTGCTGTGAACATGGTTCCATCTCCTCCTCCATCTCCTCCTCCTCATCCTCCTCATCCTCCAGAACTGTGCCCATGCTGGACAATTGTATCCCTGGCGTTTGTGTGTGCAGGAACCCACCCTCTGAGCCACTTGCGAATGACTGACCTGAAAGCCTTGGAAATGTTACCTCTTCATCCTCCTCCTCATCCTGTGCCACATCCTCTTCCGTCATCGCCCGAATCGTTTTTTGAAGGAGGCATAGGAGTGGGATAGTTAAGCTGACAACGGCGTCATCGGCACTGGCCATGTTGGTGGAGTACTAAAAACAGCGCAACAAGGCACACAGGTCTCGCATGGAGGCCCAGTTTTTGGTGGTGAAGTGGTGCTGTTCCGCAGAGCGACTCACGCGTGCGTGCTGCAGCTGAAACTCCACTATGGCCTGCTGCTGCTCGCACAGTCTTTCCAGCATGTGCAAGGTGGAGTTCCACCTTGTGGGCACGTCACATATGAGGCGGTGAGAGCGGGAAGGCCGAAGTTACGCTGCAGCGCTGACAGGCGAGCAGCAGCAGGGTGAGAACGCCGAAAGTGCGCACGGACGGCCCGCACCTTCTGCAGCAGCTCTGACATATCGGGGTAATTTTTAAGGAACCTCTGCACCACCAAATTCAGCACATGCGCCAGGCAAGGGATGTGCATCAAACCGGCTAGGCCCAGAGCCAGAGCTGCTATGAGATTTCGCCCGTTATCGCACACCACCAGGCCGGGCTTGAGGCTCGCTGGCAGCAACCACTCATTTGTCTGCTGTTCCATGCTCCTCCACAACTCCTGCGCGGTGTGTGGCTTTTCCCACAAACAGGCAAGTTTTAAAACTGCCTGCTGTCGTTTACCCCTGGCTGTGCTGAAGTTGGTGGTGAAGGTGTTACGCTTACCGGATGAGGAGGCGGTAGAGGATGAGGAAGCGGAGTAGGAGGAGTTAGGAACAGGAGGCAAACTGAAGCGCCCTGCAATCCTCGGCGGTGGAAGGAGATGCGCCAAACAAATTTAAAAGGTGTATCTCACACGTACCGATACAGACTATGCCGTAATTTAATTTTTTACACTCCAAAAGGGTGTATATTGAATAGCGGAATAGAAAAAAATGTATAAAACGGGGTATCTCACACATACAAACACAGACTAGGCCCGATTACAATTTTTTGTACCCTAAAGGGAGGATGAGGATGAGGAAGAGGAGTAGGAGGAGTTCGGAACAGGAGGCAAACTGAAGCACCCTGCAATCCTCGGCGGTGGAAGGAGATGCGCCAAACAAATTTAAAAAGGTGTATCTCACACGTACCGATACAGACTATGCCGTAATTTAATTTTTTACACTCCAAAAGGGTGTATATTGAATAGTGGAATAGGAAAAATTTTATTAAAAACGGTGTATCTCACACGTACAAACGCAAACTAGGCCCCGATTACAATTTTTTGTACCCTAAAGGCAGGATGAGGATGAGGAGTAGGAGGAGTTCGGAACAGGAGGCAAACTGAAGCACCCTGCAATCCTCGGCGGTGTAAGATGTGCCCAAAAAATTGGAAAGGTGTATCTCACACGTACCGATACAGACTATGCCGCAATTTAATTCTCTTTACCCCAAAGGGTGTAGATTGAATAGCGGAATAGAAAATATGATATCAAAAGGTGTATCTATCTCACACGTACAGTACAGACCCAGACTAGGCCCCGATTACAATTTTTTGTACCCTAAAGGCAGGATGAGGAGTAGGAGGAGTTCGGAACAGGAGGCAAACTGAAGCATCCTGCAATCCTCGGCAGTGGAAGATGAGCCCCAAAAATTTAAAAGGTGTATCTCACACGTACCGATACAGACTATGCCGCAATTTAATTCTTTTTACCCCAAAGGGTGTAGATTGAATAGCGGAATAGAAAATATGATATCAAAAGGTTTATCTATCTCACACGTACAGACCCAGACTAGGCCTGATTACAATTTTTTGTACCCTAAAGGCAGGATGAGGAGTAGGAGGAGTTCGGAACAGGAGGCAAACTGAAGCACCCTGCAATCCTCGGCGGTGGAAGATGCGCCCCAAAAATTTGGAAGGTGTATCTCACACGTACTGATACAGACTATGCCGCAATTTAATTCTTTTTACCCCAAAGGGTGTAGATTGAATAGCGGAATAGAAAATATGATATCAAAAGGTGTATCTATCTCACACGTACAGACCCAGACTAGGCCCCAATTACAATTTTTTTGTACCCTAAAGGCAGGATGAGGAGTAGGAGGAGTTCGGAACAGGAGGCAAACTGAAGCACCCTGCAATCCTCGGCGGTGGAAGATGCGCCCCAAAAATTTGGAAGGTGTATCTCACACGTACCGATACAGACTATGCCGCAATTTAATTCTTTTTACCCCAAAGGGTATAGATTGAATAGCGGAATAGAAAATATGATATAAAATTGGTGATTTTTCAATAGCACATGTGAACACAGCAGTGTCTTATGTTTTATGTCACGGTCAGCTCTGCAGCAGGCTATGAAGGGAAAAAAAAAATTCCCCTTTAAGTTTGTACAGACTATGCGACAATTTAATTTTTTTTAACCCAAAAGGGTGTATATTGAATAGTGGAATAGAAAAAAAGTGTATAAAATTGAAAATCACTCAATAGCACATGTGAACACAGCAGTGTCTTATGTCACGGTCAGCTCAGCTCAGCAGCAAGCAGGCTATGAAGGGGAAAAAAAAAAAAATTCCCCTTTAACTTGATTTTTTAATAGCAGATTAGAACAGCAATCTGTAGTGAAATATAGCTGAACGCTGCACACAACAGACTGATAAAAATAGATTTTTTTCTCCCTCCTCCTCCTCCTCCTCAGTGGGCTCAAGTGAGGGCAAAAAGATCGTTCACCTCACCACCCCCCACACAGCAAAATCGATGTAGACTGTCCCTGCCTAATCTCTCCAGCCTGTCCCTAAAATGCTCAAATAACTGTCCCTGCCTACACTCCGACCTGTCCTTGCATTCTTTTCGGGCACAATTTTTCACTGTCTGTCCCTAATCAGCAGCCAGCACATATGATGTGTGCTCTCTCCCTAAACTACAGCAGAATGACGCGCCACGCTGTGGCTCTCGAACTTATAAAGACATGGGTCACATGCTTCAGATGGCCAATCACAGCTACTAATACATTAGTAGGCATGGCTGGGATGGCTTAAGGCACACCAGTTAAACGCTTGTTGATTGGCTGTTGAAAGCCCGCCATTAAAAGCGCGCCATTACATACAAAACAGGAAATAAAATTACCGAACACGGATTTTAAACCCGAACATACAGTAAAGTTTTCGGGTCTGTGTTCGGGTAACAAAAATCCAATTATTCGGTACGAACCCGAATAATACAGTCCGTGTTCGCTCAACACTAATCCAAAGCTTTACCAAGTGAACCCCAGCTGGATCCAGATAAGGAGGAGCATATCTATACAATATTAAGAAACTCTTCACTGCTTCCATAGGATAACACGCAGCATTATTTATTCTCCAACAATCTCCAGACATGCAAATAACACAATTAGACTTCTTACTGGCAAAACTTTTGGCCACGGCCTTTATTAATTGGTTTTCAAAATATTACACTTTTATTAAACTTCAACTTCACATGAATAACGACATCACTTATAACTTTTAACTTCCAAACCAAATTTCAACTCAGCTATTAAAGCTCGAGCTGAATAACCATATCACCATATTCTTACACTGTCCCCCTTTTCTTACGAAAAGGTGACCCACCACATTAACAAGGCCGCGACAAGGGGAGGGGGGGTGGGTGAGCTCTGCAGCTTCTCATATCCCGTGGCGTCTGGTGCCAGTTTTCAGTCAGCCCTCAATATTTATAGACCCCAGTGGGCTTCCAGAAGCTTCTAGTAGCCTCCAAAGTTCCCACCTATCAGGTACCACCTTTATGTAACCACGCCCTCACCTGCAGGGGGAACCTAGAAACCTCCCGCTGCGGTAATCCCATGAGGAAAAGGGGGGTCCTTGAAACCCATTCCCCTTTTCCCAACATGGGATAACACGCAGCATTATTTATTCTCCAACAATCTCCAGACATGCAAATAACACAATTAGACTTCTTACTGGCAAAACTTTTGGCCACGGCCTTTATTAATTGGTTTTCAAAATATTACACTTTTATTAAACTTCAACTTCACATGAATAACGACATCACTTATAACTTTTAACTTCCAAACCAAATTTCAACTCAGCTATTAAAGCTCGAGCTGAAAAACAGACAGAGGACGTGCACGTAGCACCTCCTCTGTCTACCCCCAAACCGCGGCCTTCTCAATGCATGCCTGGAGATTGTTATTGAATATATCCATCCCTATTTCGGACAAATGAATCCCATCGCCCCTATACAACCCTTTAATGTTGCCTTCTAATTCTAAATGGCGAAAGGAAAACCCATAACCCAAAGACATTAACTTCTCCATTATTCTATTGATTCTTTTACGAATCTTATCCCCATACCGGCCAACACTTAAACTTGTCCACTGCAACCTGGGAATGATTTCGGAAAAAAACACCACCAAGCTAGGTTATATAGCTTTTATCGTTCGGACATAGTGTTTCATCTGAAAAACCAGCTCCAACGTTCTCATATGTGCTATGTCATTCCCACCCAATGTATCAATACATCGGGGTGGGAACACATACCTGCCATAATTCCTAATTCTGTCAGAAGATCCGCCCACACCATACCCCTAATTCCATGCCAACAAACGGTATATAAACTTGTATCCAAACCAAGGGATTCAGTATAGCTTCTAGTAGCTGCTCTTCTTTTCGCCCAAAAGATATATGAATGTCCGACTATCCACACTATCCGGTGAATACCTAGGTAATTCAAAAAATATAGTTAGGTCTCACATACAACTTAAATGCATTTGACTTCCATCTTCCAATTTGCTTAATTTTTTCAGTTTTTAAACCTAACCTTGCAGCCTCAGTGGCCGCTCCTATTCGGAATGAATGTGACGATATTACTACATCATTTAACTTACAATATCTTAACACTTTTTCAATACTGAATGGAATTGAAATCTAGTCATGGGCGAACCATCCTGATGGATAAATAAAAAACCTTCCTGCTTTGGTCTATCAAGTAAATATTTGTTTAGCAAACTCACTGGGCATACCAACCTTTTACCACACCTTGCTAAAGTAATCCAACAACCCTTACCTTCTTGATCCGTCTTTGACCGCTGCAAGAATAACTTAATGCCCTCCGAAGCAGCCCGAACATTATCAATCCTTAAACCATCCTTACCTTTTCTATTTTTTGGAACTAATTCTGATATCCTCAGGGCCGCAAAAAAACAAATTGGAAATGCTGCCCTAAACATATCAGCCTCAAACGGTGAATAACAAATTTTGTCCAAGCCTACACATAACTCGCTTAGCATCTGAACTGTAATAGGCTTTCTTTTATCTACTGCTAGGTTATTCTTTTTATACCCTTTCAACGCTTGTCTTATAGAGAAAAACTTCGCTTATGAAGGAAATGAGTGCAGCTGCAAGAAAAAAGATACTCCTGATACAACTCTATTAATATGGGACCAGGAGTACCTCCTTTCCATTAAATTGTTCACAAATAACAAAGCTAAACTTTTGGACACCTCAAACTTTCTTATACCAATTGAATTAAAAAAAGACAGCCATAATAACCACGCTGCCCTGTAACCCGACCAGGTCGAAGGAGCCAGCGACTTTATAATGTTATCCGCGATCACACTATATCCCATAGTTTCGGGGGGCAACTAGATCCTTCCACGTCTGCTTCTGGAAAAAGCTGGAAGAAATGATTCATGTGAAATCTCGATAAAGCATCAGCTACCACATTACTTTTTCCTTTTACATACTTTTACCCACAAATTAAGGCACAAGCATTTATAAACCAAATATCTTAACAGACGAATAACAGGTTTGGACCTGGATGTTAGACAATTCACTGCATATAACACTCCCTGGTTGTCAGTAGAGCATAGAATCCTCTTGTTATTAAAATAAGCACCCCACAGCTCTATAGCAACAATTATCGGAAATAGTTCCAATAAAACTATATTCTTAACTAAACCGTTCTTAAACCATTCTAATGGCCATCTAGCTGCACACCAATGCGTTCTCCATATTGTACCAAAACCAACAGATCCTGCAGCATCAGAATATAAACTAAAATCCTGATCGATGATAAATTCATCCTGCCACGCTGATCTCCCATTGAATTCTCTCAAAATTTTTTGCCAAACTAAGAGGTCCTCTTTCAATTCTGCTGTAACCCTAATATGCGCGTATGGGTTTGTAAGATCTGCAATCGCTAAGTACATCCTGCGAGAGAAAATACGCCCCATTAGGAGTACCCTCGTTGCAAATGCCAACAAACCCAACAGCTGCTGCATGTTCTTTACAGTAACCTTTTTAAGCCCAATTACCTTTGCAATTGTACTGCAAATGCTTTCAATTTTTTCTTGAGGTAATCTATATTCCATATTTACTGAATCTATTGTTATCCCTAGGAATTCAATGCAGGTGGTAGGATATACTGTTTTATCTTCTGCCAATGGGATGCCAAATTTCCTGCACACTTCAAAGAACTTTTCAAGCAAAACTACATACTCTTGAGAGTCTGGACTTCCTATAAATAGGTAATCGTCTAAATAATGCACTAGATTACTCCATCTTGCTTCCTTTGCCACTACCCACTCCACAAATGACGAAAAACTCTCAAAGTATGCGCATGAAATAGAGCAACCCATTGGTAAACATTTATCAAAAAAGTACATACCTTCAAATTGGAAACCCAATGAGTTAAAACTTTCTGGATTAATTGGCAGCAATCTAAATGCTGATTTTATGTCGGTCCTTTGCCATCAAAGCCGCCTGACCTATTTTTTGCAATTTACCAATCGCTTCCTCAAAAGAAGTATATGTAACAGAACACAGGTCTTCACTAAATTGATCATTCAGGGAACATTTTTTTGGGTAGGATAGATGATGTATTAATCTTTAACTGCCTAACTCCTTCTTAGGTATGATTCCAAGTGGTGACAAGTGAAAATTTGGAAAAGGAGGAAAACTGAATGGACCTGCTATTCTTCCTTCTTGTAACTCTTTAATTAATTTGTTTCTAACAATATCCGAAAATTCATTTACCGATTTTAAATTCTGCACCCAACTACAGCCTAAACCTTCAAAAACTGGCAAGTTAAAACCAGACATAAAGCCTTGTCTAATTAGCTGTGCTGTCACTTGGTCTGGGTAACTGCACAGCCATGGCTCCATGTTTTCCAATTTCACTGGCGTTTTGGCTTTTTTGAAAACTATCCCTTCCAGATTGCTGAGACAATTTTTTGAAGCATTTGCTTATTGGGTGAGGTCCAGTGCAAAAAGCACACTCATGCCGAAATTTACAAGAATTCGGCCACCTGCATTGCGCGTCATTAAATGCAAAGCAAATACCTTTCTTGTAGCGCCCGGCCTGGTTACTCACCACTGTACTGTTCAAGCGGGGCAAATTAGGTCTCTGGGGAACAAATAGGTTCAGCCAGAGCCCAACATCCTTACTACCCCAAGCCATTCTTGCATGTACTGCCATTTTTTGCCTGAACGCCTCATCATAGAAAAACCAACCTAGTCCTCCGAAATTTCTATAGGCTTCCAGTATTATCTCTATGTGCTGGAATAAACCTGTACTAAGCTCAGGAAACTTTTCACATAGAATGCTGGACAATGTTACAAAGGCTTAAAGCCAATTATTGAAGGATCTAGGTACCGGCTTCTTTTTATCCTCCTCGTTTTTTTCTTTTAAATAATATTCCTTTTGACTAGGGAGTAAGGAAAATAATTCTATATACTCTCTCCTCCAGATCATTTCCTTTGTGCCCATGGGCACATGAAAACCAAGCGGCGACAGTATACAAGGCATCACCTCTCTATATGATTTTTCAATCTCTGGTGAAGGGTCTACCCGCCTCTTTACTCACACACCAATTCGCTGGTGCTTCCATTGGCAGCTTTAATTCATTACCATTCATATGTGTTGCCCTATTCTCACCCCCATACTGATGCAAAATCATCATTCCTATCAGTTGTGGGGGCTGCTGACAATTTATTCACAAGCTGCAACAAAGTTGCTGACAATGAGGACAACACACCTAGCTGCCCACACTCACCACTATTTTGCCTTTCTTGGTCTTCAATTACTTCAGCCTCATTAACTGAAGCCACACCTCTTCTGCCAGGACCTGTGTTAACACCCACAGCGTCCCGCCTTGCATAATCTAGGTCTTCTCTTCTCCTTTGGTGTTCAGGCAGGTTTACTTCTGTCCTCGCCTCCCAGTGGGACCTATATGTCTTCTGCTCTGCCCCTTTACTCTTCTCACAGCCTCTTTTCTTCTTGTCTTCCAACTCCTCCCTCCTTTCTTCCGCTTTGCTGCGCACTGGCCGTGGGCTATATGGCATCTTCATTCCTCTTCCTCTGTGCTCCATCCTTCTGCCTCGCCCAGCTCCACTCCTCCCTCCACCTTGCTGCTCCTTAGTCCCCGCCTCAATATCTTCCCTCACAGACTCTGCACCGCTGCCTGCTTCTTCAATACAGCCTTCCACCGCTTGAGGTGACATACCGCTCACTCCAGCTATCTCACCAGTCTCTTCATGCCGAGCAGGCAGGCTCAAACAATGCCGAATCCATGCCTCTCCACCTTCAACTTCAGCCCTTTCTATCAGCTGTCTGAGCAGAGTCTTCATCCTGAGGTAAACCGCCTACCGCCACAGAAAATAACCCTTGTCTGAGCTCTGCAGCTTCTCATATCCCGCGGCGTCTGGCGCCAGTTTTCAGTCAGCACCTAATATTTATAGACTCCAGTGGGCTTCCAGAAGCTTCTAGTAGCCTCCAAAGTTCCCACCTATCAGGTACCACCTTTATGTAACCACGCCCTCACCTGCAGGGGGAACCTAGAAACCTCCCACTGCGGTAATCCCATGAGGAAAAGGGGGGTCCTTGAAACCCATTCCCCTTTTCCCAACATTTTGATTCCATTATTATTGTTCATTAAACTTCATTATTAATACTAAAAATTATTTTGTATAAAGAAATGTGGTTGGGGGGGGGGGGCAGGTGTAAATAAGTAATCCATTCTGGATGTCAAATAGAGTAGGTACACCACACTAGACTAAGGTACTTTTTTTGCTTTGGCAGATGAGTTCCAGTGTTTTGGAAATGTATTAAAACTGTGATTAATACTGAGAGGGAAACTGAAAATAATTTGACCTGTGCAATAATTAAGTGCACCGATGTCTGTGATAACCTTAGGGCAGCAAGGTATTCTTCTTTTTTTTAACTCTAGGTACAGGAAGTAAGAAAAAAAATAAATACTGTATATTTCGAAAAAAGGGTGTCAGATTACTTTTCTTTATTTAGGTGATGTTATGGCTACATCTATGACCCTATTCCAGATAATTTAGAGTAATCTCCTGAACTGATAACCACTTACGCTGTGTGCTTAAAAAAAACATAAGTAAATGTACAGAGAAGTATATAAAGACAGACCACAGATCTTAGGACATAAACCCTGTTATTTTTGTCTTAGTAGTTAATTGCACAGAGTGCCTTTCAGGCATCAGATTAGATTGTAAGACTGACCCATCCCAAATACTTAACTAGACTCTAAATTTTAACCTAAACCACCACTGTTCCTATAACATTTAAGTCTCCCCTAAAATCAATACTTCACTTTAATACTACCACTTAACCTTAAAACAATCCCTGAAGCCTAAATGAAATCTGTGGTCGCAGCATACACTTTCATTTTTATAATAACATCATTAAAATAGCGATAAAAACAATAGTTATGGGCTTACTTGAAAATGTCCTTTCATGTTGGAAGTTCTACCTGTCTATTTGCCATTTTTTTTCAACAACTTCCTGCATTCCCTAGATACTTTGCAACTTCTCCTCTAATGTTTACTTTCAATTTGTAAGAACTACATATGCCATGGTAGATGGTACCTTGCTTGCTGGTGTTGGAGAGAATGTGGAGGTCGAGCAACACATGGGCATACATGGTGGTCTTGTCCTAAGATTTTACTATTCTGGGAGGAAGTGGTGAAAATGATCTCTTTGATACAAGGGGAAGTAGTTAGACCTGAACCATGGGAATTTCTGTTTCACTGTGCAAAGGAATCAATAGGTCAGTATAGGGTGTCCATAACTCCACATTTATTAAACGCCAGCAAATTCTTAGTTCCATCTTCTTGGGGAAAGCGATCTATACCCACCATTTCCCAATAGTTACTGAAGGTTGATGAACTTCGTTTAATGGAAAAGTTAACATGTAGGAATAAGGACCTGATCAGAAAACATGAGCAAAATGGTTTGATTTTAAGAAGACTACTCTATTGTACTATGAATTCATTTCAGACTCCTAAGTAAAGTAAGGCAGAACATGATATATTAATTTAACTTCTAGCATTTTTCTTTTTTTTTTAGTGTTATTTATCTATTTTGACTCCTCCACCCCATCTTCTTCCTATCCTTTTTTTTTTTCTTGTTTTCTCCTTTGATTCTTTTTCTATTTTGTTTTCCCTCCCTCCACCTTTTTATCTCCTTTTCTGAACGGGAGAGAAAGAGAACTAAAAGTTGAAGGGTCATGTTTAAAATAATATACTGTAAGTGATACCTATGCATTAAACAGATTGATACTTTAACTACATTTAAATTAGGGTATAGTTATAGAAATAAAGAAAAATGTACACTGTTTTGATGCTATCTGTGTGTTTTGATATATAATACATTGTATTATTTTTCTACTCTTTTTCTAATAGCAATAAAAAATTGTTAAATAAAGGGAAAAAAGGAAAAAAAAATCCATTCATCTCATATAAGTGTTAACGTGTAAATTCAAAAGTTGTTTTTAATTACTATTTTAGCACCCTACAAGGTAGGTGCTAGGTAAAGTATAGTGGGCCTTGTCTGCTTATCAGCAGGGCCATGATTTTCAGCTGGGCTGTCATGTCTCCCAGGTGTGGCTGTTGAGATTGGGGAGTCTCCCCACTGTGCTCCATGAGAGGGTTCTCATTGGGCAGTGGAGCAAGTGTAAAGGGGGTGCCAGTGTTGACCCTGAAGAGCAAAGAGGGTGCCATTGTGTGGATCCTAAAGTGTAGAGAGGATGCCTAGTGAGAGGACCCTGAAGTGTAGAGAGGGTGCCAAGTGAGAGGACCCTGAAGTGTAGAGGGGGTGCCTAGTGAGAGGACCCTGAAGTGTTGAGGGGGCGCCTAGTGAGAGGACCCTGAAGTACAAAGGGGATGCCAGCAGTTGGGCCCTGAAGTGTTAAAGTGAGCAGCGTGCAGTGTGCAGTGTACAGTGTTGAGAGTTGCTGCAGCAGAAGCAGTATACAGAGGCTACCTCAGTCAGCAAGGACTGGAGGGAGCAGTGTTTGGGACTTTTGAGCTAACCAGAGCGCCAGAAGTCAGTTCTCAGTACAGTCCGGGACTTTTGTGCTAACCAGAGTGTCAGAAGTCAAGTTCAAGTACAGTTCAGCAAGTCAGTGTTTTCAAGCGCCAGCAAGCGTTGGTCCGCATCCAGCCGGCGTCAAGACAGCGCTGAAAGGCATTTTTCTTCAAAGTGTCCCATTTGAACCTAGTTGAGCAAGAGGAGTATCCCACTCATTCGCTTCTCCCATCCCCAATATAAAATAAACAAAACAAACCAAAGATGCCGGACTGGTCTTTGACTCAAATCTCACACTTGGGTATTCAGCTTTAAGGGGCTGCTGGCGTAACCATGGCAGACCCACATCAGGCCCAATGCCTGGAAATCCTGCTACACTATAAATTAATTTTCCCTTAAAGTAATACCTGGTAATTATACCATGAAGGCCCTTGTTCAGACACTTCCTGGTATAAGGTATCAGCTCTCTCACAATTGTGTTTCTGTGTTGTCACATCCCACCTTTGGTGGAGACTACGAACTGACACACATTAGCATAGTCCGCTGTTTTACAAAGTCACATAGTTAGTTAGGTTGAAAAAAGACACAAGTCCATCTGGTTCAACCAATAAAGGTTTTCACCTTATCAGAAAGGTGGTCCTAAGCAATAATATATAACTGACATTCAAGCAAAGGCATTTCCACAGAAAGTGAGTAAAAGAGGCTGGAGAAGATCAAAGGTGTAAAAAAAGTAGTGAATGAAATATAAAAACATACAGTGTTTAAGTAAACTAAGTGTCATCTTGTTGGGTTTAAATCTACTTCTAACCCTAACCTTAACACTGTACCTTATTTCTAAAACCTAATTCCAGATTCCTAACTCTTTAAATGTCTTAATAAGGAAAATATTATTTTCCTAAAGGAAAACAATGGTGTTGATGTAAACTAAATGCACAATTTACATGTTTTAAAACTGTTTATAAAATGTGTTAGCGCTCTCTAAATCAAGAAATCAGAATCAAGTATGATTTTTGCTGTTTATTTGGTTAAACAAATACCTAATTCTGTCACAGAAACATATCATTCCACATAGGAATTACTAATTTTTTAAACCAATGGCCAAGGAAAAAGTCCATAATTCTAAACTGTGAATGATGGACCACGCAGCTTACTGATGCAGAAGGCCACAATAAAAATGATGAAGCACTTACCCACCCAAAGGAACGGTCAGTAATTGCTGATTTCCATAGCATGAACACACAGTCCTATAAATATGATAGCCATATATGTGATTCCATTTAGACATCCCTCAGTTCATAAATCACTGTTCCCAACTAAAAGATCATTATCCCAAATTATATAAGGTGAAAGCGGACAAAAGTGAACACGACAAGACACTCATATAGCTTGAAATTCAGCAAATTACAGTTACTCTAAATTTGATACAATACATAGGCATTCACCCTTCCCACCACCGCACAGTGTATACATTGCATTGTGCAGGTTCTAGCTCAGCAGTTCCTGGCACCCCAGCAGCCCACAGTATACAATGCACAGCACAGACACTCACTTAGTAATTATCCTGTGCAAGCATCCATCCGGATTCCAATATGGCACTGCTGATGCTGTTTGCATGCGCATGGCCATTAGGGAGGACGTGCACACGCAGGTGGCTCCAGCAACAACATTTTAAAACTGAATGGATGATTGCATAGTAGGTGCTTGCACTGTGCAATGTTCTACTATGGGTTAGTGGGATGCTAGGAATGATGGTTGGAGGTGCCCATTTCAGGAGGACAAGCCCATGAAAACAGGGATGGTCCCTGGCAAATGGGGCCAGATGACATAATTAATCTTAGGCCCTTGATGAGGACATGTGGTCACAATTTCAGGTTGGAGGAAAGGAGTTTTAAACTTAGTTTTCAGAGAGATTTCTTAATGGTCAGAGAAGCAAAAATGTTGAACTCCTTTCCTCAACAAATGCACACCCTGCAAAAGCTTGTTGACTGCATAGTTGTCTCCTGCTTTTTTGTGTGAATGACAAAAGGCAAATGTGCTGCAAATATGCCCAGGCTAACAGTTCTGCTACGTCATCTCTTAGTGAGCCAGATTCCACATACAATATGGAAATACAAACAACTTCCCTCACCCCAGGTGTGCTTTGGAGGCAAGAGCATTTGTATTTGGAGGGGTGGGGGGCAAAGTAATAGGATTTATGCTAGAAGGATGGGTTGGGGGGGAGGATTTATGATGGGAGGGGGGACTTGTGTCAGGAGGCAGAATTTTGGTGGTGGTGGGGGGGATTAACAGAGTTTGTGCTAAAAGGAGGGATTGGTGAGTATTTGAATATTGGGGAGTGTTTGTACTATGCAGATTATTTTGGAGGGGGTGGGGGGTGGCGAAGAAGAGGATTTGTACTAAAAAAGGGGGTAATTGGGGGTGATGTGAGGAGGAGGGGTAGGTGTACTGGAAGGGGAAGGGGATTTGTGCTGGGAATAGGAACATGGAGGGGGGGGGAGAATTTGTGCTGGGATGGAAAATAGGAGGGGAGGGAGATTTGGGTGAGGGGAATTGTGCTGGGGTGAATTTAGAGAGGAAGGAAATTTGTACTAGAAAGGGAATTTGGAGTGGTAGAAGAGAATTTGGGTTGGGAAATTGTGCTGGGAGGGGGGATTGGGATGGAGAAGATCCATGCTAGAAGAGGGAAGATGATTTTATGCTGGGGGAGATGAGTGTGCAGATTAGTGCTGGATTTTTTTCTGGAGAAGAGAGTGCATATTTTAGCTGAAAGCATAAAGCGCGTAGACAGTATTGGTTAAGGGGGAAACTTTGCAGTCTACTGATCCCTACACTAAACGACATACACCCGTGTTCGTTTCCTACTGCGCGTTACACACTCCTGTCCCCCATGCATTCTATGCAATACAAACTCTTGACCCCTGCATTCCGTGCATAACACTCCTGGACCCTGCTCTGTGTTGTCATGCACTCCTTATCCCAAACCTAACTAAACCTAACACTGACTGCAACACTCCCCCCCAATCTCTGTGCTCTGAATTACACACTCTGCACTATATACATAATACTTTACATTATATACTTCTCCCCAAAGTCTTCATTGTCTCAACAGTTGCTGGTTACTATGCAGTCCCTGACTATTTTAATTAAGTTCTTCTTTAAGGTAGGCTCAGAAAAAGCAATCAAAGCATATTTTTAAGTACAATGAAGCGTGGGTTATGTTTAACCACGCCCTTTAAGCCCCTCACACTTTTACGCCTTTGGCCACACCCACACTTTGCCACAGCGCACGTAGTAGGCCACTCCTTCCCAGAAGTGTCCCTCATTCTGAAGTTCAAATGTTGGGAGGTATGCTACCAGACAGGTCATAGCTCCCTCAATAGCAAATTCAATATTTCTCACAAGCATGGAAAAACTTTTCAGTGCATGTACTATAAGCAAATGTTCAGATGGCCAGAAAGTAACACTTAACAAAATACACAGAGCTGCAGTGACACTTTCCAGTATTCAGAGCTGAACCCACCCTTTCCACAGAGAGGAATCTCAGCTCTTTAACCTGTAACCACTGCCTATGCCTGATTTCACAGTGGATTATGTATGACAGCAGAAATCCGATGTGCAGTGCCGTTCCCATCTTACACGTTACACAATACCAGCTTTATCAGAAACAAGAGAACTGGAGGCATACACACAAACCTTTAAGCCCTTTTTAGTGTACTTTTGCCAAATTAACCCTTCAACCTATATTGTGCAGAATTCAAATAAGGAAGCCTGAGAAGCTCACACAGCATGGAAAAGTGAACTATTACCAGGGTTCAGAGGGCACCTAAAGACATTACGACAAAAAATGTAGGCTGTGGCTGTTGAGGTGAATGCCGCTGGAGCTATATTTGATGTTTACTATTCACAGCCATCCGCCTTTATAACAACACGGGAGTGAGTTGTAAAATGATATATGCATCCTCCTTTTTCAACATGTGAGTTGTATTGTATTGATATGTTTCATAAATAAAAAGCAGTGAGCACTATGCCAGTTTCTATTGTCTTTTGAGCATATATTTTTCACTGTTCCATCCATCCACACCCTGAGCTGCTGATGACAATTAGAGATCCAGTGGAGTTTATGAGGCTTATCCCTAGGAAGATCAAGCAGATGGTGTGCTAACCCTGACTAATTATACAACAACAGCGCATTTGGACCTTTGTTGTGAAGGTCAATTTTATAAGGTGAGAGCATACCCTGTGAGGAGTCACCATGGTGGAGGTGTTTTTCACTTAACTTCACATATCTTCTACACTTGCCAGAAGAAATCTTGTTTTTGGGACTTTTTCACATGCAGAGACTGTATTGGATTCACGTAATAACAATTTGGTTTCTTCGCACAATTATGTTCTTTGCTGATATTTATTGAGTTTCACACTTACAGTATATGTCATTGGTATTGTTTATTTTTAAATAGTGCAGCACATTTATTTTTACATCATTTGAGAGTAGTTTAGTCCACTTTTTGCTTGCAGTTTTATTTGTGAGTGCACAAGATTTTTTTTTTTTATATTATTTTACATTATTTTATGTTAGTGCTAGAGAGTATTATTGGTGATGCACTCTCTGTTATTTAATTTTTACTCTTTATTTTTTTTTCACTGGGTTTAAGTGGCTTAGAGTCAGGTTTCTGAACATGAAAGGCTCCTTCTGTCACAGTGCAGAGGTATTTCATACAGTATGAAGTTAGGCTGTGAGCAACGGAGCTTGTAAGTCAAAACAAACAGGGCTTGGGTAGTTTTTAACTGGATGAGTTGCAATTGCTAGGCAATCAGGTTGCTGTTCTGATTTCTCTCATTTGTCTCTTAATTCAAATCTCATCAGATGGGACAGGGGAAACAGTCGTATTCCAGAGTGGAGCCAGACAAGGTTTACCCAGTGCAGTGTGCTGCAAGATTCATGACAGAAAAAGGTAGTGCCACCAGTCCTCTTTAGAAGCATGGGGTTGACTCTGCTGTATCTTGTTTCTAATTCATGGAAGTTTTCAAATGTTGCCTGATTAGAGTCGACATGGACAGCCAGCAGTTTAACCGCTTCAATACTGGGCACAGGTGTCTTCTGGTGGTATTTATTCACCACTAGGTTTTTCATTTTTTTTTTTTTTATTAAACAAACGAAAAAAGACTGAACATTTAAAAAAAAAAAAAAAAAGTTTTCTTAGTTTCTTGGTTTCTGTTCTAAAATATGCCAAATAAGTAAGTTTTCATCTTCACTGATGTGCGCTGATGAGGCTGCACTGTTGGGCATTGATAGGCTGCACTGAAGGGCACTGATAGGCTGCACTGATGGGCATGATGGGGCTACACTGATGGGCACTGGTGAGCACTGATAAGCTGCACTGATAAGCTACACTGATGGACACTAGTGGGGCTGCACTAATAATAAGGATACTTATGATCAGTTCCCTGATTATCAGTGTGAACAGTGTGCTGACAGCCTTCCCAGTTTTGGCACTCCTTTCCTCACACAGATACAGCACATGAGGAACGGACTGCCAATAACCAGTAAGTCTGTTTACATGTGATCAGCTGTGATTGGACACAGCTGGTCACAAGGTAAAGGGCACCTGTGTTAGGCCCTTTACCCCAATCTGTGATCAGCTGTGTCCAAAGGACACAGCGGTCTCAGAGTGCGCCTGATGCGTGCTGCAAGGGGCGCGCAGGGGGGCAGTACCACGCTGTAGCCATCTTTTGGCTATAGCAAGGTACTGAGATGGGTAATACATGTACATTTAAAGAATCAGGGCATCAGGGGAAGATTTCATCTACTTCTTGATGTGGTCCAGAAGATGGGAATCAGAGCATTTTAAGTTTTATGTTTATCCACATTTATTTTAAAATAGATTTTTTAATGCTGTTTTGTTTCCATTTTTCATACCTGTTGGTTTGGGTATTGGACTAAAATATATGTATGTTTTTGTTTTAAAATTACTACAAGGGCTGGTATGGATTTGGGTCACTCCTATGTTAAGGAGGAAAATCGACAGCTGTGTGTCCCTCGGAGAGTAGCAATTTTGAAATTGCTGGCAGTCAGATGCATGATGTAGGGTAGTCTTTTGCTAGAATTCCATTTTTTTTTTTCAAAAGTTTATAGGCCCCCCATTGGAGTCCAGGCATTCAGGTACTTAGTCAGAGACATTTAGTTTCACCTACTTTACTTTCGCGAGGAATTCCTGGGATTGGTGGTGATGGTGTGTTTTTCATTGTAGCTGGGAGGGTTTAGAGATATGCCCACTCGGTGGATTGCTCAACAAAGCTTGAATCATAGTAAATATGGAAGTAGGCAAATTTGTAGTCAGGGTTGGAGGACTCAAGGTTGGGCACAATGATCTGGAAGATAAAACCATCCAATATTGGAGGGATTTGGTGTTCATCTGAACGCATTAGACACGGGCATTTGGTTCTTGGGTATAGAGTTAGGAATACAAAATGTTTTAGGGATGTAGAAGAACTCACTTGAGTGAAGTGTCACTTACAATCAATCTATGGGGTTAGGGGGTCTTTTGGTTCATCTGTTAGCATGCCACTCCTTGTTAGTTTCAGTTGTTTATATGAGAGCCTGGTCACTTGGATAGTTGAGAATGGTAAATTCTGTAGCTGTCCTTTATCCTCTGGGTGTGTAGCTGAGAACAAGGAAGGGTTTTAGTGGACACCAAAGACCCCTTCTTGAAACCGACAGTCATTAAGGTTCTAATTTGTGTGTTTTAGTTGGTTGTTGTTAATTTGAACGGTTCATTGTTTTTTTGGTTAAATAAAGGGCTGCTGTTACTATTTATATCAATTTTGTGCAGGCAACTTCAAAAAAGGGGACATACATTATTGAGGGAAGTGCTTGCTAGGTTATATTGAAAAGAGGAACACGTCAAACTACTGTAAGTTTAAAGAAACTGCGTGAAAAATCAGAAGAATTTGCTGACAAGCGAAACATGATGAAATACAAAAAATAGAAGAGAGAAATTACACAATAAAAATGCACATGGAAGTATAAAAACTAGCACCAAATTAATATTTATCAATGGAAATGGAATTGAAAGAAAACAAGGAAAGGTATAAACCACAGAGAGTACACAGAAGATGAAAGAATACATGGAAGAATTATATGGAAGCTGAAGATCCAGAAAGGATGCTCCACAACCTTAGGCTGTAGAGGCAGCAAATTGTGAGATAATGAAAGAAATACAAAGTTTAGGTAACAACACGGCCACGGGCATTGATAACACACCAAATAAATTTGTTAAAATGGTGGGAAATAAAAGAAAAAGATGCATTTACCAAGGGGAGAAAACTCACAAAAAATTGATACAGACTATTTTTGCAGCAATCCTGATGAAAAATGAAAAACAGAAAATGGCCCCGATACCACAGGCAATGAAGGTTTTAAAAAAAAAAATAATCTACTACGTGTGAAAAAGATGTCAGTCTCATAGCCACTGTCTATACCAAACAGCAAAGGTTTATGAAGATGCCTACTATCTCCAATGTTGTTCAACACCTATAGAAACAATGCTTTCAGGGTATTTGTGAAGGTGCTGTAATTCTAGATGATTTGAAAATACATCAAATGTTAACCCAGAATGGCCAGGTTTAAAGGTGTATCATATATCGTAGATGGGAGGAAGCCAAGAAGAGGCTATAATGGTGGTAACCATCAAGAAGGCCATCAGAAATTGCAGTACCTACCCATAATAGGTATCTACCACTATATGAAACAGCCAGCAGAAGATTTGGGATAGGTCCCCCAGAAAGATCACTCCAGAAACCCCAGAAAGATTACCCCGAAGAGGTTATGGAAATAGAGGTTTTTTTTTCAGCAAGGAATACCAACCAAGACCACCAGGGAATTACAAGAGACAGGAAAAAGACCAGCAATTGAGATATTAACCACAGCATATGAAATGCCTGGGGAACAATATGCACGAAGAAAGAAGAAAAGAGAAGGGTGCAGAGGAGGTTAGAGGAAAAAAGAAAAAAGGAACATTAGGGGCAGGATTATTTATTCTGAGTGGTGTTACCTTTTACAAAGGAAGAACTAGGAGTATTGGATCTGGGACTGAAATATTCACCGGAAAAAAAAATATTGACAAATTTGGAATATATGTGGTTGTCCAGAAGTTTATTAGAAAGATCATTATTAAAAAATATTATGAAAATAGGAAAGACACAATGGGAATAAAATAAGAAGTACAAGAATATGTGCAAAGCAATTATAGAAACAATGTGTAAAGTGTAAATGTGCTAGTGCACTCTAAATAATATTCAAAAATGAAAACATTTGATATTTGTGCAATCATAAATTAATAATAATTACAAACCCGATTCCAAAAAGGTTGGGACACTGTACAAATTGTGAATGTGAAAACAGAATGCAATGGTGTGGAAGTTTCAAATTTCAATATTTTATTCAGAATACAACATAGATGACATATCAAATGTTTAAAATGTGCAAAAAAGCTATCAGCGCAGTTATGTGAAATAAATAGAAAAATATATATATATATATATTTTTTGGATGCAGGGAGGATGGCAGCAGATGAGGCCAGGCCACGGCGGAAGCTCGCAGCTGCGCTAGGCCCGAAGCCAGCCTGAGCTTCAACGTTGTCCTCGGTGCCTTAACTCGTAAAATAATAGTACCTGGGGGTGCCTTGGGGACTCAGCTTGCCCCTGGTGTGAAGGATGGCTTCCCTTATACTGGATGCAGGGGGGATGGCAGCAGATGAGGCCGGGCCATGGTGGGAGCTCATGGCTGCGCTAGGCCCGAAGCCAGGCTGAGCTTCAATGTTGTCCCCGGTGCCTTAACTCGTAAAATAATAGTACCTGGGGGTGCCTTGGGGACTCAGCTTGCCCCTGGTGTGAAGGATGGCTTCCCTTATACTGGATGCAGGGAGGATGGCAGCAGATGAGGCCGGGCCATGGCGGGAGCTCACGGCTGTGCTAGGCCCGAAACCAAGCTGAGCTGCAACGTTGTCCCCGGTGCCCAAAACTGGTCAATAGTGGTACCTGGGGTGCCTCGGAATCTCCTCTCTCCCCTGGGTTGGTTGGGGTCTGTCGATGTGCAGGCTACGTGTCGGATGGTGAGCGATTCGGCCGGGCTGAGGCAGGAGCTTCACTGCTATGCGGCCATAGCGGAGCTCCTCCCCCTTGCTTCCATGTTCTCTGAATCTTTAAATGATATTATGCACTGCAGATGATGATAACTTCAAACTCTTTGCAATTTTTCTCTGAGAAACTCCTTTCTGATATTGCTCCACTATTTTTCGCCGCAGCATTGGGGAATTGGTGATCCTCTGCCAATCTTGACTTCTGAGAGACACTGCCACTCTGAGAGGCTCTTTTTATACCCAATCATGTTGCCAATTGACCGAATAAGTTGCAAATTGGTCCTCCGGCTGTTCGTTATATTAACATTTAACCTTTCCGGCCTCTTATTGCTACCTGTCCCAACTTTTTTTTTAGCTCTCATGAAATCCAAAATGAGCCAATATTTGGCATGACATTTCAAAATGTCTCACTTTCAACATTTGATATATTATCTATTTTATATTGTAAATAAAATATAAGTTTATGAGATTTGTAAATTAGTCCATTACTTTTTTACTCAAAATTTGTACAGTACTTTTTTGGAATTGGGTTTGTATAAAAAATGAATAGGACCTTGTACAATTAGCAAAGGAGAAAGAAAAGTGCTAAACAGTAATATCTGTGTGACACCAGTGATAACAGTTGCATAAATTAGCATATATCTTAAAACACAACAGAGTTCATTGCACCTAATAAGTTAAGGTGCATGGTATTAAAAACAACAGTCTTTGAGTCCTTAACATGTTGAATCACGTAGCAACACAAATATATAGGTGTTGAAGGATTCACACTCCATGCAATATACGGTGCTTGCATGCAACCCCCAGGTGTCCACACACAGAGATCAGCTGGCTGCTTACCAGACAAAAGGTGTTGTAATCAGCATAGATACCTTTAGGAATAAAGAGAATAGAAACCCTTTAGGATAAAGAGGTCCCAGTATGTGGGAAAATCTTCTCAAAAAGCAAGACTGAACCCACTGAGGATCCATGCGAGATAGGGGGATTACATGTCTTTCGGGTTACCTCCATTCGGATGCATCTCATGTGATAGCGAGTATGTATGTATTGGAATGAATGTGGGTTGCAATATGTGGGTTTGACCAATAGGAAGCTTTCAGTAAGGATTAAGGAAAATATACAGAACACCAAAAAAAGGCTTTAGGCATCATAGTGCCTCAAAACATTTTAGGAACCACCACAATTGTGACCCCAGGAGCCTATATTTTTTGGGCTCGAGTTTTCTAGAAAGTAGAGAGGTAGTGATATGAAAAAACTTGTTTCCCAAAATGAGACTCGGTGGATTTATAATTTGAACACACTAACAACACATGGATTAAATATAGACATTGGTCTAAATAGTTTTATTCCAAAGTTTTATCCAGACATATTTTATAGATTTTATTTAATGTATTTGTATAATGCTTGTTTTAATCAAATTATTAGGGTATTTATTAGGATATATAATTTAATCTTACACTTTATAAGGTATTTGTATGAAGATAATTGTCGTATTTATGTAAAATGCTAATTTGACTCAAAGTGGCAGTATGGAGTATGTGGATGGAGCCTGGTATATCATCCTCAGATCACTAGATTTTGCTGATTATCATTGCATTGAATCAGGAAGTGGGATTATGTTAAGTGAATAGCATCATGACCAGACCAGTATAAATAAGGAGCAGAGATGTATAAAGTACTAGAGATCCAGACTTGAGTAAAAGTACAAGTGCTCTATCAAAAAAGGGACTTGAGTAGAAGTTGAAGTGCTCTTTAAGCACCACACTTAAGTAGAAGCACTGAAGTATTCAACATGTTTTGTACTTAAGTATTGCAAGTAGTTTATTTTAAAATTTACTACTCAAGTACTGAAAGTAAAAGTACAAGTATTGTGTTATGTAGTTATTAAAGAAAGTAGTCAAAAGGCCAGGGCCCACCTCCCATTTTATATCCCCCTTAGAGCAGGCCAGGGTCCCCCTCCCATTATAGATCCCCTTTGAGCAGGCCAGGGCCCCCCTCCCATTACAGATTACCCTTATACTAGGCCAGGGTCCCCCTCCCATTATAGATCCCCCTTAGAGCAGGCCAGGGTTCCCCTCCCATTATAGATCCCCCTTAGAGCAGGCCAGGGCCACCCTCCTATTATAGATCCCACTTAGAGCAGGCCAGGGTCCCCCTCCCATTATAGATCCCACTTAGAGCAGGCCAGGGTCCCCCTCCCATTATAGATCCCCCTTAGAGCAGGCCAGGGTCCCCCTCCCATTATAGATCCCCCTTAGAGCAGGCCAGGGTCCCCCTCCCATTATAGATTCCCCTTAGAGCAGGCCAGTGTCCCCCTCCCATTATAGATTCCCCTTAGAGCAGGCCAGGGTCCCCCTCCCATTATAGAGCCCCCTTAGAGCAGGCCAGGGTCCCCCTCCCATTATAGATTCCCCCTTAGAGTAGGGCAGGCCAGGGCAAGTTCCTCCCCCCATTGAATAGATCCGATTCCCCTTAGTGAGTGACTTGACTTCAAGACAGTTCTTACTTCTCCTACCTTAGGCTGTTTTGAGTCCTCCAGCCTCTCTCTCCACAGTCCCCAGTCCCCACTGCTGAAAGAAGAATATATTCCTACTTCCATCCAGTTCTCCCACGCTGGGCGGCTGCGCTGCACAGTGCCCAGAGACAGTCTAGTAGTCTAGACTCTAGTAACTCACAGTCCCTCCCCCAGCCAGGGCCCAGAGAGATCACTCTGCAGGCAGGTGTCTCTCCTCTCTCGCCACCACCACTTCACTTAAGAGCTGAGCGGGAGGCGGGACTCAGGCGGAGCCGAGGGAGGGCAGAGGTGGCGAGGCTCTGCCCCCGAGCCCTCGCATCGGGATGGGATTGGTCGTGACTTGTGAGTCTCAGAGACAGTAAGACTCGAGTAAAAAAAGTCAGCGGCAGGGCGGGTTTGGAATGGAATGATTCATAACATTTTTATAATTGTAACAAGTAATGATGCAGCACATAAAAAAAAATATCAAAGTAAAAGTATTAAACTCATCGAAAATATGTACTGAAGTAAAAGTGGAAGTAGGAGAAAAAAATGATAATCTAGTAAAGTACAGATACCACCTTTTAGTACTTAAATACAGTAGTGAAGTAGTTCTACTTCGTTACTATACATCTCTGATAAGGAGTGGGCCAGATGTGGGCAGGCACTGTACCCTTATGACGTCATACCAGCGTAACTAGTTGGGTAGAGCCATGCTGACGTCACATCTAGCTGCGTCATTTCCGAACGCTGGAGCACACAACCATTTTGAGTGTGATTTGGAGGTGCTCTTGATTCTCAATGCTAGCCAAATTTGTCAGTCTGTAAGTGCATTTTAACCTCCCTGGCGATATGATTGTTCCGATTTTAGGTGCTGAAAGCGGTACCATTATTTTGCTAGTAATTCTTAAGGATGAACAGCCCAAACCAATTATTTACATATGATTTATTTTTACTGTGCGTTCTTCTTTATAACATCTCAGGTATGATAAAGTTTGAAACACAAAATCATAAATTATAATATAATAAATAACTATAGATAAGTTAAAGTATATATATATGTATATATATATATATGTGTGTGTATACATATATATAAATAGATATACGTGTATATCTACATCTATATCTATATATAAACAGTAAAAGTGCAGGAAAGGGCACTGGGGGGCAAACTAATGTCAATTTATTTTATTTTGTAATGTAATCCAATAGAATTACAATATATCAGTGTGTTTGTGTGTTTTACTTTTCAAATTTGCCGCCGGTTCCCCCCCCCTGCGAGCGTCATGTCGCAGGAGACGGAAGCCAGGGCTCACAGCATTGGGCGGAAGATCCGGCCGCCGTATGTTGCAGGGACACATCGCGGGATCCCGGGGACAAGGTAAGTAACCTCTATCAGGATCCAGTGATGCTCCCTGGCGGTACCCCGAGTGTGGCTTGGATTTACCGCTAATGGCACTAAAATTCCACCCTGAGCCCCACTCGGGAATACCGCTAAGAAGGTAAATGTGTGAAGATTTATTTTTTTTAAAACATACTAGGAGGGGGCGTGTCCTGCTGGCAACGAGGACGGCCGCACTGCAGGAGAGCTCCGGTTCCAGCTACCGCTTAGCGACACATAGCATAGCAGAGGAGTCGATACGGAACCTCTAGCCGGCAGATACCGTCACTACTACCCTCAGGGAACATGACGAAGCGACTCAAACACCGATCGGCTCCACAGTGGCTTACCGATTTCTTCTCTCCGGTGAGAGGTATGGAGAAGCAAGATGGTGCCGCTCCGGAAATCAGCATGTCAGATGCTGAGGGATCCTCTTCTGATTCAGACAGCTCGGCGTCTTTGGTACGTTGCACGGTACCCTCTCCTCCTGATAGCCCCACGACCCGAAGCCCTGCTAAAAGCAAAAAAGCTAAAAAGTCTGCCATAGCAGCTGCAGCTTTCCCTGGAGGCCCTACTATGCCGGGCACTGTCTCTCAGGCCTCATTGGAACAATTCCCATCCTCCTCACAGCCTGTCTCTGTCGCTGACTTAAAAATTATGCTTATTACACTGAGAGACACCCTGCATGATGACATGACTAAAATGATAGAATCAGTGAAAGCATCGCTCGCTGAAGTACAGCATAGAGTCTCACATATTGAGAACAAAATGGAAGATGTATTCTCTGCTCACAATTCTCTGGTTGACACATGCAAAATGCAAGAGGTAGAGATCCAGAAAATGAAAACCAAAATTGACGACTTAGAGGACCGGTCCCGCCGGAATAATATTAAATTCCGGGGGGTGCCTGAGTCTATACCCGCCACAGAATTGAAGGACTTCCTGCAGGAACTCTTGCTGACCTTACTGCCACAAGCAACAGCTATGGAACTCATTATTGATAGGGCACACCGATTGCCCAAACCGTCATTCCTTCCAGACTCGGTCCCTAGAGATGTGCTGACCAGGATTCATTACTTCCATATCAAGGATAGCGCCATGCAAGCTGTGCGCAAATCCCCTTTTACAGAGGGCAAATTTGCGGGTATCTCTCTGTATAATGATCTTTCCCAAGCCACTATTCAACACAGGAAAAATTTGCTTTCTATAACAAAAGCACTGCGGAACCATAGCATTATCTACCGATGGGGAACTCCTTCTAAGCTCATAGTATCTTACCAAGGCAAGGACTTTCACATCTTTGGACTGGACTCGGGCCTCAAATACCTAAAACATACTAGGAGGTCCCTGTCCTTGTAACTTCTTTGCATTTATCTGGAGGAGGAGTGGGGAGGAGCTGGAGAAGGTGCAATATGGAGCCAAACTGGAGGAAATAAAGAGTATTAATAAAACACTGTCGATTTGTTTACATAACACACCTGAATTGAGCCTCATCCCATGATCTCATTCTCACATCAGCATCCTCAGTCTCCCCTTCACATCACAGTTCCCTCTTAGTCACAGTACTGTCCTCAACCACCCATTACGGTCCACAGCCCCCTTCACATTACTGTCCTCAGCCCCCCAGAGTGTGGGAGCTGCAAGCTAGTGGTTGGTTTTTAGGACTGCTTTGCATCCTCGCAACCAATCACCAGCTCATTAACTCGGGCAGCCCCTTGCCCTCCATCCAGAGCTCCTGCACTTAAATGGTGGGACCACAGCAGTCTGGATAAGACATTGACTCGGTCTGGATCTGGACCATGGTCCGCCATTTGGTGATGCCTGATATATAAAGTATATTGTTATTTAAACCTAATATACATTTATGGTTAATGTTGGAATTTCAGTTATACAAGGTAATTGATCGGAACAGCAGATTATTATTCGTATGCCAATAGCACCAACAGCAGATCACTTATTGTATGCAAATAGCACCAGCAAATAGAATCAGCAAGGTTTCCATTATATTTTTTTAGATTCAGCTTCACACTTTGCACTGAAGTTAATAGTTCACAATTTTACAAGGTAATATCTGGCAACCACCTGTACCTAGTTTAATAACTTACCGGCTGTACTATAGCCGAAAGGCATCTACAACTTGGACATTCAGTTGTAGGAGGACATCAATATGTTTCTTCCCAGAACCCTGCCCCTGTGCATTTCTTGTGGTGCGTTTGGGTTGCGCTCTGTGACCGCTATGCCCTGACCACAGATCGGGGTCAATCACAGCTGATCACATGTAAACAAACTTGACTGTCATTGGTATTCCTTTCCTCCCAGCTTGGGAGGAAAGGAGAGATGTTAACCGGCCAGTCTGTAAGGACAACATTTTCATTGATTATCAGGGCACTGATCATCAGTGCCCTGATTATTAGTGCAGCCCCATCAATGCATCATATCAGTGCCCATCAGTGCAGTCTATCAGTGCCGTTGATCAGTGCCTCCTCATCAGTGGCACCTATCAGTGCCCATCAGTGCTGTCAGGTCTCTCTCTCTCATTGGCTCAAACAGCAGCGGGAGCCATTGGCTTCCACTAATGTCAATCACAACCAGTGAGCCAATAAGGAGACAGCAGGGGAAGGGGCGAGCCAAGCTGTGTATGTAAATGGAAAACAGAAGCGAGCCTGCTTGAGTGCTCCCATAGCAAGTATCTTGCTATGGGGCACTCAGCAGGGGGGAGGAGCCAGGACAGCTGTAGGGGGACCCAAAAAGAAGAGGATCGGGATTTCTTTGTGCAAAACCATTACACAGTGCAGGTAAAAAAAATCCCAACCTTTACATTTTAAGAACACATTTTTTTTTTTTTATGTATATTTGAGTTTAGTACATGTTTTTGTGGAGAGCACTGCACCAACCCAACTATTTTTGAACTGGAATTCTAGCGTATGATTCCAAAATTATAAAGAAAATAAGCTATGCAGATGATATGGTTTGGTTGTTATTTTTTCTTTTTTTGCCTCTGACGCAGCCAGTGTGAAGCAGCGAAAGCAGTCAGGTGGTTTATTATCCATTATGCCCCCCAGGAGTGAAGAAGCCAACCAGATGGACTATAAACTGTGATAAGTATAAACTGGGGACCTGATTATTCATACATCATGTGAACTAAGGGACACACTTTGAACCATTTTTAGCAGATGTGCCCTAGGAATGTGAGTGTGACTCAATATGTCTCATGCTCTGACCTCTGCATTATATGCTCCCATTATTTAGGGTAAAAAGGAATATTCACTTGTCTGGTGTGCAAGGGAGGTAAATTTATGGCACTGTATACTATAATATCAGATAATCTGTGATGTAGATGATATCATCTAATGTGAGTCATCAAATCACATCATCTAATGTGCGATGGAGGTTTATTTATGCCACTGTATACTATACTATCTGATAATGTGTGATGTAGGTGATATCATCTAATGTCTT
This sequence comes from Pelophylax lessonae, assembly GCF_965119305.1. Taxonomy (NCBI): domain Eukaryota; kingdom Metazoa; phylum Chordata; class Amphibia; order Anura; family Ranidae; genus Pelophylax; species Pelophylax lessonae. Next base: position 233,474,371 of record NC_138769.1, read on the forward strand.
GTCCTCCTCTTGACCACAGCACCCATCAGGAGAATTAGGGCGCCTCCATCCATTCCTCAGATTGGTGTGTCTTTCGTTGGAGGCTACTTTTGGACTTGTATCAGTGCGGTCAGATATAGATTTTATAGTGAGAGGTCCTTTAGGGGTTTCTTATGGATTGTTATGGCCAGCCTTTAACATCCTATATGGCACCCGAATGATACATTTGGACTCCACAGTATATTCTTTATTATTCTGGAAGCCTCCTTGAGTTCAGGATTCTTGGTATACACGGGATCAGACAGGCTTCTCACTCCTTTTTTATTTGGCATGTCTATATACAGCATTAATACATTTATTTTGATGCTACGATACATGTGGGGGAATCTGGGGGGCAAATGGTCATTGTTTTTAAGGTTGGGGACTGAGTCATTTATGTATTATATGTGAGAATTTCAGTATGTTATTAAAGGTTTTGTAATGTTGGTGAAGTGTGATTATCTGATTATAGGAACAATTTTGGAAAGAATTTGGTAATTGTGTTGAGTGGGTGTGTTGAGTCTAAACCAGTTTATTTTTCTGAGTGGATATTTTGCTTGCTAAGCCTGGGGAAGACCTTAACTGGACACTTAGTGAGACAGCAGAAAAAAGACAAGGAAATTGCCCATCCAAATAAACACAAAATCAAAAAGTATGACTGCAGCCAACAAAGGGCACAGGAAGTATTGTTTGAAAATGAAGTAATAGAGCAAACAACTGACTTCCAATACCTTTGAATATAAAGCAATAAAAACATGAGGAACAATGTTGACATTGAGTTAGAATTTTCCAAGGCCAAGAAAAGTTTCAGATGACACAAAGAGTTGATGAGGAACAATCTCACTATAACTAAAGCGATCTTTGTCACAGTGAGGTGCTGCAAGGAATCCTTAAAGCAAAACCACATCTGCTTTAAGGAATATTAAAGAGAAATGCCAATTTCTGAGCCATATCAAATTACTTAAGCAGAAGATGATATATGCAAGATTGTGGAAGAGAGAAAGGTAAAGAAAGTTAGAAGAACAACATGGTGTATAGATGCAGGGCTGCTGTTAGAAATTGCGGGGCCCCGTACAGACTACCTGGCAGAGCCCCCCAAGAAAATATTAAAGATATATTTCGCTAAAATTACAACAAAATCACTATTATCAGACACAAATATAACATAACTCGCATAATTCCTGCTAAATCTAAAAAAAAAACTATGTTAAATAAAAAAGAAGATGAGATGAGAAAAATATACAGGCTGGGCAGTTGGAGCTCAGTGATCAGAGAGACAGAGAGAGAGAAACAAAGTTACAATTTACAAATAAACTCCTGAGCAGAGATAAGTGATGGCTGGGAGGGGGCCCACACAAGGGAGGGGGATTAGTGAGGGACAACTGTCTCTTTCTCTACAGATACAAGCTGATAGCAGGGAGAGGGACAGATCAGATTCAGGTGCTGGAGGAAGATTTCTGTATTTGTTGTCAATCACTAATCCCCCTCTCTGTGTGGGCCCCCCTGTGTGCTCGGGCCCCCTACAAGAGGGCTGGTGGTCCCCCCCTATCAGCGGCCCTGTATAGATGACATCCAGGAAATAACATAAGGCAGAACATAAACCTGCCATAAAGACAAGATTTAATGAAAAGCAATGGTGGAAGCAAGGTTTTGGGTTTAACCACTTTACCACTGAGTACTGGAATAGTACTGCGGCAAAGTGGCTCGTTCCCGTCTGACGACATAGACCTAAGTCGCCAGACTCCTCCCCTGTAGGCGGCACTCGCGCGCCGCCGGAGGCGCGCTCCCGCTGTTTTCATTCACAGCGGGAGTCGGGCCAGGGGAGGAGCAGCGGCGATCGCCGCTGCTCTGCCCCGATCGTCGGGGATCTAGTGTGGAGATCCGCCCGTCTGTGTAAACACAAGCGGGCGGATCTCCTCAGTGACAGGGAGTGACAGATCGGAGTGTTCAGCATAGCTGGACATCCGATCTGTCCCTGTCTCACACAGTCACCTCCCCCCCCACACGTCAGTAAGCACCAGGCATATATTAACCCCTCCCTCTCCAATAAAATTAACCCCTTCCCTGCCAGTGTCATTTTTACAGTAACAGTGCATATTTATAGTTCAATATGTTGTGCTAAAAACACTGAGGGTTAATACTACTTTAACCTCTTCACAACCATGCTATAGCCAAATGACGGCTACAGCACGGTCGTACATTGCTGGGAAGGTGTTTATTGACGTCCCCCCTGGCAGGCATCTGTGATCACTGTGTCCTTGGGACACAGATCAAGGTAAAGAGCCAATCACAGTGGCTCTTTACCAAGTGATCAGTTGTGCCCAAACAGGATTTTCTGGCTAACGGCATTCCTCTTCTTACTGACAGCGCTGGGAGAGGAGAGCCGATAACTGGCAAATCCACACAGGGGACATCTACACTGTTTATCAGGGTATTGATCATCATCAGTGTCCTGATCATCAGTGCAGCCCCAACAGTGCCCACCAGTGCTGCTAATCAGGGCCCATCAGTGCTGCCTGTCAGTGCCACCTATCAGCGCTCATCAGTGCCACAAATTAGTGCATCCTCATCAGTGCCTCCTCATCAGTTCCCATCAGTGCTGCCTTATCAGTGCCCATCAGTGAAGCCTATCAGTGCCCATCAGTGCAGCCTATCAGTGCTCATCTGTGCAGTCCCATGAGTGCACATCAGTGAAGGAGAAAAATTACTTACTGTATTACAAAATTTTATAACAGAAGCTAAGAAAAACTTTTTTTTTTCTAAATTTTTTAGTTTATTTAGCAAAAAATAAAAACCCAGTGGTGATTAAATACCATCAAAAGAAAGCTTTGTGTCAAAAAAAAAAAGAATATGGTAAAAATATAGTTTGGGTTCAGTGATGCATGCAATTGTCATTCAAAGTTTGACAGTGGTGAAAGCTAAAAATAGGCCTGGCCAGAAAAGGGGTAAAAGTACCCAGTAGGCAAGTGATTAAGGATACATACTTGAATTTCATTTTTTTTTTTAAACCAGAGTTTAGTGTCACTTTACCTTTTAAACTAGAAGGTGACTTTTTAATGTATGTAGTTCTAGAGTTTTTTTTTAAAGTTTATTAAATATATTTACTTTGAGTTAAAGAAAAACTATACTTCAAACTTTCCATTTTGCATCTTCATTCAGTCCGTGTATGCCCAGGAAATATTTTGTAATTCAGCGTACTTTGTATTTAGTGTGCTAGAACTGACTAATGCCACTAGAGGGAAGCAAAGCTTTTGAAATGCAGATTACTGACTTTTTCATTTTATATTTCAGCAAAAAGAAACACAAACCTAGCTCTCCACAGGGGTGTAAATGGAGTTATAATTCCTAGGCTCATTTTAACAATGACTTTTGGGAAGAGATAGAGCTCCTGACTGAACTTTAGGGGAACTTTAATTTCAGAAACAGAACCTGGCCAAAGGTATTGGAAAGGATTTGTGCAGAGCATGCAGCTAGAAGATTCCACTGACCTTCAATAATTCCCTATCCTCTATTTGGAATTCAGGTGGAGCTATCTTTTAAAACCAAGGCTTTTTACGTTACTGGTTCGCACTTTCAAATTTCGGCGAGATGATGATTGGCCTCTACATATTATGTCTGAGTCTTTGGGTGACTATGGACTATAATCAAAGCTCATAAGAAATGTGTAGACTCTTCTGTGTCTTATAAGTAAACACAATGCTGCCAAAGAAAAGTTATCTTTGTTGATTCCAATGACAATATAAGAAGGGGAACAATGATGTGTGGTGATCTACTGTGACTAGAAAGCAAATTCCTAGCTGATCTGATTCCAATAAACTGAAATGTAATAATTTGCTGAGTTACCACCCTTGCAATCAGAGTTGTATAAAGTACTTGAAACCCATACTTGAGTAAGCTCGATCAAAAAGTGACTTAAGTAGAAGTGGAAGTGCTCGATCAAAAAGTGACTTGAGTAGAAGTACTAAAGTGTTCAACATTTTTTGTACTTACGTATTGCAAGTAGTTTTTTTTTTAAATTTTGCTACTTAACCACTTACCTACAGTGCACTTTCACCCCCTTCCTGCCCAGACCGATTTTCAGCTTTCAGCGCTCTCACACTTTGACTAAGAATTACTCAGTCATGCAACACTGTACCCATTCAAAAATTGTGTCCTTTTTTTCACACAAATAGAGCTTTCTTTTGATGGTATTTAATCACTACTGGGTTTTTTATTTTTTGTGCTATAAATAAAAAAAGACTGAAAATATTGTGAAAAAACGCATTTTTCTTTGTTTCTGTCATAAAATTTTGCAAATTAGTAATTTTTCTTCACAAATTTTGGCCAAAATTTATACTGCTACTTATCTTTGGTAAAAATAACCCAAGTAAGTGTATATTATTTGGTCTTTGTGAAAGTTATAGAGTCCACAAGCTATGGTGCGAATCATTGAAAATTGATCACACTTGATCACACCTGATGTACTGAAGGCCTATCTCATTTCTTGAGACACTAAAAAGTCAGGAAAGTACAAATACCCCCCAAATGACCCCTTTTTGGAAAGTAGACATTCCAAGGTATTTAATAAGGGGCATGGTGAGTTTTTTGAAGTTGTCATTTTTTCCCACAATGCTTTGCAAAATGAAGATTTTTTTTTTTTTTTTTATTTTTTTTTACAAATTGCCGTATTAACAGGTTATTTCTCTCACACAGCACATGTATACTTGCAACTACACCCCAAAACACATTCTACTACTCCTTCTGAGTATGGCGATACCACATGTGTGAGACTTTTTCACAGCCTGGCCACATACAGAGGCCTAACATCCAACCAGCACCGTCCGGCATTCTAGGAGCACAAATTTCACATATAATTTCCTGACAACCTATCGTACTTTTGAAGGCCCTGGAGCACCAGGACAATGGAAACCCCTATAAAACGACCCCATTTTGGAAAGCAAACACCCCAACGTATAATTTTTGAGGCATAATGAGTCTTTTGAATATGTCATTTTTTTCCACAAGTTTTTGGAAAATGTGGAAAGAAAATGAAAACACATTTTTTTTTACACAAAGCTGTCCATTTATGCAATATTTCTAACACATAGCATGTACATAGCAAAAATTGCACCCCAAAATACATTCTGCTATTCCTCCTGAGTATGGCGATACCACATGTGTAACACTTTTTCACAGCCTGGCCACATACATAGGCCTAACATCCAAGTAGCGCTTTACACAAAGTTGTCCATTTATCCACTTTAAGACTGGGCCTATTTTTGACACTTGGTGTTTACAAGCTAAAATCATTTTTTTGCTAGAAAACTACTTGGAACCCCCAAACATTATATATTTTTTTTTAGCAGAGACCCTAGAGAATAAAATGGAGATTGTTGCAATATTTTTTATCACACCATATTTGCGCAGCAGTCTTCCAAATGCGATTTTTTGGAAAAAAAATCACTTTTTTGATCTAAAAAATAAGAAACCAGTAAATTTAGCAAATTTTTTTTCCATAATGTGAACGATAATGTTACGCCGAGTAATTAGATACCCAACATGTCATGCTTCAAAATTGCGCATGCTCACAGAATGGCGCCAAACATTGGTACTTAAAAATCCCCATAGGCAACATTTTAAAAATTTCTGCAGGTTACTAGCTTAGAGTTACAGAAGAGGTCTAGGGCTTAAATTATTGCTCTCGCTCTAACGATCGCGGCGATACCTCACATGTATGGTTTGAACACCGTTTACATATGTGGGCGGGACTTGCGTATGCGTTTGCTTCTGCGCGCGAGCTAACGGGGACAGGGCGCTTTAATTTTTTTTTTTTTTTTTTTTTCCTATTTATTTTATTTATTATTTTTTTATTTTTACACAGTTTAAAAAAAAAATGTTTTGATAATTTTTATTCCTATTACAAGGAATGTAAACATCCCTTGTAATAGAAATAGGCATGACAGGTCCTCTTTATTGTGAGATCTGGGGTCAAAAAGACCTCACACCTCACAACTACACTAAAAAAGAAAAAAAAAAAAAAAAATTGTTGAAAGAGGAAAAAAAAAAAAGCAAAAAAAAAAAGCGGCCCTTTAAACCGGTTGCTAGGCAACGTCTTTTGACGTAGCTCCGGTCCTCCAAGACCATAGAGTTGAGTGAGGGCCATCTTGCCCTCACTCGACTTCCTGTCTCTGAGGATCCGGGACCGGATAGTTTTCCCCGCTGCCGGCGGGTCCGGTAAGCTGGGAAAACGTCTGGGACGCGGCAGGAGGGGGGGGGGCACCTCTTCCCCTGCACCGTAAGGGTAATTCCGCGGCGAATCCGCCACTGGGACCACCCTTATCTGAAAGCCGACCGCCCGCCGTTTCAAAAAATACCGGGGTTATGGGGGCTATCTTCTGCCATAACCCCAGTATTTAGCTTTTAATGGCCGACGCATATAGTCGTTAGGCGGTCAGTAAGTGATTGCATGTATATGGCAAACAGGTGACGATGACTGATGGGGTGACAGGTGACGATGACTGATGGGGTGACAGGTGACGATGACGGATGGGGTGACAGGTGATGATGACTGATGGGGTGACAGGTGATGATGATTGATGAGGTGACAGGTGACGATGATTGATGAGGTGACAGATGACAATCACTGACCGGGTGACATGTGACGATGATTGATGGGGTGACAAGTGACGATCACTGATGGGGTGTCAAGTGACGATGATTGATAGGGTGACAGATGACGGTGACTGATGGGGTGACAGGTGACGATGACTGATGGGGTGACAGGTTACGATGACTGATGGGGTGACAGATGACGATGACTGATGGGGTGACAGGTGACGGTGATTGATGGGGTGACAGGTGACGGGGCGATGGTCACTGATGGGTGACAGGTGACGGGCGATGGTGCACGGCGGTACTGATGGCAGTCTCTGGTGACCGGTGAACTTTAGGCTACATTCACATGTGAGCGTAGCGATCACGGGCAGAATCACTGCGATTCTGCCCGTGATCCAGAAATCATTGCAAATGGCGGGACGCCTGTGCGTTGCCCGCTGTGCTATGTTGCTGCGATTTCCGCCTGCCGAATCGCGGTAACATCACGCAAACAACGCATGACGCCCCAAAGAAACTCTTGTACTTTTTTGGGCGTCATGCGATGTTTGCGCGATGTTACTGCGATTCGGCAGGCGGAAATGGCGGCAACATCGCACAGCGTTTGGGGTGCTATTGCAAATCACGGGCAACGCACAGGCGTCCCGCAATTTGCAATGATTTCCGGATCGCGGGCAGAATCGCGGTGATTTTGCCCGCGATCGCTGCGCTCACATGTGAACGTTATGGGTGTCAATTTCTGGGCACTGATGAGGTGACTGTTGGGTGACAGGTGACATTGGGGGGGGCTGAGGACTGTGTGGGGGGACCTTTATTACTGTGATTTTAGTGTGATTTTACTTTGTACATGTGTACAGAGCAGTAACTCACTATTTCTAGCTCTTCTCCCCTCATACTGGAAACTGTATGAGGAGAGAAGAGCTAGTAACAGTGAGTTACTGCTCTGTGTTTACATTTTGTGATCGGCTGTGAATGGATTCACAGCCGATCACATAGTAAACAGTCACTGTCAGTGACTGTTTACTACCGCCGGTGACAGCTGTGTTCCTACGGAACACAGTGCCACCGACATGACCGCGCTGCGCGCTCCCGATCGCGCATGCGCGGTCATCTCCCGGCCGCCTCCATTGTGATCGGCTGTGTCATTGGAACACAGCCGATCACGTGCGAAACAGCCATGCCTATTGGCTGTTTCCCCCCTGCCGGTGACCGGCTGTGTCCCGGGGACACACCGACACCGGCAGTGCACGGCGGCGCGCCCGCGATCGCGCGCCTGCCGTGCTTGAATGGGCGGACGTCATATGACGTCCGCCCAGGATAATAGCCGCACCGTCCCGCCGTCATATGACGGCGGGCGGGCGGTAAGTGGTTAAGTACTGAAAGTAAAAGTACCAGTAGTTTTGAAAAAAAAAATTGCTACTCAAGTACTGAAAGTAAAAGTACAAGTACTGTGTTATGTAGTTATTAAAGAAAGAAGTCAAAAGTTTGAACATCATATTGTTTTTTATTATTTCAAATGCAGCTTTTATTTATACATACAGTAGCATTTATTTTCGTATGCGCTGATAATACACATGTTTTGAGCTTCATGAAACCTGCCATCTACTGTTCTGGCAGTGGTAATTTTTATAATTGTAACGAGTAACTATGCAGCACAAAAAAATATATATTGGAGTAGAAGTATTGAAATCATTGAAAAAATGTAGTGAAGTAAAAGTAGAAGTAGGAGAAAAAAATTCTACTCTGGGAAAGTACAGATACCGCCTTTTGGTACTCAAGTATAGTAGTGAAGTAGTTCTACTTAGTTACTATACATCTCTGCTTGCAATTAACCTGTTTAGGTGCAATTGCTTGGGTCTTTCTTTGGGTGTCCAAGTGCCTGTATGATGTGGACATTTCGTATTGGATCTCCAATGGCGAGGTCCTCCCAGGATCCAGAAGACAATGACTTCATCATTGGGGGGCGACAGGGGATCAGCTGGCCCCCCCCACCTGAAACCAGCAGTGACAAGGGACCTGGAGGAGCAACTAAGGTATTTCTGAATTAACTTGGTAAGGAGAAAAAAATGCATAGTAACATGGGTTAGAGGTGGGTTTGGAGAAATGGTAAAAAAATTGCTTTAGTCTGGACTGGGACTTCCAGAACAAGCTGAACGCAATGTTTATATGTAAAGCACACCACTGTGCTTTAGAAATATGCACTATATTGTTTTCTTAAAGAAAAAGTAAACTTCCTTTTTCTGACTTTTACCTATAGGTAGGCCTATAATTAGGCTTACCTATAAGTAGTGTAAATATCTCCAAAATGTGCAGTGTTTAGGAGATATCTACATTACATGCAGCCAGTGAAATCATTGGCGCATGCGCTCTGAAGGAACGGCCACCCGAGCCCTGTGTCGTGAAGTTACAGAGCCGGAGCCTGCGAACCCAGAAGCAAGACGGGTGAAGATGGAAGCGGCTGCAGCGTTGACATCCCGGTGCTGGAACAGCTTTGTCTTAACCACTTAAGCCCCCGAAGATTTTACCCCCTTCCTGACCAGGGGGTATTTTGCGATTCGGCACTGCGTGACTTTAACGGACAATTGCACGGTCGTGCGATGCTGTACCTAAACTAATTTGACGTCCTTTTTTTCCCACAAACAGAGCTTTCTTTTGGTGGTATTTGATCACCTGTGTGATTTTTTGATCATGCGATATAAACAAAAAAACAGCGTCAATTTTGCAAAAATAACAATATTTTTCACATTTTTTTATATGAAATTCCCCAAAAAAAATGTAAAAAATCAAAATTTTTTATCATTTTTGGCCAATTTGTTTTATGCTACCTATGTTTGGTAAAAAAAAATCGCAAAAAGCGTATTTTGATTGGTTTGCGCAAAAGTTATCGCGTTTACTAACAAAGGGAAAGATTTTTGTAATTTTTGTTTTTTTTTTTTTAACACGTAATGGCGGCGATCTGCGATTTTTTTTGCGGTACTGCGACATTGCAGTGGACAGATCGGACCCTTGACTGACATTTTTGACACTTTTGGGGTTACCAGTGACATTTCTACAGTAATCAGTGCTATACATATGCACTGTTACTGTAAAATTACACTGGCAGTGAAGGTGTTAACTTTATTTGAGAGGGAGGGGCTGTGTGTGTCCCTAGGGGCGTGATTCTAACTGTGATTGGCTGTGGCTTGAGGTGTAGGAACAATGATCAACGGTCCTACATAGTAGAACCGTTTGATCATTGTTTCTACACAGGGGAGAATGACAGGCAGCTTGTTTACACTAGCCGCCTGCCTTTCTCCCTCTCCCCCGACGATCGCCGAGTGACCGGCGGACATCGGGTCCGCCGGTCACACGCGCGGGGGGGGGGGGGGGGGGGGGTCCGTGACTGCGTGGGAGCGCGCCTCCGGCGGCGTGCGCTCGCTCCCCAGAGCCTCACAGGCTAGCGACGTAGACCTACTTCGCTCTGCCTGTGAGGGGCTGACTGCCGCAGTAAATATACTGTGCGCAGTCGGCAAGTGGTTAAGGTAAGTTTCCCATAATGTGCTAGTATTCGATGCATGGGAAAAAAAAAAAGAAAAAAGGCCAGCGGTATACAAGCATTTATTATATTGCAGCTTACCAATTCTTAGAATTCTTCTTTCTTTCCTTTACTTTCACCTTGTCACCTGACCAGTAAGTCTTTTGTTTTCAACAGACCCAGCTCTCCTGGAGATTTAACAGTTATAGGGATGAGACAAAGCATTTACCACAGACAGGGGTGCTCACAATGATCAGTTTTTATTTATGTAAAACCTTTATCTCAAAGGGAAAAAAATTGCCATAATTGCTTCCAAAATGTGTAAGCTGGAGTTCAGCTTCAATTTGTTAGATATCTAAGACCAGCCATAGACTGAGCGACTTTCTTTCCTGCAACTAGTAGGAAGAACTAGGAGAGATGTGCTGCCAGGCGACCTATAATCATGGCATCATAAAATGGGAACTCAGCATCAAGGGTGGAACAACTCTATTCCTAAATTATCTAAGCCCCCTTGCCTTCTGGAGAGTGTGCCTTGCGCCAACCCAACTGGTTGTTAATTTGTAGGACCTAGGTGTCAGTGAACTGAAGATGCCTGGGTCAGAGTATGCCAGATCCATTATGGCTTCAGGGAGGACTACCACACCAGCCCATAGCTGCACTAAGACGGGGGGGTTATGTTGATGGTCCCTTACCAAAGGATTCAGAGCCTGGTACCCTCTGTCCAGCTAGTGGTCATAACACAATATGCAAACTCATCAACTAACAAGCAGTATAAACATTAAAAAGTATATGTCCGGGAGTTAGAATGGTAACACAGAGTCCTAATGAAGCTGGGATAGGGAGCATACTGAACCAATATACCCACCACAGGGATGCAGTCATGACGAACCCAGACTACAGGCACAAGAAAACATCTGCAGACCAAGTGCCAATGAGCCAAGGCCAGAATTGGTGAAGTCCAGAAAGTCACGGTCATCAGGCAGCCTCCCAGAACCAAGGGGACCCCCTGAAAAGTGGTGAATAACAATAGAACATTATCCAATCGGAGTGGCAGTTAGGGCTCATGAGCAGTAGGGTGGCTTCCAGCTGGCTTGCTTGAGACTGAATGGGACCAGGATCTTCTGCTGTGTTGTGGTCTTGGGGTAGGAGGATGCTGGCCCTCCTACAACATCGACAGATCTAGTCAGTCTGGAACAGGAACTTCCAGAACATCCAGAGCAGAGAGAGGTGGTAACTGCTCCGGGGAGCAAAAAGTAAAAGAATCATCTCCCTTACTGACCAGGAGATGGAAGGGGTGTCCCCAGCCGTAAGTAGCCTCTGAGTTCCTGATCACTTCCAGAAGAGGATGGGTAGCCGCTCGCATCTTAAGATTCAGACAAGAGAGATCCACTGGGTCCTTGACCCATGCACAACGCATGATCTCTTCTTTTAAGGTGTAAAAGTGGACTCTAGCCAGGACGTCATGGGGTATGGAGCATCCCCCATCCATGAACCCTGTCCTCTATGTACTTGGTCCAATTCCATCTCCACCATAAGTGGTTTGTCAAGCAGACGGTTTAGGATGGCTGTAACTGTGGCTTTAAGGCCTCTGAAATGCCCCACAGCCTGGTATTGTTTCTGCGACTACGGTTATCTCCGTCATCAATGAGATGGTGCATCATGGTAAGTCTGTTGTGTTGCTCTCTCCTGAGCCTCCTCTAGTGTGGCCACGTGGGCTTGCAGTGTGGTTGTGGTGGTTTCTCCCGCTGTAACCCAGTTGCCAACAGAGTCAATCGCTTAATTCATGTATCTCCTACTCATGATTGAAGCAGCCATCTCCTAGATATCCTGCTTGGTGAGGAGAGCCAGCATGTTACTCCAGCTTCTCTCCAGCATCTGTTCATGTGCAGGCAAGGCATGCGAACAGGATGGAGAAGTAGCCCTTGGTAGTTCAGGAGACACAATGGAAGATACAGAGGGGCCATGAGGCTGTAAGAGAGAAGCAGAGACGGTGTGCTGGGACTTCCCTACTTTCTTCTGCGCCATATTGGGGTGACTGGAGACCTTTAAGAAATTTGAGGCAATGTCCTGTCTCCTCTGTGCTGACGGTACTCTGTCGCAGGCAAGTGATATTGATGAGATCCAGAGAGAGATTTCCCAGGCTGCACAGAGCTTCCCAAATGCACAGCCTCACAGTGCCATTACCTAACCACGCCCCTCTAACTGACACTTGACACTTTTTGGGAACCAGTGACACAAATACAGTGATCAGAGCTAACAATATGCACTGTGACTGTACTAACGACACTGACTGGGAAGGGGTTAAACAGGTAGGGATAACAAAGGGTTAAATATGTGCCTAGCCAGTGTTTTGGTTTTTTACTATGCGGTGTTTTTACAAAGGGAAGTGATGGATTTTATTTCTTGCTTTGCAGGGAAAGAAAATGCATCACTTCCCCACTGGCAGGACAGAGCTCTGCCTTGTTTACATAAGACGGACGATCGGCACATGTCTGTGTTCATCCATTGGCCAGCACTCGCTGATCAGTATTTGCTGTGTCTACTCACAGCACTGCCAGGGCACGCCCACGCTAACCCCCTATCTGGAAGTGTTGAATCACGTACCTAGTGCATGATCCAGAGCAGTAGAATCGCCTTGCTGCCGTATATGTATGTTATATGGTCGGCAAACAGTTAATGTAATGATAAGATGATGTGTTTCAAATCCTGCATGCATGATTCATTGTTGTTTTTCCTCAGTTTCACTCAATCCCTACTTATTATCAATAAAACCACAAACTTGAAATACTGTCTTGATTTATTGAACAGAGTTTGAACTTCAGATAAGCTCAAACAAAACATGTAGTGAGGACAGATCTGTAAGAAAATGTACTGCAATGCCTACCACTGCAGCAGCCAGAAGAATGAGATATTAATCACAAAGTGCATGGTGTATAAAACAAAATAATACACTTATGGTTTTATTTAAAGTAGAATTCCGGGATATATATAACTAATCTTTAAACTGCTTCCACTCCCTCTTCTAACACCTATACTAATTTCCCTGTGGAAGAAAGATGTATATCTATTTCTGGACCAGTACATTGCGGGCAGGTGGCCCGTACAGGCAAAATGATATATTGGTACGACACTGCCTGTTTCTAGGATTAGGGCATGTGCATGAAAAAAAAAAAAAAAAGCAGATGTGATCAAATACCACCAAAAGAAAGTTCTATTTGTGGGGGGGGCATACGTTTTATTTGGATACAGCATCGCACATCCACGCAATTGTCAGTTAACCACTTCCCGGCCACTTGCCTTCCAGCGCAAACCGACATATACCGCAGCTAGGGGGCGAGCGGGCACCCCTACTCGGCAGCAGGGACGCCAATGCACGGGGCAGGTGGCTCTGATTGCCGCCGGGCACCCACGATCGCTCCCCGCTGAGAGAGAAGGACGGGCAGCTGTTGTAAACACAGCTAACCGTTCTTCTCTCTGAAAATGATCACAGAGCGCCGTGATCCTTCTATATAGGAACACAGGTCTCTGTGATCATTTTTCACAAGCCGCGTCCCCCACAGTTAGAATCACTCCCCTAGGCTCACATTTAACCCCTTGATCACCCACAGTGTTAACCCCATTCCCTGCCAATGGCATTATTACAGTAACAGTGCATATTTTTAGCACTGATTACTGTAGTAATGTCACTGGTCCCCCCAAAAGTGTCAAAACGTCAGTTAGGGGTCTGATCTGTCCGATGCAATGTTGCAGTCCCGCTAAAAATCGCAGATCGCTGCCATTACTAGTAAAAACAATAAAAATGACATTAATCTTTCCCATAGTTAGTAAACGCAATAACCTTTGCACAAACCAATCAAAATACGCTTATTGCAATTTTTTTTTACCAACGATATGTAGCAGAAAACAAATTTGGCCTATACTGTTAAAAAATTTAGATTTTTAATTTTTTTTTTCTGGGGAATGTTACTGTATATAGCAGAAAGTGAAAAATATTGTTTTTTTTTTTTTTGAGAATTGTTGCTCTTTTTTTGTTTATAGCGCAAAAAATAAAAATTGCAGAGGTGATCAAATACCACCAAAAGAAAGCATTATTTGTGGGAAAAAAGGACATCAATTTTATTTGGGTACAGGGTCACATGACCGCACACATGCCAGATAAATTAACGCAGTGCCGTATCGCAAAAAAATGGCCTAGTCTTTGGGGGGGGGGGGGGGTAAAACCTTCCGGGGCTGAAGTGGTTAATAAACAATGCAAACTGCAGTAACCTATAGCAACCAATCAAAACTAACTTTGCTAAAACTGGTTCAGTAAAAGATTCTGATTGGCTGCTGATTTGACTTCATACATACCCCACTCTTTTATAGAATAAAAAGGTACAACTAGATTTAATCAAAAACATCAACAAATTAAAACATCAAAAATACAAATTGGACTGCTCTAGTTTATGAGTCCAATAATTATTTTTTGGCTATCAGAGGTATTAATGGTTTCCCAGGGCACCTAGAATATAGGTATTCTCTAACTGCTGAAAAGTTTAACTGCCATTGGTTGTACTGCTATGTGCAAACATAAATAGCCAGACACAGCAGGTTAAACCAGTAGGTTATTGGTATACCAGTACACATTTTTGAGGCTTGTTAATGCAGTTATTTTTATTCAATTTTAGGTATGCAGTATTTAACAGCCCACTCAGAATAGAGCAAAACCAAACATTATGGCAGTTTCTCTCATTTTGGGCACAATTCACTAAATTCACTGGGGCGGTATTCTACGTCACTTCCGGTCTGCAGTTTGCCAGCCATTGGAACGCAGAAGCATCCCGGCGCTGCAACACTGAATACTGAACCAATCAGCCTGAATCGTGAGTCGATATTACTTGCCTTATATATATGACAGTGTATACCGCACCATGGGGATGTTTCTGTGTTTGAGCCCCTAGATGGGACCTGCTTATCCGTGAGGATTCTCTGGAACCCGGCTCAACAGGCACAGTTTGGACCCCATTTTACCCCTTTGGAATCCCATCTACTTTCATAGCAATTATTGTGACTACACAGGTGAAAAGAAAGGGTGAGTGCTCCATCTAGTGGATATTACAGGTACAGGCACCTGTGTTCTGCCATACTCTCCTTTCGCACTTCACCTATCACAGACAGTAGTCCTAAGCACAGTTGTATATAAGGGGTTTCTTCTCTCCCCCTCCCCCCCCCCTTTTTTCACCACCACACTATTATAGTGTCACTGATCTCTTATCTTATTACCACTCAGGTTATTTTGTATTGATTTATATATTGTTGCACTTTATATTAAATTAATTCTTTGCACTCTGTGTTATTATCTTTCACTGCACTTTGAGTGTTTTTCAGGGCTTATACGATTTAGCCCAAATATTGTCTCGGTCAGTTTGCACTTTGCACCTGCACTTTATTTTTGCACTAATTTATTTATCATTTATTATATATTATTATATATTGTTTTACATCTATATGGTTTATATACTAAGACCACCTTTGTTGTTTTTTTTGGAACATCTATATACCAGGTAGCGCCGTTTCCAACCTTTTTTACTTTCTCTTATACATTCGTGGCTCCTAATTTTTAGGAGTTGGTTGGTGGCAGCTTCTATACCTGCATCTTTGCTTTCATTACTCCATAGCGCTGGTCAACCCCCCACTTACAATTCACTAAAGCTTATCGCATGCGTTAGGTCAGTCACATGATCACTTAACGCATGCGATAACGAAAATGTCAATTCCTTATCGCTCGTTTGCCGTATTTATTGGAAACCCTAAAAAAGTTTGGTAAATAACGCATAAAAAGCCATTAAAGTAAATTCACTAAAGGAAATAAATAAATGCATGCAGTAATTAAGTACTGCTCCGAGCTTACGATAACTATACGGTAACCACGGCAATGTTAGACACCCCCCCCCCCCCCGTAATTGGTTGAAACATAGGTGGGAAAGTGCAAGCTGGAGGTGTGTGTTGGGTAAGAGAAGTAAGGTGCTATCAGAGGATATCTTATTTAAATGGAGCCATTTGCAGTCTCCTGGATTTGATTTGTGCACAATCTTGAGGCACACCAACCTGAAGGCTTGTTCACACCATGTACAAGTTTTTCTAAGAACTGCTTTTTAAAAATGCACTGCATCAAAATGCACGGTACTGCACGAACACGTGTATTTGCTAGATGTTTGGGCATGCTATATAAAATTAGGGCAAAAGGCAGCGTGTTTTTTATGTGGTGTGGGAAACCGTGCGATTTTGCACGTGTTCCAATACCACACCTGGCTTGAACAAGCTCTAAAATGTAGTCACTGATAAGTATGTAGCGCCAGTCAGTAGCAGCACGTAGAACTAGTCAGTGAGTAGTATGTAATGCCAGCCAGTGAGCAGTATGTAGTGCCAGCCAGTGAGCAGTATGTAGTGCCAGCCAGTGAGCAGCATGTAGTGCCAGTCAGTAAGCAGCATGTAATGCCAGCCAGTAAGCAGTATGTATTGCCAGTCAGTGAGCAGTAGGTAGTGCTAGTCAGTGAGCAGTATGTATTTTCAGTCAGTGAGCAGTATGTAGTGCCAGTCAGTGAGCAGTATGTAGTGCCAGTCAGTGAGCAGTGTGTATTGCCAGTGAGTGAGCAGTGTGTAGTGCCAGTGAGTGAGCAGTATGTAGTGCCAGTGAGTGAGCAGTATGTATTGCCAGTCAGTGAGCAGTATGTAGTGCTAATCAGTGAGTAGTGTGTAGTGCCAGTCAGTGAGCAGTATGTAATGCCAGCCAGTGAGCAGTATGTATTGCCAGTCAGTGAGCAGTATGTAGTGCCAACCAGTGAGCAGTATATAGTGCCAGCCAGTCAGCAGTATGTAATGCA
Source organism: Pelophylax lessonae (assembly GCF_965119305.1). NCBI lineage: Eukaryota > Metazoa > Chordata > Amphibia > Anura > Ranidae > Pelophylax > Pelophylax lessonae. The sequence continues at coordinate 233,491,357 of NC_138769.1, forward strand.
AGCCAGTGAACAGTAAGTAGTGCCAGCCAGTGAGCAGTGTGTAGTTGTAATGTTCCGGTACCTCTGGTACCCTTGCTTCCATATTTCTCCTCTCTTAATTGCGTCCCATCTTGTATAACAAAGGACGCATATACCTTTAAGACCGGATGACATCACTGCCGAGCGCCGCTATGAGCGGCTATTTCAATCGCCGGTTTGCTCTCACTCATCGCTCGTTCAAACCCACATGTTCATCGCACCTACGCCTGAGAAGTCGGAGCTGCTGACATACCTTCCTTGCTGAACTGAAGCCGGAAACCTCGCTGGTGATCCGTATCTCGCTACGGGATCACCCCTCTCCAATGGACACTGTTATTCCTAAACCTATCTAAGTGATAAGTACCCCGCAGGGGATTCTTGCTACCAATCTCCTACTGTCATCTACTGCAATTACCAAGACTATCTATCTATCTATTCACTATCACCTACATAAGACTGTTAGCTCTTGGGACTACCTTGAACTATCCTTGCACTAGGTTACTCTGTCTAAGTATACTCCATCTGTGTCCTCTTACCATCTGCACTATACTTGACATCAGAACCTATCTGCTTTACCATCACCTGCAACTCTCCTAATACTACTTCTAGTGCTCACCATACAATAGCCTGTCTCTCATCTATACCCTCATATACTCTATCCCTCCATTAAACATCTATTGATATATATATAGTATATAACAGGCTGCACACGGTGATGAAGTCCTGAGAGTTGGATATGTTGTTCAACAGATTCTCTACAAGGCTACTGAGTGTAATAATTCTGCAGCTGTAAATCCATCCACAAACAAAAACGCATGAACGTTACAGATTGAACGAGCCTTTAAAAAAAAATATGGATTCAGCAGAATTATCCACTCATGTACTACAATTAAAACAGCAAGTAGATGCATTGATCCATGCGCTTACAGAGGTAAAAAATGACAATCAAACCTTGAGACAGCAGCTTGGCCGTCTCACACAGCCTCCTGCTGCTCAGCCCCGTGAGCCCAAGATAAACCCTCCTATAGTGTTTTCTGGTGATCGGAGCAAATTCCGTGAATTTAAAAACGCATGTCAATTGTTTTTTTTGTTAAAACCTCTAACCTACACCACTGACCAAATTAAGGTTTGTACCATCATCTCCTATTTAACGGGTGAACCCCGGGCCTGGGCAGATGCTCTCTTTGAAAAGGATGATCCACTCCTTAATTCTTATCCCTTATTTCTAGCACAACTTGCTACTTTATATGAAGACCCCAACAAGCAGAGTACCGCTGACACACAATTACGGGCCTTAAAACAAGGAAGGAGACCTGTTGAAGATTTCGTGGTGAATTTTAAAAGATGGTCCCCTGATTCAGGGTGGAACGACACATCTTTGCGAACGCAGTTTAGACTCGGCCTATCTGAGGCCGTTAAAGACGAGCTCGCCCGAGCGGATTTACCTGGCACTCTAGAGGGACTGATCCAGACCAGTATCAATATTGACAGACGACTACGAGAAAGAAAGGCTGAGAAGATGGGCTCACCATTTTCCAGTCCTTCTCGGATGTTGCCTGATGACCCTACTCCTATGGAAGTAGGAATGATACGTCCACCTCTGACCCTTTCTGAACGTGCCAGGAGGAAAACTGAACATCTTTGCATGTACTGCGCATCCCCGAATCATTTGGTAAATGACTGTCCTCTTGTCTGCAGAAAAGAGGGTGAGTGTTCAAATGTCTTGCTAGGGGGACTCACAACTTCCTTCTCTAATCCTTATCTTTTTGTTCAATTAACATTGCAGTGGGACCAAACTAGGATCACCACCAAGGCTATGATTGACACAGGATCTTGTGGAAACTACATTGACATTTGTTTTGTCTCCCTTAATAAAATACCTATTGTTTCAAAACCCAAACCTGTCTCCGTTAGTTTTATTAACGGTACCCCTTTATCCTCTGGTCCTATCACCAGTCAGACACAGGCACTTCTTGTAACTGCTGACGAGTCTCATGTGGAGACCACCACCTTTGATGTATTAACTTCACCACATTTTCCAATCATTTTGGGACTTCCCTGGTTACACATACATCAACCAATCATCGATTGGAAAACAAAAACGTTAACCTTCTCTTCTCACTATTGTGAGACGATGTGTAACCTCCCCACACATGATAGGATCCTGTCTGTACTGCCGGATGACATTATTCCTAAGTGTTATCAAGATTTATCGGAGGTTTTCCTTGAGAAAAACGCTCAAATGCTACCTCCTCATAGGGACTATGATTGTTATATCGATCTGCTCCCTAATAGCAAGTTGCCTTACGGACATGTATATCCTCTCTCACAGGATGAACTCTCTCACCTTAAGGAGTATCTGGATGAAAACTTGGCAAAAGGATTCATCCGACCTTCTACTTCCTCCACTGCGGCTGGGCTCTTCTTCGTCCGCAATAAGGACTCTAGCCTTAGGCCTATCATTGATTTCAGACAATTAAATGCCCTCACAATAAAGGATCGTTATCCTTTACCCCTTATTCCTGAACTTATCGAACAGGTGCGTGGGGCTTCTTTCTTTTCAAAATTGGACCTAAAAGGGGCATACAATTTAATTCGAATCCGTAAAGGGGATGAATGGAAGACGGCATTCAGAACCAGATACGGACTGTTTGAGTACCTTGTAATGCCATTTGGGCTATGTAATGCCCCCGCAGCCTTCCAACGGTTTATAAACGAGATATTCCGAGACTTGCTTGATGTTTGTGTGGTAGTATATTTGGACGATATACTTATCTATTCTCATTCCTTACCTGAGCACATAAAACATGTGAGACTTGTGTTGTCAAGACTACTTGCACATAACTTATATGTTAAATCAAAGAAATGTTTGTTTCATAAAGAGGAGGTACTATTCCTAGGATATATTATATCTAAAAGTGGAATCAAAATGGACATAAGCAAAATATCCTGCATTCTGGATTGGCCTGTGCCAACCACTCGCAAAGCATTACAAAGGTTCCTAGGATTCTCTAATTACTATAGGAAATTCATTAAAAACTTCTCTGCGATTGTGAAACCTCTCACACAACTTACAAGCACGAAGAGACCATTTAATTGGACAAAAGAAGCAAATGGAGCATTCTCTCTGCTGAAATCAAGCTTTACCACTGCCCCCATACTATGCCATCCAGACCCATCCCTTCAATACATCTTGGAGGTAGATGCGTCTAATATGGCAGTAGGAGCAGTTCTCTCACAACGACCAACAAACACCTCACCTCTTCACCCAGTTGCTTTCTTTTCAAAGTCATTAAGTAGCCCCGAGGTGAACTACCCAGTAGGTGAGAAGGAGTTATTAGCCATAAAACTGGAATTAGAGAATTGGAGACATCTACTTGAGGGCACTCAATTGCCAATTCTGATATATACTGATCACAAAAACCTCCAATACCTTCAGACTAATAGAACTCTTTCCCACCGGCAGGTACGGTGGTAGTTAAATTTGTAATGGTAAATGGTAAATTTTTTAGTAACTTACACGCCCGCAGACAAAAATAAAAAAGCGGATGCACTCTCACGACTAGCCGAGAAAGATTGCACTGAGGTTCCCTCAGTTCCTATAATACCACTTGAACGTATTATCGGAGTCGTTCGCTCACTAAAGGAGGAGATTTTGCACAGCATAGGGTTGGATTCACCTCCACCACAACTAACTACTGACGCAGAAGGCTTCCTCTACTACAACGATAAATTATACATACCCCCTACTATGCGAACCAAGATCTTAGAATTGTCGCATGATGTACCTATGGCAGGACATATGGGTATGACTAAAACTCTCAATCTACTCACTAGGCAATTTTGGTGGCCAGACATGAAGACAACCGTAAAAAAGTTCGTTTCATCTTGTGATATCTGTGCAAGGTCTAAAATTGACAACATGAAACCATCAGGATTACTTTGTAGTTTACCGATACCCCACGTTCCGTGGGAAGTGGTATCCTTAGACTTCATAGTGGAATTACCACCTTCCAAAGGATTCAACACCATCTTGGTATCAGTGGACCATCTGACCAAGATGGCACATTTCACCCCTATCCGAAAACTACCTTCATCCAAACAAACAGCAGAATTACTTGTGAAACATGTCTTTAAGTTACATGGTATTCCAAAAACACTGCTGTCTGACCGTGGTTCACGATTTATCTCAAAGTTTTGGCTAGCTCTATGTCAGATACTGCGAATAGAGCGTAACCTCACTTCTCCCTACCACCCTCAGACCAACGGACAGACAGAGAGAGTTAACCAGTGCATTGAACAGTACCTGCGTTGCTATACTTCGTATCTACAGGACGATTGGGCAGATCTCCTCCCACTGGCGGAATTCGCCTATAACAACGCTACTCATAGCACTACTAAGCAAAGTCCGTTTTACCTGAATTATGGGTTTCATCCCACACTCCTTCCTCCACGTATCTTACCATCAAGTAATCCAGTGGCATCTGATTATCTTGCCCAGATAAAGGATTCTCTGGGATTACTCAACAATACCATATCTCATGCTCATAGCCAACAAAAAAAGTACTACGACCTCCGTAGGAAACCCTCTCCCCAATATGCCATTGGGGATCTTGTTTGGCTTTCTACAAAAAATCTGAGACTAAAGATCCCTAGTAAAAAACTTGAACCTCTGTTTCTGGGACCTTTCCCAATAGAGAAGCTTATTGGTAAAGCTGCAGTACAACTCACATTGCCAGTAGACCTCAAGATACATCCTGTCTTCCATGTGTCTCTACTGAAGCCCCATGTTCCTAACCAAGGAATAAGGCCTACTATCTCACCTCCACCTCCTGTACAAGTGGAAGGTGGAGAAGAATTTGAGATAAAGGAAATTTTGGATTCCTGTTTCAATAGAAGAAGACTCCAGTATCTTGTACGATGGAAGAATTATGGGCCCCAAGATGACACCTGGCTGGATACCTCCAATATACATGCCCCTAGACTGATTCGCAATTTCCACTCGAAATATCCGGAAAAACCAGTTCTAGAGGCCTTCCGGAGCCGGCCTTAAGGGGGGGGGGTACTGTAATGTTCCGGTACCTCTGGTACCCTTGCTTCCATATTTCTCCTCTCTTAATTGCGTCCCATCTTGTATAACAAAGAACGCATATACCTTTAAGGATGACATCACTGCCGAGCGCCGCTATGAGCGGCTATTTCAATTGCCGGTTTGCTCTCACTCATCGCTCGTTCAAACCCACATGTTCATCGCACCTACGCCTGAGAAGTCGGAGCTGCTGACATACCTTCCTTGCTGAACTGAAGCCGGAAACCTCGCTGGTGATCCGTATCTCGCTACGGGATCACCCCTCTCCAATGGACACTGTTATTCCTAAACCTATCTAAGTGATAAGTACCCCGCAGGGGATTCTTGCTACCAATCTCCTACTGTCATCTACTGCAATTACCAAGACTATCTATCTATCTATTCACTATCACCTACATAAGACTGTTAGCTCTTGGGACTACCTTGAACTATCCTTGCACTAGGTTACTCTGTCTAAGTATACTCCATCTGTGTCCTCTTACCATCTGCACTATACTTGACATCAGAACCTATCTGCTTTACCATCACCTGCAACTCTCCTAATACTACTTCTAGTGCTCACCATACAATAGCCTGTCTCTCATCTATATCCTCATATACTCTATCCCTCCATTAAACATCTATTGATATATATATAGTATATAACAGGCTGTACACGGTGATGAAGTCCTGAGAGTTGGATAGGTTGTTCAACAGATTCTCTACAAGGCTACTGAGTGTAATAATTCTGCAGCTGTAAATCCATCCACAAACAAAAACGCATGAACGTTACAGTAGTGCCATTCAGTGAGCAGTATGTAGTGCCAGTCAGTGAGCAGTATGTAGTGCCAGCCAGTGAGCAGTATGTAGTGCCAGCCAGTGAGCATTATGTAATGCTTAGCTAGTGAGCAGTATGTAGTGCCAGCCAGTGAGCAGTATGTAGTGCCATTCAGTGAGCAGTATGTAGTGCCAGTCATTGAGCAGTATGTAGTGCAAGTCAGTGGACACATGGAATTCCTGCAGGAAAAGCCTCTCTTCATCAGCTACTTATCGAATCAATTGCAGGGCTGCTATCTCTGCTCCTTTTTCCATATCCAGCTGCTGGATCATCCATAGCAGCCACCTGTACAAGGAGCAAAGGATATGGCCACAGCCCCGGTCCCAGCCATCATCTCTAGCTGACCAGGATGAAGGTGGTGGAGGGAAAATCCATTAAAAAAATTAGGGAAGAGGACAGCACCATGGACAGCTCCTGCCCCTCTGCTTACAAGTAGCTTCCTATCACCTGTAGAGGAATCTAAGAAAGCTGTGCAGGCGCCAGATGAGCTGCTTGTTGACCTATGATGCCATCGGTTGGTGGGAAGTGGGCGGGCAGCCCAACACAGGGTCAGTACTTGTATTTTCAACCTGTGACTCTATGTAAAAAAAAAAAAAAAAGTAGGCTCAGATCAAGTATTTTTTTAAGGAATTCACATAGCCCTTTTCCTGGAGAAAGTAAATGTACATTTGTTTGGTGTGAATGGTGCAAAACTGAATGTATATAGGCTAAAACCTGTCCTGTTTAAATGTAAATATTTTCTTTCAAAGGTAAAATAATGCATTTGGCCGGTAGATTAGCTTATTTTAATGTGTTTCTGTGCGATTCACAAAGAACAAATGCACATGCAATTTCACTTAGCGAATGGCTATGTGAATTTATTTATCAACCTCTAATTGATGCACAATCTGGAAACATGTATTCTCCCTTTTCTAGCTGTATACTGAAAGAGATAGTAAAAAACATGGTCAGAATGATGGAGTAAGCTTCTTAGTTATAAAAGACAGGATAAAGGTGCTCAGTATCCTTGATGGTTTTAACATCCCTGCAGGGGCTCTGCTAGTGGCTATTGACATTGAAATGACTTACTGCAATATCCTCTATTAATCTGAAATTAGAATGATTGATATGTTTCTTAGAATTAGAACAATCATCCTGGCTGTATAACAAATGAATCTTGCTAGATCATATTTTTACACATAATGTGTTTGTTTCATGGTTCCCACTTCCTCCAGATGCAGGGAGTTGTGATGGAGACATGCTGCATAAGCCACTAACCTCTACCTGGGGGCTGGGAATGCCAAATTTTCTCAGATGACTCATTTTAATGTATCCGTGCCACATTTTGTTATAGCATGGGTACATAGATGATGTGTTTGTCATGTGGACGGGAATGGCTCAAGAACTATCTGAATTCATTTGTGTCTTAGGCAACAATCTATCAAGTGAAAATGTCATTCTTAGATGGAAAGAGTATTGTACAAGAGGATGGCTCTTTATCCATGGCACTGTACTGGAAACCTACTGCAGGTAATATTCCATACTAAAAGTGCCTGCTTCTTATTAAAAGTATACCTCAGACCTAGTGCCTAAGAATTAGGAGAAACTGTTCCAATTAAGATGATACCTACTAATGAGTAACAATGTATTAAAAAGTACTGTCCTAAGAAGGTATACAGATGATCCACCTTGATTGAGACAAATTAATACAGGGTCCTTACTGTGGGGTATATCCCTGTTTGGAGAGAGGCTCATTGATGTGTGGCATGTATAGCCAATGGCCTTGTAGAAGAGATTTATTTGGACCTAAACATTTTGTTGATTGCCAAAAAATATATATGATCTATTTGATGTATTTGTTGCATCATTTGCTCTTTAGGGAAGACTAAGGGGTAGATTTACTAAAACTGAAGCACTCCAAATCTGGTGCAGCTCTGCCTGGTAGCCAATCAGCTTCTAATTTCAGCTTGTTCAATTAGAAATTAACAATAAAACCTGGAAGCGGATTGGTTTCTATGCAGAGTTTCACCAGATCTTTCACTCGCCTGTTTTAGTAAATAACCCCCTAAGTGACATTTTCATCACTGGATATATGACCACATTTACTTGGGAAACTCTGAACCCTAATTAACAGACATGAGGGTATGGAATATAATTAAAATACATCCAGTATTAGTTTCATGACCCTAGAAACTATGTCTACACATAAGGTATCCTAAGGCCTCTAAGCTTAATGAAGATTTAGATTACAGACCCTTCTTTTGCCCGGTATGAATCTGTTTTTTCAACTCGTTGGATAATTTATGCCTAAATCTTTATGTCCTTGTTTTTAGGTACGTGCTGTTACTTTTTAAAAATATAATAGAATTTACCTACAGTATATGCATATAATATATGATACTAAATAGTGAGGGTATATAAGGAAATTTATTGCACTATATATAAGGGGATTTGCATACAGGTCATTTTTTCTAATTACTGTTGTCACACAATAACATCACATTGAGCCATATTACCTCACTGATATCTTTAAATACTGTATGCCCCCCTATCTAGCTCTTGCTTTGGGCACATTTATAAGGGTGTATGTCTCTGTACTTTGGCAGACTCATCATCTTTTTAGATTATTTATATTCACACTATCCTGGCCTATCTTAAACCATTATTAAATCTTATAAACCCAAAAACAAAAATGTATTATATATCAGCTTACCAATTCTGTACCAATAACTGCATTCGTTTTATTTTTTTTAGAGTTTTTTCCTTTTTGCTTTACCTGGTAAACCTATTTTATGTATATAAGATACCTATTTCTTGTAATTCTAATTAATGGTTTGCACTACTAATGTATTCTTGAACAGACATTGTACAGTACATATACCATATGTCTTATTTCCTCCTGATGAAGCAGATCTTGCATATCTGGGAAACAAGTAGCATTGTCCTCTTTCCAATGCATCATCTTAGGGCTGGCAAGGGTATCATATCCATAAATACATATAAACTTCTCAAAACCAATTACTGGGGTGGACTTCCATGAAACACTACAACACATACAAAAAATACCACATTTTATTAAAACACCTAAACACATCAAAAACATAAAAACTGTTTAACTTTTTCAAACTTTTTTGGATGTTTTTAATAACTTTTTTTTTTTTTTTACAAATATATGTTGTGTGGTACTGTAAAAGTCTGACCTTCTTTTGCTAGTCCCACTACAGAATCAGCACCAGTTTACTGAAATAGATCATTCTGTAGTACAATGGTGTTTATATTAATAGACAACTTTTGCATAATAGGTGGCTGGCAAGTGGCTGTTTTGGGTTATAAATACTGTTTTTAGAATTTTAAGCTCTGAATTTTGTATGATCGTAACATAATGAATTGTTTGTTTTTACATGTTATGTTTAAACTCTCTGTAAAAAAACAAAACAAAAAAAAACCCCTATACTTATTTTGAACACATTGGTATCTTAAAGCGGAGTTCCGGCCACATACATATTTTTTAACTAAAAATACCCCCCTAATCCTAAGCTATCCCAAATTACCCTAACACTAACCCCACATTACAGGTCATTACAGTTATAGAAAAAAAAAAATACTTACCTTTAAATTTGATTGCAGAGCACGGCCATGTCCGATGCGGGCATCTGAAGCCTGTGGTGTCCCCCGTTGTGTCCTTCTTCCGGGTTCCTGGCTACCCAAAATGCCGATGCGCTGTAAATTGCGATTAGCAATCAGAGTAGCAGCCGGGGCTGTTCCCATTGCATCCTAGGATTGATGACGCTCATCTCCCAGGACGCAATGCAAAGGAGGAAGTGACATCGGCGGCCGTGTCCGCACAAGGTGGAAGAGGAAGGAAGGTAAGTTTATTTTAATTAAAAACAAGGTAAGTGAAAAAGAAAAAAAATATTAACTATCCAATTCTTTTTCAGGTTTTTTTTTTGCTAACTGATGCTGCAAAAAAAATTTTTTAGGGTGGAACTCCGCTTTAACCACTTGCCTAAAGTGCACTTTCACCCCCTTCCTGCCCAGACCGATTTTCAGCTTTCAGCACTCTCACACTTTGAATGACAATTACTCAGTCATGCAACACTGTACCCATAAACAAATTGTGTCCTTTTCTTCACACAAATAGAGCTTTAATCACTACTACACTACGCATGATGCCCCAAAGAAACTCTTGTACCTTTTTTGGGCATCATGCGTTGTTTGCGCGATGTTACCGCAATTCGGCAGGCGGAAATCGCGGCAACATCGCACAGCGTTTGGGGTGCTATTGCAAATCACAGGCGTCCCGCGATTTGCAATGATTTCCGTATCGCGGGCAGAATCGCTGTGATTCTGCCCGCGATTGCTACGCTCACATGTGAACGTAGCCTTATGGGTGTCAATTTCTGGGCACTGATGAGGTGACTGTTGGGTGACAGGTGACATTGGGGGGGGGCTGAGGACTGTGTGGGGACCTTTATTTTTGTGCTTTTACTTTTACAGGTACACAGAGCAGTAACTCACTGTTTCTGGCTCTGCTCTCCTCACACTGGAAACTATGTGAGGGGAGAAGAGCTAGTAACAGTGAGTTACTGCTCTGTGTTTACATTTTGTGATCGGCTGTGAATGGATTCACAGCCGATCACATAGTAAACAGTCACTGTCAGTGACTGTTTACTACTGCCGGTGACTAGCTGTGTTCCTAGGGAACACAGAGCCACCGACATGACCGCGCTGCGCGCTCCCGATCGCGCATGCGTGGTCATCTTCTGGGCTCCGCTATTGTGATCGGCTGTGTGATTAGATCACAGCCGATCACATGGGAAACAGCCATGCCCATTGGCTGTTTCCCCCCTGCCGGTGACAGGCTGTGTCCTGGGGACACGCCGACACCGGCAGTGCAGGGCGGCGCGCACACGATCGCGCTCCTGCCCTGCCTGAATGGGCCGCCGTCATAGGACGGCTGCCCAGAACAATGGTCGCACCGCTCCGCCGTCATATGACGGCGGGCGGGTGGCAAGTGATTAAAAGTCCTATATCTTCTTGGAAGAAAATGAATTGTGCATACGGCACATGTGAAAATGTGTAGTATTACTTGTTTTTAACCACTTAAGGACCGGAAAATTTTCCCCCTTAATAACCAGCCCATTTTTTGCGATTTGACTCTGCATTAATTTAACGGACAATTACACTGCTGTGTGATGCTGTACCAAATAAAATTGATGTCCTTTTTTCCCCACAAATAAAGCTTACTTTTGGTGGTATTTTATCACCTGTGCGATTTTTATTTTTTACGCTATAAACAAAAAAAGCGACAATTCTGAAAAAAAAAAAAAAAAAAAAAACAATATTGTTCACTTTCTGCTATATAACATTCCCCAAAAAAAAAAAAAAAAATAAAAATCGAATTTTTTCATCATTTTAGACCAATTTGTATTCTTTGTATTATTTGCTACATATTTTTGTTAAAAAAACCCCCAGTAAGCGTATTTTGATTGGTTTGTGAAAAAGTTATCGCGTCTACAAACAAGGGGAAAGATTTATGTCATTTTTATTTATTTATTTTTACTAGTAATGGCAGTGATCAGCGATTTTTAGCAGGACTGCGACATTGGGGTGGACAGATCGGACCCTAACTGACATTTTTGACACTTTTGGGGGGGGGGGGGGACGACCAGTGACATTACTACAGTAATCAGGGCTAAAAATATGCACTATTACTGTAATAATGAAACTGGCCAGGAAGGGGTTAACCCAGGGGCGATCAAAGGGTTAAATGTGAGCCAAGGGTGTGTTTCCTAACTGTGGGGGGATGGGCTTGTGAAATCCTAAAAATCCTGTGTTCCTAAAAAGGATCAACGCAGGAGCTCTACATTGATTCCTGAGTGTTTACAACAGCACACCGCCGTTCTCTCTTCATGGGCAACGATTGCAGGTGCCCAGCGGCAATCACGGTCGCCAGCCCCGTGGATCGGCTTCCCTGCTGGGGAGTGGGCACACCCCCCTAGGATCACTTCTGCGAACCGCCGTACAGGTATGGCGATTTGCGGGAACCTGTCCACCTGCCACCGTATATAGGCAGCGGCTGGTTGGCAAGTGGTTAATCAAAAAAGTTTTTTAATAAGAGAACAAAAAATGGTGCATACAGAAGCAGGCAATAGGAAAACTATATACTGTTCCAAATACACTTACGACCAGCATATATAGTAAAGCACAGACAAATATAGACTAAAAAGCCCCATAACAGCATTAGGGAGTAAAAGTTATCTCATATAAAATCATAAAATCCACTTCAACCGTAGCAGAGATACTGCAAAAACATCATACAGTAAGAACATGGCAATAAGAATTTTTCTGCAATCAAGTATGTAAAAACCTGACTTGTATACCAATCTCCAGACCACCTTTTAGATCTTACACTATTAAATCCTATTAACCACTTGCCCACTGAGCCCTTATACCCTCTTCCTGTCAAGGCCAATTTTCAGCTCTCTCACATTTTGAATGACAATTACTCAGCAATGCAACACTGTACCCATATGAAATGTTTGTTCTTATTTTCACAAAAATAGAGCATTCTTTTGGCGGAATTTAATCACCACTGGGTTTTTTATTTTTTTGCGCTTGAAATTAAAAAAAATCAAACATTTTGTAAAAAAATGCATTTTTCTTCGTTTTTGTTATAACATTTTGCAAATTAGTAATTTTTCTTCATAAATTTTGGCCAAAATTTATACTTTCGACATATCTTTGGTAAAAATTACCAAATTCAGTGTATATTATTTGGTCTTTCTGAAAATTATAGTCTACAAGCTATGGTACCAATCATTGAAAATTGATCACACCTATAGTACTGAAGGCCTATCTCATTTCTTGAGACACTAACAAGCCAGGAAAGTACAAATACCCCCCAAATTACCCGTTTTTGGAAAGTAGACATTCCAAGGTATTTAGTAAGAGGCATAGTAGTTATTATAAGTTGTAATTTTTCCCATAATTCTTTGCAAATTGAAGAATTTGTTTTTTTTTTTTTTTTTTTTTTTTACAAAACTGTCATATTAACAAATTATTTCTCTCACACAGCATATGCATGCTTGCAACTACACCACAAAACACATTCTGCTACTCCTCCTGAGTTTGGTGGTATGGCATGTGAGACTTTTTTCATAGCCTGGCCACATACAGAGGCCCAATATGCAGGGAGCACCGGCAGGTGTTCTAGCAAAATAAATTGCACATATCATTTCTTGACTATCAATTACATTTTTGAAGGCCCTGGAGTACCAGGAAACACCCACAAAATGACCCCATTTTGGAAAGCAAACACATCAATGTATATTCTATATTCAGCCTGTCAGTGCTCAGACCATGCACTGCACACTGCATCAAATTGGTCTGCATGGCTGTCATCCCAGAAGGAAGCCTCCTTTAAAGATGATGCGCAAGAAAGCCTGCAAGCAGTTTGCCGAAGTGTTCATCTTGGAGGTGTGTTTGGGGTTGTTATCATGTTGAAATACTGCCCTATGACCCAGTCTCGGAAGGGAGGGTTTCATGCTCTGCTTCAGTATGTACATGTTGGCATTCATGGTTCCCTCAATGAACTGTAGCTCCCCAGTACCGGCAGCACTCAGCACCCCAGACCATGACACTCCCTCCACCATGCTTTACTATAGGCAAGACACACTTGTCTTGGTACTCCTTACCTGATTGCCGTCACGCACGCTTGACACCATCTGAACCAAATAAGTTTATCTTGGTCCCATCAGACCACAGGACATTGTTCTAATAATCCATGTCCTTAGTGTTTCTTCAGAAAACTGTTTGCGGGCTTTCTTGTGCATCATCTTTAGAAGAGGCTTCCTTCTGGGACGACAGCAATGCAGACCAATTTAATGCAATGTGCAGCGTATGGTTTGAGCACTGACAGGCTGACCCCCCACCCCTTCAACCTGTGCAGCAATGCTGGCAGCACTCTATTTCCCAAAGACAACCTCTGGATAGGACGCTGAACACGTGCACTCAATTTCTTTGGTCAACCATGACAAGGCCTGTTCTGAGTGAAACCTGTCCTGTTAAACCACTGTTTGGTCTTGGCCACTGTACTGCAGCTCAGTTTCAGGGTCTTAGCAATTTTCTTATAGTGTAGGCCATCTTTATGCAGAGCAACAATTCTTTTGTTCAGATCCTTTAGAGAGTTCTTTGAAATAAGGTGCCATGTTGAACTTCCAGTGACCAGTATGAGAGAGTGAGAGTGATAACACCAAATTTAACACACATGCTCCCCATTCACTCCTAGAAACCTTGTAAGACTAACGAGTCACATGACATTAGGGAGGGAAAATGGCTAATTGGGTCCAATTTGGACATTGACTATGTGTTGAGTTATTTTGAGGGGACAGCAAATTTACACTGTTATACAAGCTGTACACTCACTACTTTTTATTAAAGCTAAGTGTAATTTCTTCAGTGTTGTCACATGAAAAGATATAATAAAATATTTCCAAAAATGTGAGGGGTGTACTCAATTTTGTGAGATACTGTATTTCTAACACATTGCATGTACGTATCAAAAATGACACCCAAAAATACATTTTGCTACTCCTCCCAAGTATGGCGATACCACATATGTGGGACTTTTACACAGCTTCACCACATACAGAGGTCCAACATGCAGGGAGCACCATCAGGATGAGCACTGATGTGCCATGGATGAAGCACGGATGAGCACTGATGTGGCATGGATGAGGCATGGATGGGCACAGATGTGGCATGGTTGAGGCATGGATGAAGTATGGATTAGCATGGATGAGTCATGAATAGGCACGGATGAGGCATGGATGGGCATGGATGTGGCATAGAGGAGTCACAGATGAGCACTAATATGGAATGGATGAGCATGCATGTGGTATGGATGAGGCACAGATGAGCACTGATGAGGTATGGGTGAGTACAGATGAGGCATGGATGGGCACAGATGAGGCATGGATGGACACGGATGAGGCATGGATGGGCATGTATGAGGCATGAAGGAAGCAAAAATGGGCATGTATGTGGCACGGATGAGGCATGGATGGGCATGGATGAGGCATGGATAGCCATGTATGAGGCACGGATGAGGCATAGATGGGCATGGATGAAGCACACCACACGGTAACACATAATGCTCAGTGTGATACATTGAAGTGGCTTTTTTCTTAGAATGGTACATAAGCACAGTATCTGTCAACAACAACATAACGCTGTGGAGCACCGCAGTAAAAAATAGGTGCAAGTCCATTCTTCTTTTATCCCCTTGCTTTCACAGCTTATTCTAAATGTATAGATAGTTCATATTGTTCTGATGGAACAGGACACAAAGAAAAGAACATGATTTCTTTAATTTATTCCACCCTTTTGAACACTCCCCATGATGACTCCAATTTACTATATAAGAGTGGATGGCAGAGGGACCTGGGGGCATTTGGGGCAATAGTGATTAACATTCACCCCACTTATTTAACCGGTTGCCGACCGCCGCACGACTATATACTGCGGCGGTCAGCCCTGGCCAGGCAGAGTGACGTATTGGTACGTCACTTGCCTGTCACTTCCTTGTGAGCCAATAGCAATCGCCCGCCGCGGCTCATTCACAGGGAAGTTAGTGCGTATGACCGGTGGACCCGATGTCCGCCGGTCACTCGCCGATCGTCGGTACAGAGGGAGAAAGTCAGGCGGCTGATGTAAACAAGCCGCCTGTCATTCTCCCCTGTGTAGAAACAGTGTTCAGACGGTTCTACTATGTAGGACCGTTGATCACTGTTCCTACACTAGTAGCCACAGCCAATCACAGTAGAAAGCACGCCCTAGGGACACACTTAACCCCTCCCTCCCCAATAAAGTTAACCCCTTCCCTGCCAGTGTCATTTTGCAGTAACAGTGCATATGTATAGCACTGATTACTGCAGTAATGTCACTGGTAACCCCAAAAGTGTCAAAAATGTCAGTCAAGGGTCGGATCTGTCCGCCGCAATGTCGCAGTACTGCAAAAAAATCGCAGATCGCCGCCATTACGCGTTAAAAAAAAAACACCAAAAATGACAGAAATCTTTCCCTTAGTTAGTAAACGCAATAACTTTTGTGCAAACCAATCAAAATACGCTTTTTGCGATTTTTTTTACCAAACATAGGTAGCAGAAATCAAATTGGCCAAAAATGTTAAAAAATTTTGATTTTTACATTTTTTTGGGGGGGAATTTCATATAAAAAAATTTGAAAAATATTGTTATTTTTGCAAACTTTACGCTCGTTTTTTGTTTATAGCGCAAAAAGTAAAAATTGCACAGGTGATCAAATACCACCAAAAGAAAGCTCTGTTTGTGGGAAAAAAAGGATGTCAAATTAGTTTAGGTACAGTGTCGCACGACCGCGCAATTGCCCATTAAATTCACGCAGTAAAAAAATCGCAAAAAAACCCCTGGTCTTTAAGCAGCCAAATCCTCCGGGGCTTAAGTGGTTAATAAAGAAGGGGATTAAAGTCCCAACCTCCTCCTTGTTCTCCATATTCACCCCACTTGTGCTGGTTTTCTCCTCTCTATTCCTAATAAAAAGGTTTCGACATCTAGCGCTCCTAATAAACAGATAATAGGGTCACATGGAAGTTTCAACATATATACAAGGGATATTGTTTAGAAAATATCTGTGAAGTAAATTCGCTTTCTCTCAATCACATTTAGGACATAAAGAGGGACTCCTACCCCCCCCCCCCCCCCAATATGTGCAACTGAGCTGGGGTTCTTTAGACACTGTGTATTAGGAATAGAGAGGAGAAAACCAGCACAAGTGGGGTGAATATGGAGAACAAGGAGGAGGTTGGGACTTTAAATTAGGTGCATGAGGACAACTGGCACATACTACAGCGTAAGATAATCTAATATATATATATATATATATATATATTTGTGGTGAGGCGTGAAAAAGTTGTAAGTTGCTCTTAAGCGACGCTTACCATTAGTCCAGGAGTCTAATTTGGTCCAGGCATAGATTTTATAGAGAAGACATATAATGTCTTTATCAACTTGAAAGTAAACCGCCCAGCCTCAATGGATCATATCTTGGAAGCAGTTCTCTTCTTCTAATATGACAGCATGGAAAAAAAGCTCTTTAGTACACTCAAAATCTGTTAATTTAATCATAAAACTGTCCCAAGTTTCACAGCCAAAGCTTACTTATGCACATTTATTAGACAAGACTTTAGTAAAGTAAATTGGTTAACTACACGTTAATTAGACAAATATGACAAATTAGTGCTGCATGGAATCTGAGTTTGACAACCCTGAAATATGCGATTAATAACAAGGAAACATTGATTTGCAGTGAAACCTCATAAAATAATTGGAGGTCTGAATAACACTGTAACAATGCGATGCCATGAAAACTTTTTTTTTTCTCAGCTTTCTTTTCTTTCAAAGTTTTTTTACTGTTTTATTTTTTTTCTGTTGTTTTATTGTCATGGTTTTTTTTTTTGGAAAAAAAAACGCTATTCTTTTTTCTCTATGGCGTGAGCCTCAGCTGTCTTCGTTCACAACAAAACAAAACAATTTGATTGTCTGTGTCCCTTGAGTCCCAGAGCTCTCAATAAGGCACATTCTCTAACCTCTGCCATATGGCTTTGTACTATGTCACATTAAACTAACTATTATAAATGTCTAAAGGGAAAGGGGGCTAGGGTTACACTTCCATTTAGCTGATTAATGTTCACTGTAAAATATAATCATAATTGATGATTTTTGGTGGACTCACCATACTGCTGTATTATTTTTTGTTTACAGAGGATGTCTTATGGTCATTGTATTCTGTCATTTTAGAGCACAACAGCTTCAAGTCGCTGTCTGCCCTTGTACTGTGTACACAGAACAAAGTTATTAAACTTCATAATATTTTATTTATCTGGAAATCAGTAACATTGAGAAGCCAAGAGGAAATTTGCCAAATGTCTTTTCATTTATTAACCTGTAGATAACTCACCTACCCAACCATACACCCCCCCCCATTCCCCCCCTTTCCATCCATACCCCCCCCCATACCCCCACCCCCCGTTCCATCAAAGATCAATATCTAAATAAACAGCAATATTAGTAAAATCATAAGTCAACGATTTTTCTTCTCTTTTCTTAACACATCCAAGTGAACAGATACATGTATCTTTTGGAATGTTAGTATTGTCATGGAAAAATATTTACCATTAAAGGAACCCTGGCACTTGCAGAGTAACAAATCTGATGAATGTATAGTGCTTACTCCCCAAAAGAGCTGCTGATGTATGGGTCCCCGGATTTCGAATAACAACCTTTCTGGCATTGCCACCCCCTGTGGCACACCAAGGCTAAAGAAAGAGGTTTTCATTCGGGAAATAGTCCTCACAAAGCAATATACAGAATGGCAATAACCATAAGCAATGGCAGGTAACAATTTTGTACAACACCACACATAACGAGAGAACCTTTTAAAGTATCTTTGTACCTCAACCTTGAATATTGGGAGGTGCTAACTAAAGGGTTGGTACTGGAAGCTAAAAGGTCTCTCAAAACTCCCCCCCCCCCCTCGTTGGTCAATGTACTATTAAATGTTGGGGCACAATGTCCCTAAATTAGAGCTTCCAGGTTGAAATGTCCTTTTAAGTAGTGGTTAAGAAGGGTGTGGCCAATGGCCTCTAACTACCATGCATTCTGTAAAATGTGTAACAGAGTTGTGGCCTGCAGCTTCTCCCTACTATGTAGTCTGTAATTAAGCCTCCTCCCTCTATCTTTTATATGGAACCTGTGGTGTTTGGGGCAACTGAGGACCCAGAAACAGTGATCACTCACAGAACCATACAACGTAAATATTCGCCAGCGTAGCACAGATCTTCAATCAAGTTTTTATTGAAGAAAGACCACAACACAAACAGTGTAATGCAACCTTTTGGAGCTGTGCAGGACCCTTTTGTTAGGCATGTGGTGACAGCTCTCATAGAACCAGTGACACCCCTTTCATCGGTCTTTCTGTGTCTCTGACAGCTGTGCTCTCCCTGCAAATATGTCAGCCCAGTTTCTTTCTGACAATGCGGCGGCCACCCACAATAGGCAGCTCTCCAATCCAGCAGCCCAGCTTATGATCACTTCTCACATCCCATGCGAGTCTGCCCTGAGCCAAGGCCTCCCTTTACTTTTCCTCCTGCTGCTTTTCTTTCCTGCTGAGACATGTAGTACCATTCAGTCCTACATCCTCCATAGTTCCAGGTGGCTCACAGCAGTCTGTTTCTTCTCCCAGGCTTTAGCAGCCAACCACTGCCTTTGCTATTCTGAGCGGTGGGTGGGTTTACCTTTCAGATCACTGTAGCTGCATCACAGCCATAGCAAACTGTCTTCTGTCTTCTTGCTTATCCCCTTCCCATATGGCCACTTCTCCGCTCACCAGTGGCCATGTGGGGAGAGGAAGAGAAGTTGTGTGACTCATAGCAGCACTGGAAATGACAGTTGGTTCCATGCAGTAGCGGCAGGAGCTGCAAACCTGGGCTTCATATGTTTATATTTCCACTGCATCAATTACGAGTTCCAAGTAAAGTACTTTTTTTGGGAGGTCCTGTATTAGTTTATGACAGTGCTGTGTGTAAGAAGATTCTTAACAGACTTTTATGTAAATATAAGAGTAAAGTTGGTCATAGATGATTTATTTATTTCATTTTTGATCAGCCAGACAGCTGTCCACACATTCGAAGGTGGATAAAGGCCTCCTTCCTGATGTCTCGCTGTGTTCTCACAGTGGGACTCCTCTGTCCCACTGTCAGAATACAGTGAGACAGCAGGAAGGATTGAACAAAAATATAACAAACTTGTTTTGAGAGGAGTTGATCACTAAATTGACTCCTCTTGAATGGGAACAGCCATAGACAGAAATTAGTTTGTCGGGTTCCTGCTGAATTTCAGTCCATCTACTGTATGGTCAGCTTTATGTACATGACTGCTGGACCTGAATTAAGTGAGTGACTGGCACACCATCATGATAGTTACTTGAATGTGGACACAGAGGTAAGATTTGAATGCACTGACCTAGAGTTCTCCATTATTAACTTAGCAGGCACAGTAAATAAAGCTGGTGAAATATGGCAGTTTTAGTGATACAGTAAACCCCCCTCCATTGCGGGGGTTACGTTCCGGACCCAGCCGCGAAAAGTGAAAATCCGCGAAATAGAAAAACCCTATTAAAATGCATTGTAGGCATGTTTTTTTTTACTGTCACTGTACGTGTAAAAGCATTTTAAGGTCTTTAAACACACTTTTAAAACAATAGAAACTCATTTAAACACATAAAAGATACTGAGAGACATAGCAAGAGCTATGGAAAACACAAAAATATTTCATTTTTAATGATTTATATAGTAAAATAACATTACAAAAAAAAACGCAATATACCAGGACCACAAAAACGGAACCGCGATGGAGCGGGGGTTTACTGTACATGTTGTTATTGTCATTGAAAGAATGATGGTTATGGAAGTGCTGAAAGGCTGTAGGAGGAAAATGGAGGGGATCGGTTACCTATATGACACCCCTCCTATCCAGATGTACTGGGGGCCAAGCAGGCCCCCTGGATCTTGGGGCTGGGTTGCAGTTGTGACCCCTGTGACCCCTGTACGTATGCCCCTGCACCTGCCTACACATCTGCAAGGGAAGTTTAAAAAAATTTAATTTTTTGATGCACACGATTAGATGATTGAATTGAATACAGCTTCACCTTATTCACTAAGCTAAGTGAACGTTTACTTTTAAAAATAAGCATACACTTTCCAAAATTAACATTTACTTCAACATTCAGTAATTCAATCCTATTATGCATTATTCTGACAATCCTTTTTTAGCACAAATTCAAAGTTAAAATGCTGTATTTATCTGTCACAGTCCTTTCAAATAAAACATACTACATTTTTCTTCTATTAACGCACCAAACTGACCAAAAGAATTAGCAAAAAAAAAAAAAAGGTCACAAGTTACATTCTATTCCTATGTTGATAACCTAAGTGATATGACAGATATGAAGCCAGTGGGAAGTATGAAGGATCATATATTAAACCTGCATACAACTGTTCTGATCTTTCCGGAATTTATTGATCAAAATGCGCAAATTACACTGCTCTTCACTTTTAGCCAGAACCTCTATATGACAGAACTAATGGGCCTATTTATCTAGTAGCTATGAAAAGACATAGATCAGAGGACAGCGCTAGTCCGTAGGTATGACATACCAGTTCAAAACATACAATGTTTTGTCCTATGGTATGCAGTTTAGTAACAAATTACAGATCACATGATACGATAAATTAATAAGATTAGTTTTAAATCAGTGATCCAACAAAATAAATCAACAAAATAACTGAAACAGTCACCCCATAAGAGAAGAGCAATATATTTATATAAAACAGTATTATTGTATACTTATCGTGTAAGTTCCATAGCACTGATATTTCTGAATAGTTCTGGGATGAATAATTTGCTCTGGTGATGACACCTAATAATGATAACCATGCTCCATTGTGTACCTAATGGTCTGAGCCACCTCCCTTTTGTCCAGTGATTATCAGCTCTTTAATGACTACGTTAAATATCCTCATATCAACAGGCTGCACCAGTCCCCATCAAGAGATAAACTAATGAGGGGAAGCTCGATTAATTACTTGACGAGAGAGTAGATTGGCTCAGTGCCATATTCAGCTTCTGCCCTGAAAAGATATGTTTCTCCTGTTGTTATTTGTATTGTTGTGTAATGTGTAAGCTAAGGAACCAGAAATGAATAAGCTTTACAATGAGGAAACAGTAAGGAATTCAGTTTTTGCGGTCCCGGTATATTGCGTTTTTTTTTTTGTAATGTTATTTTACTATATAAATCATTAAAAATGAAATATTTTTGTGTTTTCCATAGCTCTTGCTATGTCTCTCAGTATCTTTTATGTGTTTAAATGACTTTCTATTGTTTTAAAAGTGTGTTTAAAGACCTTAAAATGCTTTTACATGTACAGTGACAGTAAAAAAAAACATGCCTACAATGCATTTTAATAGGGTTTTTCTATTTCGCCGATTTTCACTTTTCGCGGCTGGGTCCAGAACGTAACCCCCACAATGGAGGGGGGTTTACTGTATACCGGGTTGCTGGCTTACACTTTAGAGGGATTCATGCGTTGGCAGTTTACACTCCTGCCAGGAGCACCAGTCCCCAGCAATTTAAACTTTAAACTTTTAGACAAGTTGAGAGTGGCAATAGCTTTTCTCACATTGGGTGTTTTTACCAAATACTTTTAGAAGAGAATTTGCACAGCTCACAACATTTAGGATTGAAAAATCCAAAAGAAAAATATTTAATCTTTTTAGAGAGGAACTACGCTGCATCTGAGCACCACAAACCGAAAACACTATTTGATTCTTGTCTAATAATCAAAGGAAACTCCCCCATCCATTCATGTCTCCATGCTTTATTTTTCTGAGAAATCACTTTGAAAACACCACCCCTTACATTTCTGTCCGTTGCCATCTTCAGTAAGGACAGATTAATCATGCAGCCTTTACTTTCTGGAATCCATCTGTCCTTAGTTTAGGCATGCAGACAGGAGGGTTAGCCTATCTCAGAAAATCCCTCCTCTCCTTCTGAAGACTCCTGGGAAGTATGGAATCATTCTCCTAGGTCTGGAAACCAAGTTCCCTGAAGAAATGTAAAAATAAAAAAGTGTAAAACAAGTAAATATGATATCATTTCCTATCCATTTACAAATGCTGCCATATATATATATTAGTAATACACACACACATATTATACTGTATATGCATAGTATCCAATACTCATATATTTTTGAACTGTAAGGTTTAAAGAACAATTATGATTAGTTAAACCCATTTATGAATTATACATTGTTATGAATGCTTGGTGTAAATATTAGAGCAATTCCAACACTTTTACCAGTTACAAAGTAGTTTGTCTTAATGCACATTTGACCACAAAGGGAGACATCTGAGGGACATCTGAGCAACCAAGTGGAATTTCCTCTTTTCCATACTAGAACACTGGCTGTTGCCCTATACAACATGATTAGCTTGATTCCAAAGTCTTCAAAAACATTAATTACCAGCCAGCGTCATTACTCTCTACAATTACTCACATTAAAGGTCAATATACTGTATGTCATTACTGTGGTAGAATGGGCTTTTTTTTTTTTTTTTTTTTTTTTAATAATCTGCTCTTAATATGCTTCATCTGTTGAAATAGTTCAAAGGATATGAGGATGATAGCTCAAATCTGAGACTGCAGCAGTATACCTTTTTCGTTTTTATATTTCAGCTTCATATAACTGCACTGTTCTTCAATGGGATTACTGACTAGGAATAACACTATACTATGGCTTATTGGATCCAAACCCTCAAAAGAGCCATTTCCATTTTCTTAAAGTTATTTCTATTGCTTGACACCAGGAACCTGTCTTTTACTTATTCAGGTAACAGTCTAATGCCCATAGACATCAGAAGACCTGACCAATAAATCTAGGAGAAAAAAATGTTGCCACTGCTGCCTGTCTACCCCTGCCTGATCCATTCATTTGAAATTCAAACACAGGTATCTGAACTTGCCTATTTACAAGAAAGCTGGCAGTCATTATATTATTGTTGGAGAAATTATTATTATTGGTAAATTATTAGAGAACAGTAGAATCATGTCTGTAAATGTGTCTGTCCTCTGATAGCTATGAGACCTCTTGTGATTGCAACCTCAAGTACCATGTTATCCTATTAGATATTAGATGATAGCCATTAAATTACTCAAGTTAGACAAGATCATTTAATTACCCCAAATTCCCTTTGGAGACCCATTCATAATAAAATGTTATATTTTACAGCAATACAGGTTAATCCCTAGCCTCCAAAAACTTTATCAAACTATTCAATGTTTCAGGAGCCCATCGTCAAAACGTGATATTTTAGCTATAAGAGGAGCCTAGTGGACTGAGTTCTATTCAATTGGCAGCATTTCTGCTCATCTTTTTTTTTTTTTCTAGTATTTCCTTTTGCAATCTACAATCATAAAAAAAGTAAAAAAAAAGGAGAATTAACCCAACCTCTGTGGATATTCAAACAAACAAAAATCAAGCATTGTGATCTCACCAACAAAGTCACCCAAGTATGGATGAAAATTATCAGGTGGTTTCAAGTGGAACTGAACTCAAAAAGTGAAGGTTGACTATGTTATGGTGAACATTTCGAATTGTTAATTGTGGCTAGGCAAAACCCTGGAAAATGTATATTTTGTCTGGAATTCCTCCTAAAAAATAGCAGTGTGCCTCCTGGTATGTGTATGTGCCCAGGCACTCCTTTGCCTTCAGTCTCATAGATGTATATCTACATTGTAAGATCTAAGGCACTGCTGCCTCTGATTGCTAGTCTTAGTAGATTTGGAGTGAGATTTGGTGATTTCACTACTGTACTGCTCACTAGGGATGATCGAACTTTTGAAAAGTTCGGTTCGACCAGAACACCCGAACCTCCCAAAAGTTCGGCCCGGATTTCAGAACCCCATTGAAATCAATGGGACCCGAACCTCTGTAATCAACAAACACCATTTTGAAGCCCTAAAACCCAATAAATGCCCCTAAAAAGTGCCTAGGGTTCTGGGTCATGCCCCAGGGACTATTAATCACACAAAAAAAGTTCTTAAAAATTGTCATTTTTGATAGAGAGCCAATTATTGAAAACATTTTTGAAAAAAAAAAATGAGATTTCTTTGGATTTAGTGTCTGGGGGGTCTAAAAAGTGTATCTGTGAAGTTTCAGCTCTGTAGCATGTCCAGAAGCAGAAAAAAAAGTTTGTTTGTATTAGAATTAATATAGAACAGGGATATGGCTCTGCTATTTTCACACCTGGGCGTTTTTCTAGCTGGTGTTTTTTTGGGCATTTTTTGAGGGTCTTTGGAGGCAGGCATAACATCAGAACTTCTGTATAGGGGTATATATACACACACACATGTATGTATATATACACATACACATATGTAGGTGTGAAAGTAGCAGAACCCTATGTTTGCGCTAATGAAATAATTAACAGGCATATGGCTCCGCTCCTATCACACCTATATATGTGTATGTGTATAAATACATATGTGTGTGTGTATATATACCCCTATACAGAAGTTCAGATGTTTTGCCTGCCTCCAAAGACCCCCAAAAAAATGCCCAAAAAAAACGCCTGCTGCAGAAACACACTTGGGCGTTTTTGTAGCTGGCGTTTTTTTGGGCGTCTTTGGAGGCAGGCATAACATCAGAACTTCTGTGTAGGGGAATATATACACACACACACATATGTATATATACACATATATAGGTGTGAAAGTAGCAGAACACTATGCTTGCGCTAATGAAATAATTAACACCCATATGGCTTCTCTGCTATAACACCTATATATGTGTATGTGTATAAATACATATAAGTGTGTGTGTATATATACCCCGATAAGGAATTTCAGATGTTTTGCCTGCCTCCAAAGATGCCCAAATAAATGCACAAAAAAACGCCAGCTACAAAAACGCTCAGGTGTGTTTTTGCAGCAGGCGTTTTTTTTGGGCATTTTTTTGGGGTCTTTGGAGGCAGGCAAAACATCTGAAATTCTGTATAGGGGTATATATACACACACACACTTATATGTATTTATACACATACACATATATAGGTGTGATAGGAGCGGAGCCATATGCCTGTTAATTATTTCATTAGCGCAAGCATAGTGTTCTGCTACTTTCACACCTATATACGTGTATGTGTATATATACATACATGTGTGTGTGTATATATACCCCTACACAGAAGTTCAGATGTCATGCCTGACTCTAAACATGTCCTCAAAAAAGCCCTATAAACGCCTGCAGCAAAAAGCATGGTGATAGGGGCGAAGCCATATCACAGTTCTATAAGTGTTCTAATACTAACAATCTTTTCTCTATAGCGGTCACCCTGACATGGAAGGGTTTTGTCACCCTGCCATAGCAGTCAGAGTCAGTTAACCCTACACTACACTACAGTCCCCTTACACTTAACACTTTCCCTACAGAAACTAGATTATTAAATCTAACTATAGTGGAAAATAGTACCCTAACTACACTAGATATCCCTTTCCTCACACTAATAATTGCTAAATGACACTTTGAAGCAGAAGTAACAGAACTGCTTCCACTCTCTTCCACGTCCCTGTATTACAATGCTAGGAATTTGGCGGGGCTATCTTATATACTGGGGGGCGTATTCACTAATGATTGGCCTCTGGACCCCCTAGTCACTCCAATCACATTCCTAGCATTCTCCTGCCCCCTCAATTGGCTTTTACTGATGGTTCTGGTCAAATCACGGGCTTTTAAAGCCCATTTCCTGTCCCATTGCATTTTGGTCGGTTCTGGTTGCCGAATTCCGAACTTTTTCAGCAAAAAGTTCGGAATTCGGCCGAACCTCAAACAGTCAATGTTCGGGTCGAACCAATGGTCGACCCGAACCATTCGATCATCCCTACTGCTCACCATTGTTCTTGCTGAAGGCTCTGAAATAAGAAAGTAAAAGGTGCAGAACAAGCTATGGTAAATCACTTGCATGGGGACCACAGGCAATGCCAATGACTAGTTTTTGCTCTGCTTCCTTTTTTTTTTCAGTTCAGTTTTTCTTTACTATTCCAGAATCAAAAATGTAATGCTGTGTCCCACCCACACTGCAAGGTTTAACTGCTCATTTCAGTCTAGAGGACTTGAAAAAAACATTTTCTGTACCCAATCCTCCTCTTCTGCAGTCTCTTCTGGCCATCTAAGGACAATAGGCCTGCATTACATGGGAACAGTTCACCACTGGAGCATGGAGGAGCACTGTCTCTACTACTTTTTCACCTCCTACACATAAATGAGCAGTTAACCCTTGCAGTGCAGGCACAGCTATACTGCAGGGGAAGGTTTTTAGGTTTCCTGGAGCTGGGCTTTAAGTATCAGTTTTATGTGGTCTGACCCTTTAAATGAGTAGATAAAATAAGTATACTGAAGTGTAGAGATTTTTTGCTGAATCAAAATGACCAACATAATGACTAATTACTAACAATAAAGTTGGTTTGGATAATTTGTTTAACTTTGTATGACCTCAGGGCAATGTCTGAGCAACTAAACACATGCACACAATTGCTGGCTAGGCAGGTCATCCTAATTGGTGTTTCAGAATCTCATCTTCCTTTCTAATTATCTGTAATTGTGACTCAAGTGTCCTGCTATAATACAGTGTAGAGGAGACTCAGACCTGGAAAAATCCCCCTCTTACATATTCTATTGTTAATAGAAACTTGTATAAAAAACTTTTCTAGATTTGACTACCCTTGTAAAAATAAAATTGGCAAACAAGCACAGAAATAAAATGTGCTTTGCTAAACGCTGCCAAAAATGTACAGCAATAAACCTAGCCCTAGAAACTCAGCAAATTAGTCTTAAAATGATTGTAATAAGTAATAATTACTTTAGTACTATGTCATGCACAGCCTAGAATGTTTTCAGATACAGATCAATTCCCTGTAGAATTATAACAATAACACATTATAACAATATGTACAAAAATGCCCTTTATTAACATAGTACTTACAAGCCAAGATTTCATTTTTGAATTTCACCAAGTAGAATGTAGCTACTTTATTAAGTTAATTCCACCTAATAAGGGTTGGTATACTTTTCTAAAAAAAAAAAAATGCAGTCAGGAGGTCCCAGTAGTTTTCAAAAACTGTGTGCAGCTTCTGCCTTGATTGTCATCCCATCCACAAACATACGATTCGTTCATAGATCCAAGCCCCTTAGCCGCTGTCGGTCATTGTCCAATATCACTCGACACAGGCTTCCCTGGTTATAAGATTTACTGTCTATGGGGTTGCCGTCCCATCTATTTGGAGATCAGCATGCATTGTTTGCACAGGTTCTGTGGCTGACTGAGGTGGTAATTAGGCCCTCCTGGTGCCTTGTCTGCACTTTGATTAGTCTGGGCGGCGGACTGGTTGGTATGTGTTATGTTTTGGAGGAGGGGGGTGGCACCCTAACACTCTACGATGGCCCGATTCGAATCCTGGTCGCGTAGTGTTTCATATCCTCGGCACGACACAAGTCGATTCCAGTTGTCACACATATCACAGCTTCCTGCAGCTCAGTCTGTCTTGTGAGACTCCTGCCACAAGCAACCAGTCATTACTCAGACCATTCATATTGTCGCACTTATTCAAACACACAATACTCTAACTTCATAACTCGACCCCAGTTGGCATGATTTGTCCTTGTTTTTGCCTCCCTGTTGAGGCTACTTTCTTGCAATTGTTGCAAGCAAGTCTCCAGTGGCACACAATCCGATCACTCATTGTCTCTAGTGGCACACATTTCGGCCACTCCCTTTTTCTTGCCTGTCGTTTCTCCTTTAAGTCAGTCATGTTCAGGTTGTTCAATCCTGCACTAGGCTGAAAAAAAAAGACGAACAAAAAAAAGATGAAAAAAAATGATATATATATATTTATATGCAGTATCTCACAAAAGTGAGTACACCCCTCACGTTTTTGTGAATATTATATCTTTTCATGTGACAACACTGAAGAAATGACACTTTGCTACAATGTAAAGTAGTGAGTGTACAGCTTGTATAACAGTGTCAATTTGCTGTCCCCTCAAAAAAACTCAACACACAGCTATTATTGTCTAAACCGCTGGCAACAAAAGTGAGTCCACCCCCAAGTGAAAATGTCCAAACTGGACCCAATTAGCCATTCCCCCCCGGGTGTCATGTGACTTGTTAGTGTTACAAGGTCCCAGGTGTGAATGGGGAGCAGGTGTGTTAAATTTGGTGTTATCGCTCTCACTCTCTCATACTGATCACTGGAAGTTCAACATGGCACCTCATTGCAAAGAATTCTCTGAGGATCTGAAAAAAAGAATTGTTGCTCTACATAAAGATGGCCTAGGCTATAAGAAAGTTGCCAAGACCCTGAAATTAAGCTGCAGCACGGTGGCCAAGACCAAACAGCAGTTTAACAGGACAGTTTCCACTCAGAACAGACCTCGTCATGGTCAACCAAAGAAGTTGAGTGCACATGCTCATCTTCATATCCAGAGGTTGTCTTTGGGAAATAGACGTATGAGTGCTGCCAGCATTCCTGCAGAGGTTGAAGGGGTGGGGGATTAGCCTGTCAGTGCTCAGACCATACGCTGCACAAAAATGTGATACAATATATACAGTATCTCACAAAAGTGTGTACACCCCTCACATTTTTGTAAATATTTTATTATATCTTTTCATGTGACAACACTGAAGAAATTACACTTTGATACAATGTAAAGTAGTGAATGTACAGCTTGTATAACAGTGTAAATTTGCTGTCCCCTCAAAATAACTCAACACACAGCCATTAATGTCTAAACCACTGGCAACAAAAGTGAGTACACCCCTAAGTGAAAATGTCTAAACTGGGCCCAATTAGCCACCCCCCCCGAGTGTCATGTAATTCATTAGTGTTACATTTTCATATATAATATAGTCGGAGCCCTCCAACTAAGATAGATAGATATATATATATAAATATTTTCATTTTTCTTTTTTATTATACATGTTTTATGTTTTTTTTTCTTACACACTATGATTGCTTATAACAGTGATAATCACTGTTATAAGCAACCATTTGTTTGGAATTAATAATCCATTTATATCAGTGTGCATTGTGATTACCTGTGATTGGTCACAGCTAATCATATAGTATAGATGGGCTCTGATTATTCCTGTCTGTACCATGTGATCACTGTGACCAATCACAGCCTCAGCCGGGGTGCCCCGGCCCTCACCAATCAAAGCCAGCAACACAATAGGCCTTTTCTGCTTTAAAGTAGTATTAAACCAAAAGCAAGCATTTATTATATTGCAGCTTACCAATTCTTGGAGGCAGTGTCTGCATTATTTTTCTTTTTAGGCTTTCTTTCTTTTATTTTCACCTGGTGATACCGCCAGTAACTCTGTTGTTCATCAACAGAACAACAAGTTGCCTTGCAGATGGAGTTAGAGGGTTGAGACAAACTCTTATACACAGACAGGGACTTACAATTGTCAGCTTTTATTAATTTATGTAAAGCCTTTATCCTACTGGGAAAAAAAAAATTGCTGTAACTGCTAATAAAGTGTTAGTAGGAGATTGGCTTCAATTTGTTAGTGTATTTCAATTTACTAGTGCATCTAAAACTACCTTCCTCCAGACTGACAATGCTCCTGCCCAAAGATGTCTCTGTTGTTCCTTCATCCAGAGTGTAGCCAGCCTAAAGCAAGCCATACATTATACAATTTTCTTTCCTTCAATCACATGTTGAAGGAAAAAGAAAATTGGTTGATTCCCCCATCAACGCAGTCAGTGTTGATTGGGGAATCCCTCCTGCTGCGCAATTGCATTTCGACAGTGAAAGGTTTCCCAGCTATCAGAATACAATGAAAACTGCCAGCAGCTATAACTGCAGGCAGTGATCACTAGTGATGAGCCGAACACCCCCCCCGGTTCGGTTTGCACTAGAACACCGCGAACAGAGGAAAAGTTTATTCGAACAAATGAACCCCATTGAAGTCTATGGGACTCGAACCTTGAAAATCAAACGGCCTCATTTTGAAGGCCTAAATGCAATTGCCCCAAAAAAGTGAAATCGCATGTACTTGTCATACAGGGGCAGAAAAATTTGGCCTTGGTTGTTGGTGGTGCCTGAACAATGTAACCACCCCCTCATAGTTACTCTTGCTGGGCGCAGGAATGGGACCTGCTAGTAAGAATTCCATACAAATTTGAAATCGCATGTACTTGTCATACAGGTGCCAAAAATTGGGCCTTTGCTGATGGTGGTGCCTGAACACCAGTACCAACCCCTCACAGTTAATCTTGCTGGGTGCATGAATGGGACCTGCTGGTAAGAATTCCATACAAATATGAAATTGCATGTACTATACAGGTGCCAAAAATTGGGCCTTTGGTGTTGGTGGTGCCTGAACACTGTAACCAACCCCTCAAAGTTACTCTTGCGGGGCGCAGGAATGGGACCTGCTGGTAAGAATTCCATACAAATTTGAAATTGCATGTACTATACAGGTGCCAAAAATGGGCCTTTGCTGTTGGTGGTGCCTGGACACCATAATCAACCCCTTGCAGTTACTCTTGCTGGGTGCAGGAATGGGACCTGCTGGTAAGAATTCCATACAAATTTGAAATTGCATGTACTTGTCATACAGGTGCCAACAATTGGGCCTTTGCAGTTGGTGGTATCTGAACACCGTGCCCAAACCCCTCGCAGTTACTCTTGCTGGGTGCAGGAATGGGACCTTCTGGTAAGAATTCCATACAAATTTTAAATTGCATGTACTATACCGGTGCAAAAAATTGGGCCTTTGCTGTTGGTGGTGCCTGAACACCAGTACCAACCCCTCGCAGTTACTCTTGCTGGGCGCAGGAACGGGACCTGCTGGTAGGAATTCCATACAAATTTGAAATTGCATGTACTTGTCATACAGGTGCAAAAAATTGGGCCTTTTGTGTTTTTGGTGCCTAAACACCGTAACCCCTCACAGTCACTCTTGCTGGGTGCAGGGCACAGGGACAGGGCCTGCTATTAAAAATTACAAACAACATTTAAATTGATTGCACCTGTCATTCAAGTGCAGAAAAATTAGACCTTGGAGTTGGTGGTGACCTAAACCAAAAACATTGTTGGAAGCTAGCAGAATCAAGGTAGAGGAATAGGATAGGCAGCATATGCAGTCTTCAAGGGATGACGGACCCCTAGCAAATTCAATCAGTTACATCAGCATCAGGGGTTTGATAGCTCTTGTTGATCCAGGACTGGTTCATTTTGATAAAAGTCAGCTAGTGCATCACAAAACCTCCAGCAGCACTGAACGTCCATTTGGAAAGCACGCTGGAAGCAGGACAAGCCAGTAGCTCCATTGCATATTAAGCAAGTTCTAGCCAGTGATCCATCCTCAAGACCCAGTAACCCAGTGGATGCTCAGCTGAAAAGGTCTCCAGGTCTGCTCTTGCGCCTAGATTATCATGCACCATATGATGGAGACGCTGCCGACGGTTGCTTAAACCTAACAGCCCTGGGTGCTGCTGAGGACTAAAGAACTGATTAAAGGCATCGGTCAGCCGTCCGCCTTCTCCACCGCTCCTCCTTTGGCTGAACGATGACTCAGAAACACATCCAGAGACCTCCCAGTGTCTGGAAAGGTGGTACACAATTTTTTTTTCAAGGCCTCCTCAAGATGTTTCATCCTCTGCTCCCTCTGCGAAGGCAGGATGAGCTCCGCAACTTTGCCCTTGAAACGTGAATCAAGAAGGGTTGCCAACCAGTAATTATCCCTCTCCTTGATAGCATGAATCCTCGGGTCCTTTTGCAGGCTTTGCAGAATCAGGGAGCCCATGCAACGTAAGTTGAAGGAGGCATGAGCTTCTGAGTCCTCTGGGTCACTTAGGATGACATTGTCAGCAGGAGCAACCTCTTCCCAACCACTTACAACTCCTGGGGTTTATGGGGAATCAAAACCATCCCTTAAAGACTGCTGTATGCTATCCTCTACATCCATTCTGCTAAAATCCTCCTCCTCCTCTTCCTCCTGTGTGATTTGTGGCCCTGCAGGAATGATATCTGCATAAAGGGGGCCTTGTGAGGAAAGGAAGTCCTCCTCTTTCTCCCGCTGTTCTGCCTCAAGTGCCCTGTCCATGATTCCAGCAGGTAGACTAGAGGGATAGTGTCACTGATGCATGCATCGTCCCAGCTCACCATCCTTGTGGCCTCCTCAAATGGTGACAGGACGGTGCATGCATCCTTTATCAAAAGCCAGTGGCGTGGCGAAAAAAAACCAAGCTCCTCTGACACTGTCCTTTTGCCATACTCACACAGGTACTCATTGATGGCCCTGTGTATGCAGCCGCTGCAGCATTGCCAACGTTGAGTTCCACCTGGTGGGTATGTCACAAATGAGGCGGTTGGTGGGCAGGTTGAATTCCCGTTGAATGTCAGATAAGTGAACACTGGCATTGTACAAACAGCGGAAATGGCCACAGACTTTTCTGGCCTGCCTCAGGAGATCTTGGAAGCCCAGGTATCTGCTCAGGAAATGCTTCACCACCAGATTCAGAACATGGTCCAAGCTTAGAATATGTGTCAAGTGTCCCTGTCAGAGGGTGGAGAGAAGGTTGGTGCCATTCCTGGTTCAAGCTGTCGTGGCGTCAACCATCTCTGAGCCTGTCCCTGCAGAGCTGACAGAATCTCTGCACTGGTGTGACTCCTATCACCTAGACAGACCAACTGAAGCACGGCATAGCATCTTTTAGCCTTACTGCTTGCGTAGCCCCTTGAACGCTTGGGGAGCACTGCTGCTTCAGAGGACAATTGAGCAGAAGAGGATATGGAGGAGGAGGTGGTGGAGTAGCCAGATGTGGCAGAACCAGCACAGGTTTTTGGAGGTGTGGTGGCAAAACAAACTGCAACACCGAACCCTGTCCTGCATCCTTCCCAGCTGCCAGCAGAGTTACTCAGTGCGCCGTGAACAAAATATAACGTCCCTGTCCATGCCTACTGGACCAAGAGTCAGCAGTAATGTGCACCTTCCTGCTGACCGCTTTGTCCAACGAGGCCAAAACACTACCTTCCACATGACGGTAGAGAGCCGAAATGGCCTTACGTGAAAAGAAAGGCGGTGGTGTACTGCTAGAAGATTGGATGCAAGTCTCTGTGGCACTCATTGCTATACCATCATCCCTCTCAATGCTGGTATTTGAGAAGGCATGAGGTATAGTAGGGTTAGAGATCATAGATGAGGAGCAAGGTGTTGTATGCTTGTTTTGACCTTGTGACTCTTTCAGGTGCTGTTGCCCATGGACTGCATGGCAGGTCGTCATATGCCTTGTCAAGCATGTGGTGCCCAAGCTCTGCAGAGCATCGATGGGTTCTCTGGGAAGGCTCTTTTACTGAAGATGAAACGCTTCCACTCAGTCACTTCAGGCCCAGGCTTCAGGCCTAGTCCGCAGGATCAGCCCACAGCACTTGCTTCCTTCTAGGTGTTGAGGAGACAAGAGACAGAGCCTGGCTCCTCCCTTCCTTTATAAAGCCTCCCCCAAAAGGCTGTGCGGTGAAGCAATGCACCCTGGTATTCCAACGGAATTGTGGATATTGTAGTATAAAAGAACTTGATGAAAATCACCAAATAGCTGCAGTGTGGCAGTTTGGGCACTAGATGGAGCCGAGTTCCTTCAAAATGTCATACAGTCTTCTAATGAACAATTGTAAAGGGGAGAACCCTGCTACACACTCCCCCCACTTTAGAAACTTTGGTCCCCAAAGATAACGACAGTATGTACCCTGTCACATACGTAAAAAAAAAAACAATTAACTCATGCACAACGGTAAACCATGTCCCTTATCAGAAGCAGAGTTCAAACCCAACAACTGCACATTAAAACACAGGGCCGACAGCGGAACCTCCCACCAATTGTTGGGGGAGGGAAGATGGTTCTGTTCACAAACCCCCGACACTTGAGTGGCTTGTACAGATGTGCCTGGGGGTGAGCTAGGGTTGTCCTCCACTAAATCTGCAGTGGAAGAACTAGGCTGATCAAGAGTTCTCTTAGAAGTAAGGACAGCTTCTTCCGAGCATTTCCCCAATTGGTCGTAAGTTAGTCTTTTGGGTGGGTGAATGACTCTTCTTTCCCTCTGTTCTTTGGGAGTCACAATCTTAGAAGTGCTGGAACCAGCCGCTCCTGGGGATTCTTCAAGAACTTCCTCCTCTTTTTCCAACGCATTGGACTCTGGGGTTTCAGAAGCAGTTAATTCTTCTTCAGAGAAAGGTGCAACCTCCTCCTCAGGATCTTCACCATCAGCTACTTCTTCTGTAAGCATGTGGAAAGGCACAAATTCAGGAGCTTCTGCCCGAAGGGTTCCTCTTTCAACCAGTTTGGATGAAGACAGGTACGCAGTCGTGGGTTCTGGTAACTGAGATGACCACATCCAATCAGGTACCTCCTCTTCATCTTCCAGATCTTCAATTGGAGAATCTCCATCCCTCACATCTGGAAATGCTGTTTGAGATCTGGTGACTGCCCTGTGCCCGTGAGACGTTGAAGGGACTTCATGTGAGACTGGGTCAGGAGGTAGGCGAACTGCTTCTGAGAGAGGTAATAGGTGGTTCCTATGCCAAGTCTTCAGTGGGCCCACTCTCCCTTCCGGCCTAATCTGATACACAGGAAGGTTTGGCAGCTGCTTACAGATGACATAGGGCTGGGATTTCCAACGGTCAGCCAACTTGTGTTTCCCAGAGATACCCAAGTTCCTCAACAACACTTTATCCTCTGGCTGCAGATCCTGGATCCTAACTTTCAGGTCAAAGTTTCTTTTATTCCTCAGCCCCCATTGATCAGATGAGACTTGGGCTTTTTCGTAGGCTGTTCTTAGACTCTTCCTCAACCGGTCCACATACCCCTTGTGAGATGCTGCTGAGGTGTGATCAGGTGATATGCCGAAAGCCAAGTCAACTGGCAGCCGAGCCTCCAGTCTGAACATTAATCGGTATGGGGAGTATCCTGTAACATCACTGACAGTACTATTGTAGGCATGTACGATGGCAGCTACATGTTTACTCCAGTGCTGTTTTTTTTGTGAGCTCAGGGTCCCCAACATGTTCAAAGAGTCCGGTTAAACCGTTCAGGCTGAGCATCCCCTTGTGGGTGGTAGGGAGTAGTCCTAGTCTTTTGGATGCCTAACAAGTCTAACAACTTCTTAATCAGCCGGCTTTCAAAGTCTCTTCCCTGATCTGAATGGAGGCATTGCGGTAAACCATAGTACACAAAGAACTTTTCCACTAATACTTTGGCCACTGTTGTGGCTTTTGTTGGAAACGCTTGGGCGTATCTGGTAAAATGATCTGTTACCACAAGGAGATTCCCTTGACCACTCAAGTCAGGCTCTAGGCAGAGGAAATCAATGCACACCAGTTCCATAGGCCCCTGACTTTGTAGATGGCCCATTGGGGCTGCTTGACGTGGCAAAGTTTTCCTCTGGATGCAGCAAACACAAGAATGACAGTATCCTTCAACTTCACCCCGCATACAGGGCCAGTAAAACCTGTCTCTCACAAGTTGGAAAGTCCTTTCAGGCCCCAGATGACCATGATTGTCATGGAGAGCAGCCAAGACTCCTTCCCTGTATTTAGCTGGCAGGAACAGTTGCCACTTCTCTTCCAGATCATCAGAGGGGCCCCTTCGGTAGACCACCCCTTGACGTATCTGTAGCTGGTCCCATTCATTATGCAACAATCGGGCTTCCGGAGGGGAGTCTGTTAGAAGCAGCTCAGGGCGCTGAGTCTCCATGGCTTCCAGCAAAAGTTTCCCCAAAGGGTCTTTTAACTGTTCCTTCCTCAAGTCCCCTTTTGATAGCTTAGGCAAACCTTCTTCTTCAACCTGGGTCACCCTGCAATAGCACCTGGGTACTCCAGCAGCTGAGACCCCAATCTCTTCGGTTCTTGATCCTCCACTGGATCGAAATTCCGTTCCCTGACATAGGGCGCGCACTCCCTCCGAGGTTAAGTGGGCCCATTCTTCAGTAGGATCGTTGGGGGCATGAGACCTTCTGGAGAGGGCGTCTGCATCCCTATTCCCAACTCCTGGTCGGTATTTTAAACTGAACATAAAGCTAGAGAGAGCGGATAACCACCTATGGCCAGTAGCATCCAGTTTGGCAGTGGTCAGCAGGTAGGTAAGTGGATTATTATCCGTTTTGACTATGAATTCTGCGCCATATAAGTAATCTCTCAGTTTGTCTACTACAGCCCACTTCAAGGCCAGGAATTCAAGCTTGTGTGTGGGGTAATTCCTCTCGGAAGGTATCAGACTTCTGCTCACATAAGCAACGGGCCGCAGGTGACCGTCATGCTCCTGGTACAACACCCCACCTAGCCCATCTCTGCTGGCATCGACATGTAGTTCGTAGGGTTTTGAGGGGTCTGCGTAGGCCAACACAGGGGACGTGGTCAGGCTCTTCTTCAACTGAATGAAGGCTTCCTCACATTGTGAGGTCCACTGATCCTGAATAGATTCCTTAGGCTTTCTAGGCCCCATGGCGGGTTTCACTGGTTTGACTAGTTCTGGAACATCATCTTCCCCTTCGGTTCTGAGTAATTCATTGAGGGGTCGGGCAATTTTGGCAAACCCTTCCACAAATCTCCTGTAATAGGAGCAGAAACCCAGGAATGATTGGAGCTCAGTCACATTTGTGGGCCTCGGCCAGGAAGTAACAGCATCCAGCTTCTCTGGGTCGGTGGACACTCCTTCTGCAGACACAATGTGACCCAGGTAATGGACCGAGGACTGGTAAAACTGGCACTTCTCCGGAGAAAGTTTCAGG
Organism: Pelophylax lessonae; assembly: GCF_965119305.1. Lineage (NCBI taxonomy): Eukaryota > Metazoa > Chordata > Amphibia > Anura > Ranidae > Pelophylax > Pelophylax lessonae. Next base: position 233,528,704 of record NC_138769.1, read on the forward strand.
CCTTCTTCATATAACCTCTTGAGGACCTTTTCCAACCTCTCTTCATGCTCTTCTAGGGTTCTGCCGAACACAATAACATCGTCCAAGTATACCAGTACCTCTATCAGGTTCATATCCCCAACGGTTCTCTCCATCAATCTTTGGAAGGTGGCTGGGGCTCCTGACAGCCCTTGAGGCATGCGGTTAAACTCAAAGAACCCCACGGGGTGATGAAGGCTGTCTTCTCCCTATCCTCAGGGTGCATGGGGATCTGGTAGTATCCACTTTTCAAGTCCATCACACTGAACCACTTGGCCCCTGACAAGCTTTGTAAAGCGTCTTCAATCCGGGGGGTGGTATACTGGTCTGGAATGGTCCTTCTGTTCAGTGTTCGGTAGTCTATACAGAGCCTCAGGGCCCCAGTTTTCTTCCGGACTACCACTATTGGAGAAGCGTACGGGCTCCTGGATTCACGGATAATCCCTGTTCTCTTGAGTTCCCCCAACTGCTCCCGTAGATCTTCTAAGTCACCCAAGGGAACCCGTCGGACTCTCTCCTGAAAGGGTTTATCTTCATGTAGGCGGATCTTATGGGTGGCACTCTTTGCACACCCCACATCGAATTCATCTCTAGAGAATATTCCTTTCCATCGAATCAGTTGGGCCCTGGCTCTCTTCTTCCATTCCGGTGGGAGGGCTATATTTCCAGAGCAGAGCTCCTCTATGGTGATTTCGCCCCTGTCTTCCCTCTTCAAATACGATGGGGCAACTGGGGTGGCCGGGTTCACCTGGCCCAACAGCACCCTGGCCGGCACCTTCACTGGAGTAGTAGCAGTATTTCTGACACTCATCAAAACCTTTCCATGACTTTTCTGTAATGCCTTCAATGGGATCACTTTGGGGATCACTTCTATCCCTTTCTGTGCCTCCGATGGGCCTGATTCAAGAACCATGAATGGGCCTGGCTGCCTTCAAGTGAGCTTGACAGAAGCCCTCAAGCAGGCCACCTCTCCCAGCTGCAATACCTTCTCTGTTTTATCCAGCTTCCAGATCTTTCCAACTCCTTCGGCAGGGGCCTTCTGTTCCAATCCTAGACGTTGATAGGCCTGCCTTAACATGGGATGAACTTTCAGAGTTGGGGCGTCCTGTCCCTGGACTAGTTGTGTCAGCAATCGCCTGACTAGGTCAGTGTTGGTCCCTATAATGAGGGAACTCTTATTGGCCCCTGATGGGCGAGGGCATACCACTGCTAACGTATCGAAGGTTTCAGCTTTCCCGGCCAAGGAGGGGTCAAAAGTTAACTTGATTGGCAAATACCCGTCATAGGGAAAACTTTGTGTTCCAATACCCCATATCTCCAGGTCTTCCAGCCTCTGCAGGGGCAGATGTTTGAGGTGTCTATCGTAGAAATCCCTATACAGGAGAGTCACCTGGGCTCCTGTGTCCAGTAAAGCCTTTGTATAAATTCCTTCCACTTGAATTGAGACTACAGGGGAAGGCCCCACTAGCTTGACAGGAAATTCTTTTAGAGTAGCCCTTCTGCCTGGCTCAGCTATCTGCACCCGTACTCCTTTCCTTTTTGAGTTTCTACCGGGCCTCATCTCCTCCTGGGCCTGGTGTGCATCGATTTCCCGCCTCTTATCAGCCAAAGTCGTGGCATGAGAGGCAGTTAAAGAGGGCTTTACTCCCTGACTGTGGCTCTTGAATTTAAGGGATCTCTTGGAGTCCGTTAAAACTGTTGGGCGCCCGGTTGACTCCTTCACCGGAGCCCTCTGAAGTTTTCCGCCGCCTTGCGGTGTTTGGAGGCAGCCTCTTCTGGACTGGGACATACTCCTCTGACATGCCCTACCCCTCCACAATTGAAACAGGTTATTGGCCTCCTAGGTTTCTGTTCTGGTTCAACACTGGAACTAGGGTGTTTAGCAGGCTTCTCTTCTGTGTTTCTATTGGATAGAGCAGATGCCTGACTGTTCAGGATGGATACCATTTCCATTAGCTGTGACACCTGAGTCTTTAAGAGCTTGACTTGTGAGTCGCCTTCTTCTGCACTTATCACTCTAACTCGGGCGGTTGTTTCCCGTTCTTGGCTCTTCCTTTTGTTATCCAACATGACCTCTTCTTCCCGGACCATCCTGATGAGATCAGGGCACTCCAGAATGCCACCATCTTGGCGAGTTCGCAACAGTATAGCAATAGGGTCTAGACGTTGAGCTCCCCTCAGCACCTGTTGTGCTCGAGTCTCATCCACCTTCCGGGGATCCAACCCCTTTTTTAACAGAATCTGATGTATGATCCTATCCAAATGCCCGATGAATTCAGACAGTTTTTCTCCTTTCCTCTGGTAACAGTGCTCCAGTTGGTAAAGAAGTTCAGTAACCTTTTCTGTCAGGCCAAACACATCTTGTAGAATATCCAGATAGTCTTGTGCAGTACAATCCTTCTTGCTCAGATTGAGGTTGCGTACGGCCTCCAATGCAGGCCCCTTCAAACTCTCTGTGATTCGCTGTTTCTTATGCTGTTCTGGTATCTCCCACTCCTCCAGGGCCTGAGTAGCGTTATCTAGCCACTCCTCGAACCCATCTTCCACTGAAGGTACAGGTTGCTTCCCAGAATAAGTCCTGAGCTTACTGTATCCAGCCATCAGATAGTTTGGAGGATCCTTGTTACATTTGGCTACTATTTCCCCCGAGGACAGCGCATAGTTCTGAGCTAAGGGTAGTCAAAGGTGGTGCCCTGAATCCCTCCTTTTGGGCACTTTCTTCTGTGCTCAGTCCCCCTGGAGTAGTGGGTATAGGGTCTTCATCTGAACCTTCTGGATGTATCAGGAATAACTCTTCTTGATCTGTAGTTTTTATGCTGGTGCCCTTGAAGTGATCTGGGACCCCCTTCTTCCATTCACACAATGCGTAGGTGCATTGATTGGTGGTATCTGTCCTCATGTCCATCACCCAAAGTTTCCTGTCCTTGGAGTATGTTCTCAGAACTGAGAGTAGTTGCTCCTCTGTCCAGTTCTCTCCTTTGATTTCAATCACCAGACCATTGCCGATAAGGACATTTTCTTCTGCGCACCACCGGGCTGCAGCGGTAGGGTCCATTTCTGTGTGAACAGGAATTTCATCACTGAGAGGGAACTGTTGCAGGAACATAGAAATCCCGGACCAGCCCCCACATGTAGCACCACCCCCGAAGGAGCTGCTGATTAGATTATTGGGTCTACGTCCTGCCTACCAACCCCTGGAATTGGCTCGAACCCTCCCTAGGCACAACTGACACGAAATGGGACTATAATACCAAATGGCTAAAGGAGAACACAATTCAGGATATATCACCCCAATAAGTAATAATAACTTGCTACCTTTCTCCAGCCGCAGTCCCTCTGGGTGACACAAGGTTCAACACACAGACTTTTGCTTAACCAAAGTATCTTTACTGAGAATTAAAGTACAAGTTGACTCCATAAGACATCACAAGAGTCAACTAAGAAAGATAAAGTTAGTGTCACAATAATAAACAATATGATTAAGATAGCTATTTTTTTATACTTATGCTAGGGCTGGGCGATAAATCGATTTAATCGATTTATCGATTTCTTAGTTTGAAACGATTTATTTTTTTAAAACTCGACTTTTTTCTAAAATTGTTTTTTCCGCCTGTGCAGCCTGCCCCGCGTAACTACACACACCCTGGGCTCCAGGCCTCCAGCCAGCTCCTAGCACAGGAACCAAACTCCCCAGTAACGGTAAACGGACCACCGCCGCCACGCCGCGCCTGGATGTGACGTCAGCTGCGGGCGGTGCGTCCGTACAGGGGCTGCGGCGCGCTGTGATAGGTACAGAGAATAGAACTCCCCGGCCCGGATGTGACGTCAGCTGCCGGGAGAGGAGGGGGGCGGTGCGTCTGTACAGGCCAGGGGCTGTGATAGGATAGGTACCTATCCTATCACAGCCCCTGGCCTGTACAGACGCACCGCCCGCTTCCTCTCCCGGCAGCTGACGTCACATCTAGGCCGGGGAGTTCTCTGTACTTTTCACAAAAATCGGTTATACTAGGATCGTACGAACAGATAGTAATACATATGGGGAGTCTTTTAATCAGCTACAGCACCTATGTAAATAAAGTGTCAATTAAAAAGAACAGACAAATGACATTGTTGGCTATACAGTACTAGAATATGCATGCTAAACTCAGAGCTCTAGGTACCGGCATGTCAATGTAACAAACGTCTTTTTGGCGAATTACAGATTTATACATTGTTAGCAGGAAGGACCAAGAGCCACCATTCGGAAGCCTTTCATAGCTGGCCCCACCTCCTCCATTACTGGTTATAAAGCGACATTTAAAGCACAGCAGGAAATGCCTTTCACATATGCAGCTGTAGGAAAGTGACAACATAAGGTTATACCTTTCACAATAAGTTCCAATTCTAGCATACAACACAATGGTAAAAAAAAAAAAAAAAGGACAGCAGGCGCAGCTGCACAACAAAGAGTGCATTAAAGAAAGTGTGAAATACCTAGCCTGGTCAATCCTGATGCAGTCCTCATCACTGCTGCTTCCATCTTCTACGAGTCTGCTTTGATGATAAACCCCATCAGATGGCCCAGTAGTTATTATAACCTGACCTAAATGATCTCCAATTCCATAGCACTCAATCCCTGGAAAAGAGGTAAAGCCTAGATCCACCTCAACGGGGCCTCCTGCTCCCTTAGCAGGATCTAAATTGTGCCATTCCACAGGCCCACATATTTCACCACAAGGTTCCATTGGAAACCACATATCGGATTCTGTGGATGAACTAAAGTCCACCATAGTAGAGACCACTGAATCAGGCAGGACAGTCACTAAGAACTGTATTCTGCTCTTTCCACAAAGTCGGTCTACAGACTCTATACTGCTCTCTCCAATAGAATTCTATACTGCTCTCTCCAGCAAGACCGTCATCAAACATTCTACATTGCTTAGGACAGTCAACAAGTACTCTATTTACTACTCACTCCAATAGAACTCTACTATGCTTTCTTCAGCAAGACAGTCTACAAGCACTTTATAAAGCTGCACTTTTGACACTATATCTGATGTCTGCAGTCATTTTTTAAGTGCATTGAAAAAAAATCGAAAATCGACTCGAAACTCGAATTTTTCTTTAAAAATCGAAGATTTTTTTTTTTAGGCAAAATCGCCCAGCCCTAACTTATGCAACTAAAAGATAACTCATAAGCTTTCTTTTACCCAATTCAGACTACACTTTACACGCGTCTAGTCTCTTGTATCAGGTAGGCAGAACCTATTTGAATCCCACACACAGTTCCTTCCTTTTGGTTTGGAATCTTCGCTAGCAATCGTTGGTGCACAAGCTATTTGTAATCCAAAAGTAAGGATATATAGTCAAAAAGGGTGAGAAAAAAAAGGTACTCACCCGCAATGTTACTGCGTAATTGGGCGTATGAATCTTCTTAGTGGTGCATATATAGGCCCCTGACACCTTATGTACTTGTGTTTAAATGCTTAGTCTCCTAGAAGGTGCACTAGGCCACTGAGTGTACTGCGTACTATCTGAAGTATAGTTAGCACCAGCTAAAGTTACTTTCTTCCAAGCGAGAATCAGATTTGGGCATGTGCCCTGCTCACCAAACGGCCTCTTTCTTCTCTGCAGAGCATCGATGGGTTCTCTGGGAAGGCTCCTTTACTGAAGATGAAACGCTTCCACTCAGTCACTTCAGGCCCAGGCTTCAGGCCTAGTCCGCAGCATCATCCCACAGCACTTGCTTCCTTCTAGGTGTTGTGTGAGGAGACAAGAGACAGAGCCTGGCTCCTCCCTTCCTTTATAAAGCCTCCCCCAAAAGGATGTGCGGTGAAGCAATGCACCCTGGTATTCCAACGGAATTGTGGATATTGTAGTATAAAAGAACTTGATGAAAATCACCAAATAGCTGCAGTGTGGCAGTTTGGCCACTAGATGGAGCCGAGTTCCTTCAAAATGTCATACAGTCTTCTAATGAACAATTGTAAAAGGGAGAACCCTGCTACACAGAGAAAGGAGATTAAGGATACAGCCCTCAGTCTCCTTCTGTGCAGCGTCAGCTGCACAGAATGAATGGACAGAAATAGTTCTGTACAGAGCCTCCCCTTCATTTACAACAAACTGAAGCATTGTGAGCGCAGTGTATTAAGCCTCAGTTATGAATGAATAGAGCCAGTGATCAGAACAGAGTCAGTGATCAGTACAGATCACTAACTCTATTCATTAGGACAAGCAAGGGGCAGGTAAATGACACATTTACCAGCCCCTTCCGCATATTCCACCCTGACAGATTACTTGCAGAAGCTGGGAAGGGAAGGGGAACCTGGCAGAGCTGCGGGAATGAGGGGGCCAGGGGACCACACAGGGGCCCAATCATAGCAAGAGGTGGATAGGAGGGGTGACGGAGTCGCATGTAGAGGAAACAACCCCCTCCATTTTTCTCCTGCAGCTGCTGAAAGGCTGGATTAGTTCCTCTAAATGCTGCCCCTCCTATTAAGGTGTACAGGGCGCCACCCTGGAGAATAGGGCTAGGTCGCAGTTGCGGCCCCTGCGACCCTTGTACATACACCCATGACTCTTTTGTTACCAGCCCACATGTTCTTCTACATGGGAATATAAGCTGCAATGTCATCACTTTTACTTTGACATGCATACTGCAAGAAATACTATGTACTGTATGCTACTGTCTTTTTACACGCTGTACACACTTAAGAAATGTATCTTAAATCTTGGGATTAAACATTGAGATATCCTTTGCACATTTATTTCTAAACTCTTTTCTTTCAGATTGATACATTTTCGAAACTGAGGTACAAATAAGTAGTTTTCCCTATTACATTTGCACGGACTCATTTGAACTTTGTACATTTACAAATTTAAATGTCATTTCAAGCTCAGCGATATATTATTTTTGTAGTTTCATTCAGTTTCTCTTTTATGTGTGGGTTTATTTTGAATTGGATTCTGGTAACCTTTAGTTTCATGGAAATTGTGAGCATTGGGTTAGAGAACTCTGTAACAAAAGAATGGTCTAGCAGTTAAAGAGGATCTTCATCCTACAAAAAAATAAATAAACAAATAAAAGTCAGGAGCTACAAACACTGCACTTGCTGCCTTTTAATAAAAGGACACTTACCTGTCTAGGAATCCAGCGCCATCCTCACCCGGGCAGCTTCTTCTAAGGTCTTCAGGTCCCCAACATGTTTACATTGGGAAGTCTGTTGTGACTCCTTGCGGTTTCAAAGCTGTCTTTGTGCTGCGCTTTGTGAATGGTCCAACAGCCCTCTGGGACCTCTGATGTATCTCAGAAGGCTGCAGGAAAAGAGGGGGGGGGGGTGAACTTCTGCTCAGATTGCCTAGGCGATTTGAGCAGAATTGGGAGCAGGTACTTATCAAAACTAGGTAGCCGCGCCCCAAAAAAAATGTTTATGTGTCAATGTGGTAGAGGAGGGGGAAAGGACATTAAGTGGAACATCCCCTTTAGGGTGAAGTACCTCCTCAAGCTATTTTGGCAGTACATGGTGCGATATTTATGTATATAGTACACAAATATGAACTACTAATGTACAGTCATTTGTGTATTTTTGGTGGTGGGTTGGAAAATGTTAGCCAAACGTATCTAAAATTCTACAAGCTGAAAAGAAAGCCGACACATTCAGGTATCTGCTTAATACCAGTCCTAGATGCTTCCCTCCTCTGCACAAGGCCAGACTTCTTTTGGGCACTAATTAAACCCCGGTGTCCCACAGGGTCAAATTCGGCAACTCAGTCCGCTCCACAGGTTCTCCACCAACACGTGGGATAGCCCCTGCGCACCGGCTCACACCAGAATCCGCCATCCATCTCTGCCACACACATCTGCTCCTTAGCAGTCCCAGACTAGCTGACTCTCTGGCGATGGCTACTCCTGTAAGGCAGATCTCTTTGGCACGCTTTCTTCCACATGGTGCAGTAACCCCTTTCCTGCTGCCATAACACTGCCCAGCCTGCACGAATGGTACTGCAATGCAGATTGTGTTCCCTGCCACAGATACACACACATCTGCCTCTTCTGTCTGTACTTGTACTTGAGCTTCAGTTGCACTTCTCCATTCACAAGCTAAACAAACTCCCTCTCTGCTAATTGAAATTGTCCCACTGTAACCGACTGCATGGCGGACATTTTCCTCCACAGCACATGTACAGACACAACCCCTGATGCGCTGATCCACGCGTCTGTAATGTTCTGGTACCTATGGTACCCTTATTTCCATTTCTCTCCTAACATTGCGTCCCATCTTGCTATCCAAATGGAACGCATACACCTTTAAGGGCAATGACATCATCGCCGAGTGCCGCTATGAGCGGCTATTTCAATCGCTGGTTTGCTCTCACTCATTGCTCGATCAAACCGCATGTTCACCTTACCTTGTCTTGTGCTGCCGGAGCTTCTAGCTATACCCTTTGCCTGAACTGAACCGGAACCTCGCTGCCGATCCCGTATCTCGCTACCGGATCACTCCTTACTACTGGACCTTGCTACTACTAACTATCTAGTGATAAGTACCCCACAGGGGATTCCTTCCTAACCTATACTTTCACTATCATCTACTGCATATTACAAAGACTATTACTATCTAATCTATTCCTATCATCTGCATAGATTGTTAGCTCTTGGGACTACCATCATCTATCATTGCACTAGGTTACTCTATCTTGTATACATTCTGCTGTCCCCTACCATCTGTACTATACATGATTGCTAGAACCTATCTGCATACTACCATCACCTACCACTCTCCTGAATACTATTACTGAGTGCTCACCATACTATCGCCTGTCTCTCACCTCTATACTATCATATATTTTATCACTCCAGGAACATCATATTGAGTGTATGTATATTGCATAACAGGCTGTGCACGGTGATGAAGTCCTGAGAGTTGGATATGTTGTTCAACAGAATCTCTACACGACTATTGAGTGTAACAATTCTGCAGCTGCAAATCCATTCATTAACAAAAAACGCATGAGCGTTACAGATTGATCGAGCCTTAAAAAAAAAAAAAAAAATATGGATTCAGCAGATTTGTCCACTCAAGTAATGCAACTAAAACAACAAGTAGATGCATTGATACTTGCTCTTACAGAGGTAAAAAACGAAAATCAGGCTTTAAGACAGCAGGTTGGCCGTCTTGCGCAGCTCTCTGCTGCCCAGCCCCGTGAACCTAAGGTAAACCCTCCTCTAGTGTTTACTGGTGATCGGAGTAAATTTCGTGAATTTAAAAACGCATGTCGATTGCTTTTCTTGTTGAAACCTCATACCTATCCCACCGACCAAATCAAAGTCTGTACCGCTATTTCCTATTTGACGGGTGACCCCCGGGCCTGGGCAGACTCTCTCTTTGAGAAAGATGACCCACTCCTTAACTCCTATCCTTTATTCCTAGCGCAACTCGCTAGTTTATATGAAGACCCCAATAAGCAGAGTACTGCTGATACCCAATTGAGGGCTTTAAAACAAGGAAGGAGACCTGTTGAGGACTTCGTGGCAGATTTCAAAAGATGGTCCCTTGATTCAGGGTGGAATGACACATCCTTGCGAACGCAGTTCAGACTCGGCCTATCAGAAGCCGTTAAAGACGAGCTCGCCCGAGCGGATTTACCTGACACCTTGGATGGCCTGATACAGACCAGTGTCAATATTGACAGACGACTACGAGAAAGAAAGGCTGAGAAGATGGGATTACCATTGTCCAGACCTTCTCAGATGTCGCCTGTTGACCCTACTCCTATGGAAGTAGGAATGATACGTCCACCTTTGACCTTTTCCGAACGTGCCAGGAGGAAATCCGAACATCTCTGCATATACTGCGCATCCCCGGATCATTTGATAACCGGCTGTCCCCTTGTCCGCAAAAAAGAGGGTGAGTGTTCAAATGTCTTGCTAGGGGGACTAACAACTTCCTTTTCTAATCCTTATCTTTTTATTAATTTGACATTACAGTGGGACCAAACTAGGATCACCACCAAGGCTATGATTGACACAGGATCTTGTGGAAACTACATTGATACTTGTTTTGTTACCTTAAATAAAATACCTATTATTTCAAAACTTAAACCTGTCTCTGTTAGTTTCATTAACGGTATTCCGTTATCCTCTGGTCCCATCACCAATCAGACACAGGCACTCCTCGTCACTGCTGACAAATCCCATGTGGAGACCACCACTTTTGATGTACTGACCTCACCACATTTTCCCATTATTTTGGGACTCCCCTGGTTACACATACATCAACCTATCATCGATTGGAAAACAAGAACTTTAACCTTCTCTTCTCACTACTGTGAAACCACGTGTAACCTCTCATCATATGGAAGGATCCTGTCTGTGGTGTCGGATGAGATTATACCACCATGTTATGACGATTTGGCGGAGGTCTTCCTTGAGAAAAACGCTCAAATATTGCCTCCCCATAGGGACTATGATTGTTATATCGATCTACTCCCTAATAGCAAATTACCTTTCGGTCACGTTTATCCTCTTTCACAGGATGAACTCTCTCATCTCAAGGAATACTTGGATGAAAATTTGGCGAAAGGATTCATCAGACCTTCTACTTCCTCCACTGCTGCAGGACTCTTCTTTGTCCGCAATAAGGATTCAAGTCTCAGACCTATTATTGATTTCAGACAATTAAATACCATTACAATAAAGGATCGTTATCCTTTACCGCTTATTCCTGAACTTATAGAACAGGTGCGCGGAGCTTCATACTTTTCGAAATTGGACCTAAAAGGGGCATACAATTTAATTCGAATCCGTGACGGGGATGAATGGAAGACAGCATTCAGAACCAGATACGGACTGTTCGAGTACCTCGTGATGCCATTTGGGTTGTGTAATGCTCCCGCAGCTTTCCAACGATTTATAAATGATATATTCAGAGACTTGCTTGACGTTTGTGTTGTAGTATATTTGGACGATATACTTATTTATTCTCATTCCTTACCTGAGCACATAAAACATGTAAGACTCGTGTTGTCAAGACTACTTGCACATAACTTATATGTTAAATCAAAAAAATGTTTATTTCATAAAGAGGAGGTACTATTCCTAGGATACATTATATCCAAAAATGGAATCAAAATGGACAGGAGCAAAATATCCTGTATTCTAGATTGGCCTGTGCCAACAACTCGCAAAGCATTACAAAGATTCCTCGGATTCTCTAACTACTATAGAAAGTTCATTAAGAACTTCTCTGCCATTGTGAGACCTCTCACACAACTCACAAGTACAAATAAACCATTCAAATGGTCAGAAGAAGCAAATGGAGCTTTCTGCTTGTTGAAATCAAGCTTTACTTCTGCTCCCATACTACGCCATCCAGACCCATCCCTTCAATACATCTTTGAGGTAGATGCGTCAAATATGGCAGTAGGAGCAGTTCTCTCACAACGACCAACAAACACTTCACCACTTCACCCAGTTGCTTTCTTCTCAAAGTCATTAAGCAGCCCCGAGGTGAATTACCCAGTGGGTGAAAAAGAGTTACTAGCCATAAAACTGGCATTAGAGAATTGGCGACATCTACTTGAGGGTACTCGATTGCCAATCCTTATATATACTGATCACAAAAACCTTCAATACCTTCAGACTAATAGAACTCTTTCCCACCGGCAGGTACGATGGTCGTTATTCTTTTTGAGATTTAATTTTCTAGTGACCTACACGCCTGCAGACAAAAATAAAAAAGCGGATGCGCTTTCACGATTAACCGAGGATGGCTACGCTGAGGTTCCCTCAGTTCCTATAATACCCTATGAACGTATTATCGGTGTTGTCCGTTCCCTGAAGGAAGAGATTTTGCACAGCATAGGACTGGATTCACCTCCACCACAACTAAATGCTGATGCAGAAGGCTTCCTCTACTACAACGACAAATTATACATACCCCCTACTATGCGAACCAAGATCTTGGAATTGTCGCATGATGTACCTATGGCAGGACATATGGGTATGACTAAAACATTCAATCTACTTACTAGGCAGTTTTGGTGGCCTGACATGAAGACGACCGTACAAAAGTTCGTTTCATCTTGTGACATCTATGCAAGGTCCAAAATTGACACTACAAAACCATCGGGTCTACTTTGTAGTTTACCAATACCCCAGGTTCCGTGGGAAGTGGTATTCTTAGACTTGATAGTGGAACTACCACCTTCCAAAGGATTCAACACCATTTTAGTGTCAGTGGACCATCTGACCAAGATGGCACATTTCACTCCTATCCGAAGACTACCTTCATCCAAACAAACAGCGGAATTAATTGTGAAACATGTCTTTAAGTTACATGGTATTCCAAAAACACTTCTGTCTGACCGTGGTTCACAGTTCATCTCGAAGTTTTGGCAAGCTCTATGTCAGATACTACGAATAGAGCGAAAACTTACCTCTCCTTACCACCCTCAGACCAACGGACAGACAGAGAGAGTTAACCAGTGCATTGAGCAATATCTACGTTGCTATACTTCATATCTACAGGACGATTGGGTGGACCTCCTCCCGCTGGCGGAATTCGCCTATAACAACGCGACCCACAGCACTACTAAACAAAGTCCATTCTACTTAAACTATGGGTTTCATCCCACACTTCTTCCACCACGTATCTTGCCATCAAGTAATCCAGTGGCTTCTGATTATCTTACCCAAATAAAGGATTCCCTGGGTTTGCTCAACACCACCATCTCACATGCTCATAGCCAACAAAAGAGGTACTAAGACCTTCGTAGGAGACCCTCTCCCCAATATGCCATTGGGGATCTTGTCTGGCTTTCTACAAAAAATCTGAGATTAAAGATCCCTAGTAAAAAACTTGGACCGTTATTCCTGGGACCTTTCCCAATAGAGAAGCTTATTGGAAAAGCTGCAGTACAACTCACATTACCAACAGACCTCAAGATACATCCCATCTTCCATGTGTCGCTACTAAAGCCCCATGTTCCTAATCAAGGATTAAGGCCTACCATCTCACCTCCACCTCCTGTACAAGTTGAAGGCGGAGAAGAATTTGAGATAAAAGGAGATTCTGGATTCTCGTATCCATAGAAGAAGACTCCAATATCTAATACGATGGAAGAATTATGGGCCCCAAGACGACACCTGGCTGGATATATCCGATATACATGCCCCTAGACTGATTCGCCATTTCCACTCAAAATACCCGGAAAAAACAGTTCTAGAGGCCTTCCGGAGCCGGCCTTAAGGGGGGGTACTGTAATGTTCTGGTACCTATGGTACCCTTATTTCCATTTCTCTCCTAACATTGCGTCCCATCTTGCTATCCAAATGGAACGCATACACCTTTAAGGGCAATGACATCATCGCCGAGCGCCGCTATGAGCGGCTATTTCAATCGCCGGTTTGCTCTCACTCATTGCTCGATCAAACCGCATGTTCACCTTACCTTGTCTTGTGCTGCCGGAGCTTCTAGCTATACCCTTTGCCTGAACTGAACCGGAACCTCGCTGCCGATCCCGTATCTCGCTACCGGATCACTCCTTACTACTGGACCTTGCTACTACTAACTATCTAGTGATAAGTACCCCACAGGGGATTCCTTCCTAACCTATACTTTCACTATCATCTACTGCATATTACAAAGACTATTACTATCTAATCTATTCCTATCATCTGCATAGATTGTTAGCTCTTGGGACTACCATCATCTATCATTGCACTAGGTTACTCTATCTTGTATACATTCTGCTGTCCCCTACCATCTGTACTATACATGATTGCTAGAACCTATCTGCATACTACCATCACCTACCACTCTCCTGAATACTATTACTGAGTGCTCACCATACTATCGCCTGTCTCTCACCTCTATACTATCATATATTTTATCACTCCAGGAACATCATATTGAGTGTATGTATATTGCATAACAGGCTGTGCACGGTGATGAAGTCCTGAGAGTTGGATATGTTGTTCAACAGAATCTCTACACGACTACTGAGTGTAACAATTCTGCAGCTGCAAATCCATTCATTAACAAAAAACGCATGAGCGTTACAGCGTCCCGGGTCACTGCTTCCTTAACCATAACTTGAAAGTACATTTGCACATGTTACTGTAAAGCAGACACAGTTTTCTCCTACAACACAGCGCACCCTTTCTCCATCGACACTCAAGCACTTTACTTTAGAAGACATGTTGTTTCCTAGGTAAATGTCATCATTGCCGATAGCAACCACTGCCATGACCATGACTTGGAAGCACACTTGCACTGATCACTGTAGAGCAGACATTACTTTCTCCACTAACACTCCAGCACTTTACTTGAGAAGAATAGTGTTTCTTAGGTAAATGTCCGGTCGTTGCCAATAGCAACCTCTGCCGTGACCATGACTTGGAAGCACACTTGCACTGATCACTGTAGAGCAGGCATTACTTTCTCCACTGACACTCCAGCACTTTGCTTGAGAAGACATAGCGTTACTTGGGCAATTACTCAGCTGTTTCCGGTAACAACTACTGCTGTAACTCAGAGGAAATCTTGGATGATGCCCCCAAATGTAGCACTGTCCCTGTAGGGCTTGCTAACCTCCGGAATTCTGCTAACCAGATGAAAGACCCCAAGCACATGTGCTCCTGGCTTTTATACAGTATCGCACCAATTCACTTTCCTCTGCCAAATGATCAGGGCTGTAATAAACGCCTGTGCACTAATTTGTCAGGTTTCCTCCCACTGTCCAATATGCCTCCCAAAGAGACTGATTTGCACCTAAACACATTGAGCATACCTCACTAGCAGATCCTGCTCTCTGGTAGGCAGAGAACAATATAGATTTACCTGTAATCCCTCTGGTAAGCAGACAGGATTCAAAAGTATACTCTCTTTCTAGCACCTACCTAGGAGGGTGCTACACACATTTTCTGTACATTTACACACCTTATTACATTCATACACTGACATAAGGGAGAACATATATGGGCTACATATCCAAATATGCCCTCATAATCCAATTTCTATACAGCTTTTTACTCCCTTTACTTACCTCCCCTTTTTTTTCTTTGTTACCCACTTCCCTTTTTCAATAGTTTTTATTGGAATTTTCACATACAGATAAAACATCAAAAAGAACAAACATGAAGGATACATGGTCAAACATTGTAACATTACTAGTAAGATAGGGTACATACATAATATGAATTCTGAGGACCACTGATGTAACAGGTTCCACTTTGTTATTAAGTTTATACACTCTGACATGCGTAATCAGACCATATTATCAGACTACATTATGTCCTTGATTACTAGCATAGGGTATGGTGCCGTAGGCAGAACTCCAAATAAAGAGAAATAATTAAATATCCCATATATATTAGATTAAATTTACAAAAAATTGACACTACAACTTGCATTGGTAAAAACGGCCACGGCCTTTATTAAATATTATAAAATACCATGTGGGATTTAAAACAATGGTATAGCTTGGCCCTAAAGCCCAAACTAACCACAACTGAAATATTAAACATATACATATATATACTGTAGGCTAGCCAAAAAGCTCAGCCTATACCACCAAATAATATTAAACATCCCACAACCACTAAGACCGTGACAAAACAGAATACAGGGTGGGCGGCAGGGTCAAAACTCCTGAAACTCTTATCTGTTGCTCCCGCAGACTGAATTTATCCGTTAAATTTCTTCTTTATATAGGGGAGTCCAAACGGCTCAAGGTGAATTTTCTGTGTAATTTGGACCAATCAACAAAAAGGTAATAATATTAACCAGTAAAAATAAAATACCATTGCCCAATCAATATTGGAGTTATATAGAGTATTTTAATAACCAATAAAAAATCTCTTTAATAATATATTTATTTTTTTTTTTTTTAATTAACTGTCATGCCACGTCCCCATAAATGAATAACAGGTACATTTTTATGACCTGCCCTTCATCTTTTTTCCTTAACATGTTAGGAAGTGGATAGAGTAGAGAAAATTATAGTTCAAAAAGAAAGGAAAAAGAGGGAAAATAGAAAAGAAAAAGAAGGAAAAGAGGGCAGAGTAAACAAAGTAGTTGTGTTTCCTTGATAAGCTTCACTTTAACCACTTTACGTCTCCTCACAGTAATATTACTGCGGCAGAGTGGCTCGTTATCGTCTGACGACGTAGTACTACGTCGTCAGACACTCCCCCTTCTGGGCGGCTCTTGCACGCCGCCGGAGGCTCGCTCCCGCTGTTTTCATTCACAGCGGGAGTCGGGCCAGGGGAGGAGCAGCGGCGATCGCCGCTGCTCTTACCCGATCGTCGGGGATCGAGTCTGGAGATCCGCCCGCTGTGTGTAAACACAGCGGGCGGATCTCCATAGTGACAGGGAGTGACAGATCGGACTGTTCAGCATAGCTGGACATCCGATCTGTCCATGACTCACTCAGTCACCCCCCCCCCCCCCACACGTCAGTAAGCACCAGGCATACATTAACCCCTCCCTCTCCAATAAAATTAACCCCTTCCCTGCCAGTGTCATTTTTACAGTAACAGTGCATATATATATAGCACTGATTACTGCAGTAATGTCACTGGTACCCCCAAAAGTGTCAAAAATGTCAGTCAAGGGTCCGATCTGTCCACCGCAATGTCGCAGTCCCGCAAAAAAAAAAAAAATCGCAGATCGCCGCCATTACGCGTTAAAAAAAAAACACCAAAAATGACAGAAATCTTTCCCTTAGTTAGTAAACGCAATAACTTTTGCGCAAACCAATCAAAATACGCTTATTGCGATTTTTTTTACCAAACATATGTAGCATAAAACAAATTGGCCAAAAATTTTTTAAAAAATTGGTTTTTACATCTTTTTTGGGGGGAATTTCATATAAAAAAATGTTAAAAATATTGTTATTTTTTCAAAATAAACGCGCTTTTTTTGTTTATAGCGCAAAAAGTAAAAATCGCACAGGTGATCAAATACCACCAAAAGAAAGCTCTGTTTGTGGGAAAAAAAGGACGTAAATTTAGTTTGGGTACGGCGTCGCACGACCGCGCAAGTGTCAGTTGAAGTTGCACAGCGCCGAATCGCAAAAAGTGGCCTGGACGGAAGACAGCAAAATCCTCCGGTGGTAAAGTGGTTAATAAGCGCTACATTCACCTTCGTTGTAACAAGAACACTGGTGTCAATTATAGTGATTACTTAACATTTTCAACCTTAAACCGTTGCAACCATGGCTTTCATTCCACATGAAATTTAGGGCCTCTATTTTGGGAATACGAAAATGAACACTCAAGCGAGCACTGGAGGTGTACCATATAGATAACTTCGGATAAATTAGGTGCGAGGGTTTGTTTCCACTTACTGGTGATTGTAAGCCGTGCCGCTATTAATATATGAAGAACTACCATGCAAAATTGCCTGGGAATAGCTTCTAAAGGGAAACCTTGTAGGGCTAATTGTGGGGAGGGCTTAACTAAGGCCCCTGTAACTTGGGAGATTAGAGAGAAGACTGAGTACAATGCCAGAGAGTATGTAGTAGATTACCAATTTGGCCACACTCCCTCCAGCAGGTGTCAGATGTATTTGGATACATTTTAGATAGCCGGTAAGGGGTAGGATACCATCTATATATAATTTATATATAATTTGCAAATCGTTTTCCTTGTGGGAGACGCAATGGGTACATTTATTTATGAAATTTGTTAGATAGCAGAAAATCAAGTTTCCAACGGAAATTCTTGTTCAAGGTCTCTTTCGCACTTGGTAATGCTGGGATTTTAAAATTAGAGGAGGGACTTTGTAGCTTACTATAGAACCAGGATATGCCTCCTTTTTAAGAGTGAGAGGAAGTGAGATAATCCCATATTTCTTCGCCTACTTGTAATTGCCACTTATTGTATCTATGGTGGAAATGACTTATTTGAATATAGCTAAAATAACCTTGAATGGACATGTCTGTGACTATACCCTTAAGAAATAACTGTCCTTTCTGAATCCAGGAGTATACTGGAGTATGATGGTATAACATGTTTATACATACAGTGGTATTTCCAACATTTTGATAGGTTCTCCAGGGCCTCGGGTGGTTTCAATGCCATCACAGAAGCCTCTATGACTGGGTGAGAAGGGGGATGCACCAGTTGGTTAGTGGTTTTGGCTAAAAGAAGTGCTGTAAAATCCCTACCTGCCAGTAAAGCCTTCTCCAAAAAAAAAACATGGTTTGGCTTGAGGGGATAAAACACAGTCTTTAAGTTGGACCAAAGAGATGCTCTATGGTAGTCTTTCAGATTAAGCAGTCCCACTCCACCTAATTTTGTTTGTCTCATCAGAACCGAGAGTTGAAGTCTAGTTCTTTTCCCCTTCCAAATAAAACTCAAAATAGCTTTATTCAGTGTGGTAAGGAATGTAAATGGGAGTATGATAGGGATCGTGCGGAATAAGTATAAAATATGTGGCAGGAGTAGCATCTTGAAAGTGGCTATTTGCCCCATCCAAGATATTTCATAGTTTGTTATTCGTTTCATTTCCAACATTATATGTTTAAGTAAAGGGATATAGTTAACCTGGTATACCTTAGACGAAGGGGTTGTTAATAGAGATGCTGCGAACCTAAAATTTGCCGGCATTGCTGGACATCTTCTGATGTTGAAGGAAAGTAAAGCATGATGTGTCTTTCATCTGTTGCATTCAGTTTCCTTTGCCAGAGAATGCGTGTATGGTCCTCAACCTTGTCCAATCAATGTCCTCTAAGCTGAGAAATATGGGCAAATATTTATCCGTCATTCCATACCATCTGGGAGGCATCTAATTGGCCCCAAATTTATTCAGCAGCCGGAAAACAATCCATAACATACAGCCAATTTCATTAGGAACTATCTTCAGCCTAAAGAAGAACAAGGTGTCCTGGAAGTGATGGTTTAGCACATACAGCACCCTGATCTCAACATCATCAAGTCTGCCTAGGATTATACAAAGAGACAGAATGATCTGAGGGACCCATCATCCACAGAAGATCTAGTTCTCCAAGATGCTTAGAACAACCAACCTGCTGAGTTCCCTTCTGTTCATTTATTCTCTCCAATTTGTTAATTGATAAAAGTAAATTATTAGCACTTCTATTTCTGAAAGCCCCCTTAATTTACAGAAGTTTTTCACACCTGCCTAAAACTTTTTGACAGTAGTGGGTAATATATATATATATATATATATATATATATATATATATATATATATATATATATATATATATATATATATATAAACATACATACTGTGTATATGTATATATGTACACTGTATATATAAAAAGTACTTTTGACTCCATTTTCAGGCACATTTTGAAGGAGCAACTGCAGTGCACTATATATATATATATATCAAAAAAAAATTGACTGAAATACCTGCCCTAAAAAGGGCTTTTTGGGGTGCTGCCAGGATGCTGTCCTTACAGCAGGAGTGGACCGAGAACACTATCTAACAAGACTAACAACTGTCCCTATTAACAGCAGCAGCACTCTCCCTGCTCTCACTAACACTGCTTCAGAATGATCTAAGATGGATGCTGCCCTTGCTTTTTTATAGGAGGTGGGAGGGTGTGGGAGGGAGGGTATGCTGATTGGCTGGAATGTGTCTGCTGACTGTGAGGTACAGAGTCAAAGTTTGCCTCAATGATGAAGTATAGGGGGCGGACCGAACATTGCATATGTTCGCCCGCAGCGGCAGACGCGAACAAGCGATGTTCGCCGGGACCTGTCCGCCGGCGAACAGTTCGGGACATCTCTAGTTGTTAATTGGGGCCTAGGTAAGTGAAGACTTCCTCAGAGAAAAACATCCATGACAGGCGATGTACGTGCAGTGACGCAATTAGTAAAGATAGAACAGACTATAGCGGGGTATAAAAATCATCCCTCACTCTGCTTGGGCGAGGACCTCCATGGTGAAGAGGCAGTTGGAGAACAGTCTCTCATGGGAGTGTCACCAGAGTCTGGTGGAAGTAGGCCCCATTTGCGGGCCAGCTTGAGGCCTTCTTTAACAGTTATCACAATGTGGGTAGTGTCATCCTTGGCGATAGAAAGCTCAGCTGGATAGCCCCATCTATAGGTCAGTGAATGATTACGAAGAAGTTTAGTAATAGGCACCAGTTGTTTGCAGGCCATGATGGTGAACTGTGAGAGATCCACATATTCGGAGATCCCCGAGTAGGGATCAGCCAATGGGGAGTGTTGTCGAGGTGTTTGCATTAGTTATTCCTTCATGCGGAAAAAATTAATTCTAACAATCACATCCCTAAGTATCCTGTCTGGGAGATGAGGGGGCTTTGGGAGGCAATGAGCTCTATCTATAATGAACTCTCCAGGTGGAGCGTCAGGCAGGAGGGTGGTTAGCAGTTTTTGCACAAACTGTTTGAATTCTGCAGTAGCTATTGTCTCTGGAACCCCTCTTAATTTCACATTATTCCTCCTCGACCTATCCTCCAGGTCTGCTATCTTCATCCATAGTTTTTGCAGTTCCTCTTCCTGATCATTATAAGAGTCCACAAGCTCATTATGGGCACCAGCAAGCTCTTCCATCTTATTCTCCTCGTGGTCTACCCTATCTCCCAAATCCGATATCTCTGTTTTTAACTGTGACATAAACTAAACCATGTCTCTATGTAGAGTGCCCCTTAAGGATACCAACATGTCCTTTAAAGTAGTGTCTAGTATGGGCTGACCTGAGGTAGGGTATTTTTCAATAGGGTCTGTAATCTCTCTAGTATCATCCAGTGAGGAAATAGTTAAGTTGTGCCCCCCTTTTGCATGTCTGGTGGTGGATGACCCGGTGCTTGGGATTAAATTAGCACTGGCGTAAGGAACCCCATCCCATGCAGAGGGAGAAGAGACTGACCTCCCCTGGGAATCAGCCCTTTGCCTCTGCTTATGAGGAGAGCTATGCACTGAGGATGTGGCTGAGTGAGATGAGTCTGCGCCATCTTAGCCAGCTGGGAGCCGGTGCTTTGAAAGAAATTGGTCAGCTTACGGGGACCTTTCTGCAGCCTTCTCTTCCCCATCGTGTGATTCACCACGCCGTCTGGTCCTTCCCTGTACAAAAGGTCGGGTCACCACTGCTTAAACCCACTGAAATTAGCCTGTACACGGGACGATCTTAGGGAGCTCACTCAGGCCGCGTCCATGCGCCTCGGCTGCCGGCCACGTCCCCGTTACCCACTTCCCCTCTTAGTGCTTCGTGTTATCCCCCCTTCATTCATCTCCAAATTATTGTCCTCTTTATTTATTCAATCCATACTCTTATTACTATCCCATCTTCCCTCCCCCTCATCCTTCCTGCCATACTCTCTAAAGCCTAGTACACACGAGCCAAATGTCGGACGGTATCGGCCGGTGCAAAAGAAACCAGCCAACATTCAGTCCGTGTGTACTGCAGTCAGTCTGACAGAAGGGTCATGACTGAAAAAGGTCTGCCGATCAGCTCCAATGGCTGAGAGCGCTGACGGGAGTGTTCTGATGGAGGAATCAGAACACAATACAATAGCAGGGGAGATCACTGTACTAACTTTGGATAGTTAGTACAGTGCAAGGCTTAATTGTCCTAATTTAATCTAATCAAATCTAATCTAATTATCAGCTTCTCTAATCATCTTGTGAAGTGTTATGCTAAGATCATACCAAAATGTGTGTTTTGTGCTATAGTGTAAAGTACATTTTCATGCATCTTAGTAAAGGAAGTGAAAAAGTGAGAATTCACTTTGAAAAGAAAAAAATAAAACCCAATGATGTGTAAGGAAAAAAACATGATTTTCGTTCACACATAATTGAATGAAGTCAGCAAAACTTCACCTCATTCAGTAAGCCAAGTCAAAATACCTCTGCAAAGAGAAAATTCACTTAGTTCAGTGAATCAAGTGAAATTGTGCTGACTTTATTCATCCATTCCATATGCAAGGAATTTTAGTTTTATCTATTCTAGCCCATTATGTGTCCTTGGTGATAGATGATATAATGTACTGCTGCAGAGATGTAAAACTATTTCCTTCTCCTTGGCCTAATTCAGCCACTATAGAATGAACAAAACTGGTAAAAGTCATAAAGGAAAAATAAAATAACCTATCACATATCCCTTATGACTACCCAAGGTTCATCAAAAATGATTGGCTGCTCTGGATGACAGAAGTATTTATTTCAGTGATTGCAAACATTTGTCAAAGCTTAATTGAGCAAGCTTAAGTTAGAAGCTGATTGGCTACCATGCACAGCTGCACCAGATGTTGCACTCCCCAGATTTAGTAAATCAACCCTACTGACATAGAAAACGGCAACTTCAAAAACACAGGAACCTTCGGGCTCTATGAGTCAGGTATATTACAAAAAAGGAATATTTACCGATTTAGAACTAATCAGTCGTTGTTGCACCTGTAACAAAGGCCCCGCATGACCCTACACCCTTGTGATGTTAGGGTCACAGCATGCCCAGCATGCCCCTGATAAGGGCGGAAACTAGGGGGGTAGGGGGACGTATCCCAGGTGCCCCATTCAAAGTGGTGCCTGTGTCCCCATGCTCCGGGGACATGTGGTCTTCCTTACACACCTAGACAGGAGGGGCGGCAGGGTGGCATTTGCTAGAACTGATCGTCAGTATTAAAGTGGAGTTCCACCCTGTTTTACAACTTACTAGTTTTAGTTCGAGCTGTCAATGCTAAACAACAATTGGGCATTTTTTTTGTGTTCCTTACCTTCTTTTTAGGGCATTTTAATGTGCACTTCCTCCTTCCTCCCCTCTCCTCTCCTCGGCCATGGCCACCGTTGGCACTTCCTGTTCTGCATTGCTTCATGGGAGCTGTTTGTACACACCCCCAGGAGGCAATGGGCAGTGACGTGGGCTGGCCTCTCCTCACATCGAGTTATGTCCCAACAGGAAATGACGCAAGAGAGGCGGAGTCAAGCACATCCGGCGCCATCTTTAATAAGGGTAAAACTGCTATTTTTGCCAGTACCACTTTAATAGCAGAGTCACATCGTTGCAGACCGATCTGCGCTTTTCAGATCAATTAATACTTTACACCTTCTTTTTGTCAGTCGGTGAGTGCACTGTTGGGCACATTGGTGGACACTATAATTTTGGCACTGTGATAAACATTGTAATTTTGGGCACTATGATGGAAACTGTAATTTGGGCACTGTGGTTGATGGCACTGTCATTTTGGCAGCACTGTGATGGGGGCCAAAATGTAATGGCACTGTGATTTTTTTGCAGCACTGTGATTTGGGCAGCAATGTAATGGCACTGTGATTTTTGCAGCAATGTGGTGGCACTGTGATTTTTGCAGCACTGTGATTTTGGCAGCACTGTGAATGCACTGTGATTTTTGGCTGCACTGTGATGGCACTGTGATTTTGGCAGCACTGTGATGGCACTGGGATTTTGGCAGCACTGTGATGGCACTGAGATTTTGGCAGCACTGCGATTTTTGGCAGCACTGATGGCACTGTGATTTTGGCAGCACTGTGATGGCACTGTGATTTTGGCAGCACTGTGATGGCACTGTGATTTTGGTAGCACTGTGATGGCACTGTGATTTTGGCAGCACTGCGATTTTTGGCAGCACTGATGGCACTGTGATTTTTGGCAACACTGTGATGGCACTGTGATTTTTTCAGCAATGTGGTGGCACTGTGATTTTTGCAGCACTGTGATTTTGGCAGCACTGTGAATGCACTGTGATTTTTGGCAGCACTGTGATGGCACTGATTTTGGCAGCACTGTGATTTTGGCCGCACTGTGATGGCACTGAGATTTTGACAGCACTGCGATTTTTGGCAGCACTGATAGCACTGTGATTTTGGCAGCACTGTGATGGCACTGTGATTTTGGCAGCACTGTGATGGCACTGTGATTTTGGCAACACTGTGATTTTGGTAGCACTGTGATGGCACTGTGATTTTGGCAGCACTGCGATTTTTGGCAGCACTGATGGCACTGTGATTTTTGGCAGCACTGTGATGGCACTGTGATTTTTGGCAGCACTGTAATGGCACTGTGATTTTTGCAGCAATGTGGTGGCACTGTGATTTTGGCAGCACTGTGATTTTGGCAGCACTGTGAATGCACTGTAATTTTTGGCAGCACAGTGATGGCACTGTGATTTTGGCAGCACTGTGATGGCACTGTGATTTTGGCAGCACTGTGATTTTTGGCAGCACTGATGGCACTGTGATTTTTGGCAGCACTGCGATGGCACTGTGATTTTGGCAGCACTGTGATGTTGGCAGCACTGTGATGGCATTGTGATTTTGGCAGCATTCTGATGGCATTGTGATTTTGGCAGCACTGTGATTTTGGCAGCACTGTGATGACACTGTGATTTTGACAGCACTGTGATGGCACTGTGATTTTGGCAGCATTCTGATGGCATTGTGATTTTGGCAGCACTGTGATTTTGGCAGCACTGTCAAGGGGGTAGCACTGTGATTTTGGCAGCACTGTGATGGCACTGTGATTTTGGCAGCACCTTGATTTTGGCAGCACTGTGATGGCACTGTGATTTTGGCAGTACTGCGATTTTTGGCAGCACTAATGGCACTGTGATTTTGGCAGCACTGTGATGGCACTGTGATTTTGGCAGCACTGTGATGGCACTGTGATTTTGGCAGCACTGTGATTTTGGTAGCACTGTCAAGGGGGTAGCACTTTGATTTTGGCAGCAGTGTGATTTTTGGCAGCGCTGTGATGGCACTTTGATTTTTGGCAGCACTGTGATGGCACTGTGATTTTTGGCAGCACTGTGATGGCACTGTGATTTTTGGCAGCACTGATGGCACTGTGATTTTTGGCAGCACTGTGATGGCACTGTGATTTTTGGCAGCACTGTGATGGCACTTTGATTTTCGGCAGCACTGTGATTTTTGGCAGCACTGTGATGGCACTGTGATTTTTGGCAGCACTGTCATGCACTGTGATTTTGAAAGCACTGTGATTTTGGCAGCACTGTGATGGCACTGCTATTGGGGGCAGCACTGTGGATGGATTGATGGTTGTATGTCATACTGTGCTGACCCCATCTCAGTGTGACATCCATCCATCAATCAATGCACAGTGCAGACCCCATCACTGTGTTACATCGATCCAGCCATCCTTCTACAACCTTCCACAATCCTGCCCCCATCACTGTGTTACATCGATCCAGCCATCCTTCCACAATCCTGCCCCCAATTAAAGGGTGCCATCACAGTGTTGCTGCCACAAAAACCATGCTGCCCCCAATAATAGTGCTGCCATCCATCCGTTACATTAAAGTTCCCCATCAGCCAGACAAGAGCTTTCTTATGCCCCTTACACACGTGCAGATTATCTGAAGACTTTTGTCTTCAGATTTACCTTTTCTATGTAGTGCAAGGGCCTGCCGGATTGCATACAAATTGAAAGTGTTTAGGTTTGACCTCATATTATATGGTTTTGGTAAGTCTGCAGACAAAAGTCTTCAGATAATCTGCACGTGTGTACGGGGCATTACTGTAATAGCTGGCAGTGTGTGTATGAGTGTGTCTGTCTAATGCCCCATACACACGTGCAGATTATCTAAAGACTTTTGTCTGCAGACTTACCAAAACCATATAATATGAGGTCAAACCTAAACACTTTCAATTTGTATGCAATCCGGCAGGCCCTTGCACTACATAGAAAAGGTAAGTCTGCAGACAAAAGTCTGCAGATAATCTGCACGTGTGTATGGGGCATGACTCTGTCTCTGTCTCCTGCACTTGTGTCTTCCGGGAGGCGGGGAAGGGATATAGAGGGCGGCAACTTCCTCCTGAGCAGACGTCTCTATAGCAACCTGTACTATGCCTAAAGCATAGTACTGCCCATGTGTGGGATTTCCTGCTGCATTCTGGGTAGCCAGAATGAACAGCAATCGGGAAGAAGGTCACTAAGTCTTACACTGCGGCTTCAGGCGCCCTTAGTAAAGATGAGAACGCACAGGCAGCGATTTTATAAGTAAGATTTTCACTAAACAAATACACTGTTCAACTCATAAATATGCAAATAGCGGTTTTGTCAAGCGAGGTGTATTAATATTAATGGACTATTTTTGTTTAAAAAGTGATTCTGAGGGTGGAACTCCGCTTTAAATCTTCCTGCAGCCACTAAAAGCCGTCTTCTCATTTTCTTCCTACCACCAGCTTTCAGTGGTTGCAGGAAGTAAATACAGCCCATTGGTTCCAGCAAATGCCTCCCCCATCGCCTCTCCGCTCCATGTTCCCCTTCCTTCCTCTGTCCGGTATCAGCTAGGAGAGCCTATCCCTATTTATTTAAATAGGGATAGGCTCTGCTGTATACCTCTAATCTATACCTTAAAAGGCTCTAGGATGCTAGCAGAACGAGATCACCTATATCTGGGACAACTACTCACCGAAGACTCTGGCATGTTGATTTGGGGAGGCCCCTTGAAGGGATTGGTTGCTTTATATTTTAGGACTGACACTAAATTCAACCTGCATTTCTATATTATATACATGGGGTCTGATTCCGTGTCAGGGCTGAGACAATGCCACCATATATGAAATGGTTATTTATCCTAGGTGAGTTACCTATGCCCCTGGTGATGTATATTGTAAGACCCAACCCCTATAGTATATATTTATTTATTTTTTGTTACTATTTTATATAATACACAGACACCTGAGATGTTGGATGGTTGACTCCGCACCTACTGGTCCCCCAGACAACTTTAACCACTTTAAGACCGGAAGATTTTGCTGCTTAATGACCAGGCCCTATTTTGCTATTCGGCACTGGGTGACTTTAACAGGCAATTGCGTGGTCGTGCGACGCTGTACCCAAACTAAATTAACGTCCTTTTTTCCCACAAATAGAGCTTTCTTTTGGTGGTGTTTTATCACCTTTGCGATTTTTATTTTGCGCTATAAACAAAAAAAGAGAGACAATTTTGAAAAAAAAACAACAATATTTTTTCACATTCTTTTATATGAAATTCTCAAAAAAAAGTAAAAATCTAAATTTTTTAACATTTTAGGCCAATTTGCTTTCTGCTACATATTTTTGGTAAAAAAAATCGCAATAAGCGTATTTTGATTGGTTTGCGCAAAAGTTACTGCGTTTACTAATTTACGGGAAAGATTTATGTAATTTTTATTGTTTTTATTTTTACTAGTAATGGCGGCGATCTGCGATTTTTTGCGGGACTGCGACATTGCGGCGGACAGATCAGACCCCTAACTGACATTTTTGACACTTTTGGGGGTACCAGTGGCATTACTACAGTACTCAGTGCTAAAAATATGCACTGTTACTGTAATAATGACACTGGCAGGGAAGGGGTTAACAGTATTGGTGATCAAGGGGTTAAATGTGACCCTAGGGGCGTGAATCTAACTGTGGGGGGGGGGTGGCTTTTGAAACAATCACAGAGACATGTGATCCTATATAGCAGGATCACATGACATCTGTGATCACTTCAGGAAGAAGTACGGACGGCTGTGTTTACATCAGCCGTCCGTCCTTCTCTGTCAGCAGCGGGAGATCGCCGGTTTCAGGCGGCCATGGGAGCCACCTGACACCCGCACTGGCTTCCCTGCTGGTGAGCCCCCTAGCTTCTCCCAGGCGAGCACCGTACATGTACGGGGTTTTGCCTGGGAGAGCTGACCTGCCGCAGTACATCTATGGCGGCTGGTCGGCAAGTGGTTAATCTAATACTATAGTCCCACAGTCTGCTACTATAAACTGTAGGCTTCCATCTTTAAAACTATGTAGGCATGCGCGCAGGAGCTCTTCGTTCTGGCACGAAGCTCTGTTGTTCCGGAAAGGTATGCCGGACCTTCAGAGCGCATGCACCAGAAATGCTGCATGCGAGGTGAATATCTCATAAACGGTGCACGCTTAGGAGATATTCATTTTACTTACAGGTAAGCCTTATTATAGGTTTACCTGTAGGTAAAAATGATCAAGCGGGGTTTACAACTGCTTGAACAGCCTATCGACATGTCACACTGCTCTCCAGTGGCAGGTTGCTGTACTTGCACGTTTCTCCATGTCCACTCCTATATTGGTGTATTGCCTGGACCATGTGCCAACCAGAAAGATGATGATTAATGCCATGTGTTGTACTTTTGGATTTATGTTGTCTTTTAGGTACCTCCTACATATTACTATTTACTCAGAATTCTTGCTTAAGCTCTTGAGGAAGTGCAGCAGCATGAAACATGTAGAACTTGAACAAGCTACATCACACAGCAACCGTAACACTTTGACGTTTATACTATGTAATAGTATGGTGTTGTAGTTTGTGTCTACAACTCAATTTGGGTTGCAGGTTTACTGTGAGACTTTAAGTCCCCGTTCACATTAAGGCGACCTGTGAGGCGACCTGGTCGCCTCACAGGTCGCTGAGGTCGCCTTCCATAGGGAAGCTGTGGACCCTTTCTAATAGGAGCGACACAAGTCGCTCCGACTTAGAAAAAGGGTCCGGAGCTTCTTTGGGGCGACCCGGAGGCGACCGCCATAGACTTCAATGTTATGAAGTCCGTGGCGGCCGCTCCGAGGTCACGGCGCGCTGCTCGCACCGCGACCTCGGAGGTCGCCTGGGGAAGTCGGATCGCCCCTATGTGAACGGGGCCTAAATGTACTTTGTTTTAGAAATATTTTTAATAAAATGTATTGTTTTTTTTTTTTAAAAATAGGTTGTTGTGCCAATAAAGTCCATGTTTTTTTTCACAGTCACTTATACAGATCTATTTAAGATGTGGCACTTTGCTATTTATACTCGCAGCACCACCCTGTAAAGATGCAAATATATATCTACTCTAGTTCCCACCTAGCACAGCTAAATTTACCAGTAGCCCCTGTTTAAGACAAGGGTGCTGCGCACATATTACGTTTTTTCTTTTTCCATTTGATAGAATAACAATTTAACTTTTTTTTTCTTTTTATCATGCTTATTTATCATGATTTTCTGTGTGGCTATTTGTGTTAACAAACAGGACTACCCAATTAAATGGAATAAGTAGCCCCAGTAGCCCCTGTTTAAGACAAGGGTGCTGCACACATATTATATTTTTTTCTTTTCATTTTTCATTTGATGTTTGATAGAACAA
Source organism: Pelophylax lessonae (assembly GCF_965119305.1). Taxonomy (NCBI): domain Eukaryota; kingdom Metazoa; phylum Chordata; class Amphibia; order Anura; family Ranidae; genus Pelophylax; species Pelophylax lessonae. Next base: position 233,557,796 of record NC_138769.1, read on the forward strand.
CAATTTAACTTTTGTTTTAATTTTTATCATGCTTTTTTATCATGATTTTCTGTGTGGCTATTTGTGTTAACCAACAGGACTACCTAATTACATGGACTAATAAGAGTCATATTTTATCACAAACATGAACATATTTGTATAAAGAGGAGCGGTTTCTCCAAGATGCTTTCCAATGAAGATACCAGCAAGCTTTGGGCCTATAAACTGATCCCGTGTGCATATATTTGAAATTATATTAGGAATTCCAATAGAAAAACCACAGAAAATTCGTATTGCTTGGCATGTGTTAGTAGCACCCAGTTTTATCAAACAGTCACTGCACACCCATTGTTTTTCTTTCCTATTTCTTTCCTTCTAAAGTAAAATGTATCTGAGCTTGTTTAAAGTAAAAATCAATGGAGAGAGTTTACAGTGGAAACCATCCATCTTACCTCTGCGTTGATTTTGTCAGGGCTATGTATTGCACTAGTTTCCTCTGCTTTCTCCTTTGTGTCTTCACGTGTCTTTACCATTAATCACAGTACTGCTGTAATCGAAAGACATCTGCTGTACGTCTCCATTTTCAGCCTGTAGTTGGAATTTATACCATGAAATGAACTGTGGTAGAGCTATAGGACTTACAATTTCATTTTATACAACAGTCACCTTTGGACATATGTTTTACTTTACCTTGATATTATAATTTTTGTCTCTGTGGAATATGCTGAGATTTGTAACTCAGCAGACATTCTAACCTTAGTCTAAGATATTTCATATTAACCTGCAGCAGCATCAGCAACACATCACAAAGAATAAAGATATTATTCCACATCTTCAGCTTTCCTAAAAAAAAAATACAGAAAGGTCACAAAGATACCTATTACATAGGCTGAACACATACACTAGATTAAGTTGTTTAGATATCTGAATATAACTTATCAACCGTTCTGTCACAGTTTTTGAAGCCGAGAAGGCTGTTAATATGAAAATCAGCTAATCTTTTAAACCAGACAACCAGAATAATTTGTTGTCTTTGCCTGCATTGCTTATGAATCATTGGGAACAAGGCTGTGCGTGTGTTTGTCCATGACTTTTGGTGTTATAAATAGGATAAATTACAGAATAAACTTTGTACTATAGAAATAGGAAGCTGAAGAGTTATAAGCTATCTCGGCTCCCAGACTAATGTGAAAAACACTTCCTATATGTTAAGGGACATCTGGCTTACGTTTGCTATGCTTATATACCCCTAATGACTGGTTTACTGCAATTATTGAGCCATGGCTCTTTTAAAACACAGCAATCCTCTACTCTATGTTCAGTATTCCTTGGAACCCTTGTTGGTAGACTAAGAACAGCAGAAACACCTGTGCATGCCCTAATGGCAGACTGTGATTTTCTGCATTTATGGCAAGAGTGGCAAAAGGGGGATGCAGTCCCACAGCTTCTCTTAGAACCGTTAACTGGTGGTCCCTTTCAACTTGTTCGACAGAGAAAGAAGTATCTGATGTGTAAGGAAGGCTGGGTGTTACCTGTGACCATAAATATGTGTGTACAAGAACATATACAAAGACTATACCATGAAGAAACACTTCCTAAAATACTAGCTTCTACTTGGAGTTAATTTGGAGGTTCTATGAGGTGTCTATTGAGGAGAGCAGGAAAATTTGCCTTTTGAGATAGAGATAAAATACCAATTTGGATTCTACACCTATGCAATTTTTGGTATTCTGATATATATGTCAATACAGACATTGAGAGGAAGCTTATTTTGAAGTGTCTACATCTATATTTAAAGTGGACCTGAGGGGGCGGAAGTGTGGAAGCTGTCATTGTGATTTTGTTTTAACTACTTGCCTACTGTGCACTTAAACCCCCTTCCCATCCAGACCAATTTTTAGCTTTCAGCGCTCTCACACTTTGACTGACAATTGCGCGGTCATGCTACACTGCACCCATATGAAATTTTTATCATTTTTTTCACACAAATAGAGCTTTCTTTTGGTGGTATGTAATCATCTCTGGGTTTTTTATTTTTTACAAAAAAAAAGAAAAAAGACAGAAAATTTTGAAAAAAAAAAAGTTTTTCTTATTTTCTGCGAGTAAATTTTGAAAATAAATGTTTCTCCTTCACTGATGTGCGCTGATGAGGCGGCACTGATGGGCACTGATAGGCTGCACTGATGGGCACTGATGAGGTGGCACTTATGGGCACTGATGAGGTGGCACTTATGGGCACTGATGAGGAGGTACTAATATGCCGCACTGATGAGCACTGATAGGCGGCACTGATGAGCACTGATAGGCAGCACTGATAGGCGGCACTGCTGGGCACTGAGAGGTGGCACTGCTGGGCACTGAGAGGTGGCACTGAGAGGTGGCACTGCTGGGCACTGAGAGGCGGCACTAACGGGCATCACTGATGGGCACTGATAGGCGGCACTGATGGGCACTGGCGGATGGCACTGATGGACACTGATGGGTGGCACTGATGAGCACTGATGGGCGGCACTGATGAGCACTGATGGGCAGCACCATCAGTGCCCACACTCAGTGCCCATAGTGCTGCCAGTCAGTGCTCATCAGTGCCTAGATGAGCAGGCACTGATGGGCACTGACCGACAGCACTATGGGCACTGATTGTGGGCATTGATGGGGGGCACTGATGGCGGGCACTGTGGGCACTGTGTGTATGCTTTTTTTTACCTCTAGTAATCAGGGCACTGGTGATCGGTGCCCTGATTACATTTGTTCTGTCCCCAGCTCTGTGCAGCTCTCCCTCCTTCCTCACACTGCAGGCTCCGTCTGAGGAAGGAGCGTTGGCGATGAGAGATGATCTCATATGTTTACATATGAGATCATCTCTCATTGGACGGTCCGATCACGTGGTGAATGGCCGCTGTGATTGGCCATTCACCACGATCTGTGATCGGCTTTGTCCAAGGGACACGGCCGACACAGATTTTCCCCGATGCGCGCTCGTGGGAGCGCGCAGGGAGACTGCTTCTGGGAGGCCATTTAAAAACGGCCTCCCGAAAATTCAAGTCCGCGCTGCAGCCGTATATAGGCTGTAGCGCGGATGGGAAGAAGTTAAAAGGCATAGACACTGTGGCTCTCAGTCTGATCCCAGCTTCACTATCTGATGTGCCCTAGACATGAAGCAAATATACAATCAGTAAAGACTAAGGCTTGGTTCACACTAGTGTGAACTTGATGCAGGTTTCCCCGCATCCAATTCGCATGACAGGAGAGTGTGCCAGACTCTCAATGGAGCCGGTTCACACATCTCCATGACGGCAGCAGAGCAGATTGCACAGGGGTCCTGTGCATCTTTGGTTCCATTTCAGACAAAAATTTGGGCCTGATAATTCCCTGAAAAAGGGAACAGTGATGCACCGGACCCCTGCTGTGAGCTGCATTCGTATTAAGTGTGAACCCAGCCTTAAACACATTGGTTCTTAAGAAGTAACCAGTGGGCTGCATGTGACCCTCCAGTTCTCTATTTGGATCCTGCCGTGCTCCAGACTTTTCGAGTCACATGATTTCATGAGATTCAAATTTGTCAAAACAGAGGATCTTCAGAATTCACATTTACTTTCAACTAGCAATTTTGCTGTTGGAACTTTTCTATAAAACCCTGGACAGCCTTTGACCATGGACAGCAGTCTCACAGTAGTCAATAATGGGATGAAGCTGAATAATTTAGTCATTCACTATAAAACGGGTCTGATAAAAGACATAAAGTCAGTTTAATCTAGTTTAGTGATAAGGTCCCATTAACATGGGCGCTGAATGAAGCACAGACACTGACATAGCCAGTCTATTTTCATGGCCGCAAACTCACCCCGGTATGCCTGTCAAGCTTTTTAGGTCTACTACAGAGTCTGTGTCCACAACTAGTTTAATTGCTAGCTGTTTGACATTTATCCCTTAAGCTGCCTTCTTTTAAGCAAGGTTCCTACGAGCCATTGCTGTGAAAACCAACCTGTGCTTACTCGTTTTTCAGAGTGCGGCTAAGCATCCACTTTTAGGTGTTCAGGAGGTGATCATGAATGCCTGTTTTTTCTTTACGTCGAACAGCAGTGCTGTCTGTCAATTCTGCATGTCACTTTAAATTTGCTGCAGCATGTGAACAACCTCCACTGGCTGTATTCTACACTTTAGGTGGGCAGTCTGTAAGCAATAAACCCACAGCTCAGCTACCTGTTTTTACTGACCTCCAGCTGCCCATGTGAAAGGAGATGTATGGTTTTCTTTTGTTATAATGGCCTTTTTTCCCCTTTTTTTTTACTTTGTGGTTGATTTGAGGACAACAATAACTTACACTGACAGAACATCTGTCCTCTGGAGTAAAGTCAGAGGTGGTGCTATGGACATTGGATGATTCTACAGCCACCTGCTGCAAACATAAAGGTGAGGGCCAGTAATATCTTCAAATTGCAGAATTTCCACCACTTACTGATACTAATACACCAGGTAGTATTTGGGAGTGGTTAGCTTGCAGTAAAGCGGATTGAAGCTGCTGTGGACCTGCACCAGATGAACCTTCTATATTAAGTATGGGAGCAGCAATTGGGGCTGGTAATGCCTCAGCTTCAGAGCAATAGCTTAAAATCAATTGGAGAAGGGAAGCAGAGGAATGTCTCTTACTAAATAAGCCCAGGAGGGATTCCCTCTGGGTAAGAACCAAGGATTGTCCCTCCCCCCTGCTGAGTTCCTCCAAGCAAGCCTCTTGTTTTGGGGGCACTCGTACATGCTCGTGCCCAAGTCACCTCTGTGTGTATTTGATACACACAGAGCATTGCTCAGCCCCTGCCCTCCGCTTCCTCCTCACTGGCTGTGATTGACAGCAGTGAGAGCCAATGAGGAGGGATTGACCCGGGAGAGCATCTGCTCTCATGCACATCACTGGATTGGGATCGGACTCAGGTGAGTATTAGGGAGCGCTGAGGGGGGATCTGCACACTGAAGGTTTTTTTACCTTCTTGCATAAAATTCATGAAGTAAAAAAAACATTCTGCCTTTAGAACCACTTTAAGTAACTCCTTCACTCTCCCGTACCATGAAGCTGGATACATGGGGTCTCCATACCATGGGTTCAGTCCTAGTCACTTTTCCGGGAACTAACCACTAGGGAGGAAGCCAGAGCACCAACCCCCTCTCTACCAGAGGACCTGTCACCCATGCTTGGTACCATCCCTCACTGTCTGGCTGCTGTTCACTCTCACCCGATCATGGTTACAGTTGGTAACTACTCCCCTGCTCCAACTCTCCTGCCAAGGAGCTTTTCAGTCCCTGTTCTTCTGATACACCATGAACCACAATGCACTTCTTTGAATAACTTTAGATCGGGTCAGAAACAATTAACAAAAATTTACTTGTAGGTTGCAACAGCACAGTCCATTAACATTCAAGTCCCTAACTAGCTATTTCTGGGCTGCCCATGCATACCTTAGTAGGTAGACCTCAATTAGTGGCAAATTCCTTAAACATGTAGGTTCCCTGAAGGTGATTTGGCATTGCACTGAGTTACATCATCTTATTTCAGATAAATGTGAAAAAACTTCCCACGCTATCCCTGTGTATAAACCGCCTATTACTCAACTCTATATACTATAGGAAGCAGCTAGCACCACTATGCATCCAACAACCTGTACAAAATGCAATAAATATATATAGTCACAAAAAAATGCAGCGCTCTCCTTCAATAAAGTGCATTCAAATTATAGTGCATAAAATAAGTATCTGAAAACAGTGTAAAAATCATCTATATATAATACATTTACGTCAGTCTATCTTTTCTTTTTAAATATATATACAGTCCATCAATAAATGATTCAATGTCCGTGAAACAAAAGTGGCGTCCCATACACCAGAAACTCTTCAGTAATTGCCTCTGATCACCACCTGATACCCTCTACCCCACCTATGGGTGTCTACTCACCTGCTTGAATGGACTTCACTAATTAAAGGACTTTTATATGCACTTTGCAGTGTTATAAGTGGCACTGCTCCCACTGGCTGTTCACTCCAAATCCATATCTCTCAACTTAGTGTCAATCATATAAGAGGCAAGAGGAAAGAACCATAGTGCAAATCGCTAATAAAAAGTATTTATTTCTATATAAAAATCCACTCACTTTTCAGAAGTAAAAAACGCGCATTTCACAATACAATCCTCTGCATACACAGCTCCACACCTCATGCATAGCGCCAAATAGGCTTTCTCAAAGGTTCAGGCTCTGAACCTTCGAGAAAGCCCATTGGGCGCTACGCATGAGGTGGGCGGTGAGGTTGTGACTAAGTGGAGCTGTGTATGCTGAGGATTGTATTGTGAAATGCCTGTTTTTTTACTTCTGAAATGTGAGTGAATTTTATTTGTAAATAAATACTTTTTATTAGCGATTTGCACTATGGTTCTTTCCTTTTGCCTCCTATATGATTGACACCACGCTGAGAGCTGCTGAGAACCACGGATTTGGAGTGTACGGCCAGTAGGAGCGGTGCTACTTATAACACTGCAAAGTGCATATAGACCTCCTTTAATTAGTGAGGTCCATTTAAGCAGATGAGAAGAAACTCATAGGTGGGGTGAAGGGCACTGTGGTGATCAGAGGCAATTACTGAAGACTTTCTGGTGTGTAGGACTGCACTTTTTTTATGGACATTGAATCATTTATTGAGGAACTGTATATATATTAAAAGAAACAATGGACTCACATAAATGTATTATATATCAATGATTTTTACACTGTTTTCAGATATTTTTTTAGGCACTATAATGTGAATGCACTTTATTGAAGGAGAGCGCTGCAGGGGGGAGGGCCGGGACCCAAAAAGCCTTGGAAATTGGTGAGCCCAGTGTTAACTCTTCCCCCACCTAAGCAGCCCATGCTCCTTAACTAACAACAGCCTATCATGTAGACACCTGCCTACACCTAGACTATACTACAGCTCATCTACTGCACTTTCAGCAGGCAAGGAATTGCTGGCTTTGGATATTTCAGTGACTCTCCTTCTGACAGCTTGTGCCAGGACCCGCTGTTGTGCACTCCTTCCTCTCCCACTGTGAGGCATTAAAATCTATGTTAGGAGTGAACTAGACAAGGAAAGGGGCTGCTAATCTGTGAGAGCAGCTTAGACTTCCAGTGGGCACCAGCAGAGGGATGTCATCGACAATTATTCCTAGCTAGGACTTACCCCTCTGCCTGGCTTCATGCAGCCTGCTGCTAAACAGGTAAACCAAACTCTCGGCCATGGTTTTTGGAGTAGCACTGCAAGTCAGCAGCACAGAAAAGGGACTTTTCCTTGCTGCACAGAAAGATAGACTCATTACCATAGGCAGGAATGCTGCTCACCAACCTGACTCCCACCCAATCCAGTTGACCTACTTTTTCCCATCCCCATAATCTATTAATGAACTGGGGAGTTTGCAAAAGAACTAGCCTCAGTCATGCATACTGTCCTTAAGGCCCCTGAAAGTTATCCAGGGCTGTGTTTTTTTGTAAAGTTGAGAAAAAAATGGAGATTTTTTTTTCTAATTGTTCCCTCTTCATAATTAAAACCTATACAACACTGCAGTGGTTATAAGAATAGTAAATAAATTGTGATGCATCAACATCGTTCACTGTGTTTGATCTGCAAGAGAAATGTACTGTACATTTGTGAGCCAAAAGAAACTTAGTTTCATTTTTAGATTAGAGTAAGCGAATTCTCATTAGTGGTTTAAAATTGTGCCTCTTTCAGCAAAAAAATCCAAATATTTTGTAGACTGTTTATTATTCTTGACACCCAGTCTAAGAAGAGGCAATGCAAATTGTTATGATAATTATAATGTTTTCTCACATCTCTCTCTCCTCTAACACTCATCTATGTATTAACATATATATGGGTCATTTCATAAATATTGCATTACATTGCCCTATTATCTGCGACATGAATAGAATCTCTGTGCTAAATGGAGATGCATATAATAGCAATGACTAGAATGTATGAAATATGACTGGCTTTTTCTTGTCCAGCTTAGTGGGCCAATCGTGCTGCTTTGTAGGCGTTTGTCATTATTAATTCTTAGCACATCTGAAGGTGAATTAAAGGTGCTGTACATTTAAATGAATTGTCTGAAAACAAATTATTGGAGGGAGAATACAAAAGATATGTACAGAAAAAAGTGAACTGATTTATGCAAACTAAGATTTGAACTGCATTGCGCCAGTTTAGGAAGATATCTGCAGACCTTTGGTTGTTCATATTGTAAAGTTTGCTTTGTTACAAGTTTGTATGACCTTTGGGTTCCCTTGTATGCCCTCTTACCCCAAAGACCCACAAAAAATGCCCAAAAAAACGCCTGTGCCAAAAAAAAACGCCCAGGTGTGTTGTTGCAGGCTTTTTTTGGGAATTTTTTGGGGGTCTTTGGAGGCAGGCATAAAATCTGAACTTCTGTATAGGGGTATATATACACACACACTTATATGTATTTATACACATACACATATATAGGTGTTATAGCAGAGAAGCCATATGGGTGTTAATTATTTCATTAGCGCAAGCATAGTGTTCTGCTACTTTCACACCTATATATGTGTATGTGTATATATACATACATGTGTGTGTGTATATATACCCCTACACAGAAGTTCAGATGTCATGCCTGACTCCAAACATGTCCTCAAAAAAGCCCTATAAACGCCTGCAACAAAAAGCAGGGTGACAGGGGCGAAGCCACTATCCGGTTCTATAAGTATTCTAAGAGAAACAATCTTTTCTCTATAGCGGTCACCCTGAAATGGAAGGGTTTTGTCACCCTGCCATAGCAGTCAGAGTCAGTTAACCCTACACTACACTACGGTCCCCTTACACTTAACACTTTCCCTACAGAAACTAGATTATTAAATCTAAAAAATAGTACCCTAACTACACTAGATATCCCTTTCCTCACACTAATAATTGCTAAATGACACTTTGAGAGCAGAAGTAACAGAACTGCTTCCACTCTCTTCCACAGCCCTGTATTAAAATGGTAGAGATTTGGCGGGGCTATCTTATATACTGGGGGGCGTATTCACTAATGATTGGCCTCTGGACCCCCTAGTCACTCCAATCACATTCCTAGCATTCTCCTGCCCCCTCAATTGGCTTTTACTGATGGTTCTGGTCAAATCACGGGCTTTTAAAGCCCAGTTCCTGTCCAATTGCATTTTGGTCGGTTCTGGTTGCCGAATTCCGAACTTTTTCAGCAAGAAGTTCGGAATTCGGCCGAATTTTGAACAGTCAATGTTCGGGTGGAACCGATGGTCGACCCGAACCGTTCGATCATCCCTAGTCAAGATAGCTGACACTGTGAAGGAGGGATGAGAAGTTGGAGGTAGAGGTATAGCTGATGCTCAGCAGGTGAACTGAGGAGCTAGATAGATGAGAAGGATAGGGGAGAAGCTGGAGGTAGCAGTATAGCTAAAGCTCAGAAGAAGCAAGAAGCTGGCAGCAGCAGGAAAACTGGGACAGAGAAGGAGTGAGACAGGAGAGGTGAGAAGCGGCTAGTAACAGGATAGCTGGGGTTGGGAAGGAGAGGAGGGAAGCTGACAGTAGCATTAGCATGTTAGCCAAGACAGAAAAGGAGAGGTGAGAAGCTGTTAGTAGAAGGATAGATAAAGTGGTTCTAAAGTTTCAATCTTTATTATTGCAGTAAGGTAAAAAACCTTCCACATAATGCTCATCCTTAGCCCCTCCTTAGTACTTAGTAAAAAATGACCACTGCCCCCATCTATACCTGGCCTTCACAGCAAAGAGCACGTGGAAGGGTGATGCATGTCAAATAAACCAAAGACAGTTCCTGGCTCAACTTACCAACCAGCCTGCAACCAACCAAATTATCCAGGTTGTGTTAAAAAAATTGGTTTAGTTTGCACACATTTGCAAATACACGTGTAAGCTGTAGAGTCACTTCACGGTACCCCACTACTATCTGAAGTCTTTACTCTATAAATTTGTGAGAGCTTCCATAGTAGAAGCACTTGTATAATGATGGATAGATAGAGGGCAGGTAAGCCTGGAGGAAGCCCTCCCCTCCTTAAAGGCACAGGGGTGCACTGGACACCCAGCACATAGCACAATAGCAGCAAAGGTATCCAGTGCACCCCCTCACCAGTATTACAACAGTACAAACAAGTGGATACTGCCCCCACCTATAACTGGCCTTGGCAGCAAGAAGCACATGGAAGGGTGACACATGGCAAACAAAACCAAAGAAAATTTCCAGCTCAAATTACTAACCAGCATGCAACCAACCAAATTGTCCTGTCTAACAGTTTGCGTTAAAACAGGGGTTTAGTTTGCACACATTTGCAAATACATGCGTAAGCTGCAGAGCCACTTCACAACACCCCAGTATTATCTGCAGTCCTAACTCTATACATTTTGAGAGTCTCTATAGTAGAAGCAAATAGATAGAGGGCAGGTAAGCCTAGAGGGAGCCCACCCCTCCTTAAAGGCACAGGACACCCAGCATATAGCACAATGACAGTAAAGGTGTCCAGTGCGTCCTCTAGCCAGAATTACAACAGAACAAAGTAATGGCCACTTCCCCCACCTATAGCTGGCCTTCCCTGCAAGGAGCACATGGAAGGGCTGGTTGGTAAGTTGAGCTGGGAATTTTCTTTTGGTTTTGTTGACATGCTTCACCCTTCCATGTGCTCCTTGCTTTGAAGGCCAGCATCAAGAGAGGTATTTATTTCTTCTTTGTGAGAGACTATTTCAGAAACTTTGGTAAAGCAACAGGATCACTTTATTTAATTATGTAACAGGGTTAATATAAGCATGAAACATTATGTAAAAAGGTTAATTGTCCAGGGTAAGATTTTGGTCTTCCTAAGAAATTCTATATCCACTACCGACACCGTTAATGTGTGCCATACACACATGGGGTATATCTATGTATTCATTTCATCACAGCATGTGTAGCATTTTTCCTCCTTAGGTTTCTAATAATCCAACATTCTTTTTTATCAAAAGAAAGTGAATGTACAATAGAACGCATGCAGTTCATAGTGGTAATGATAACTACATGGCATTAGCACAGGGGACAAAAATATCACTGCACATATGAACTCCCCACCATTGAATATAATCAATCTTATTTAAAGGAATGCATTCTTGTATAAATAGAAACCCAGTAAACTTTTTTTATAGACTCAGTCATAATTAAACTTAGCCTAATGTTTGTAGTACTAACCACTGGGGTATCTGATTGATACATTTCTTGATTACTTTTATGTTATAGTATGTCTGTACAGAACTTGCATTTATTTTCCCTTAAAAAACTTCAGGCAAAACCTTTTTTAGTTTTAGTCATGAATAGAGTGGGTAAGGGTTAGAACCAGGGCTTTTTTTCAGCTGGAACTTGGTGGAACTCAGCTCCACCACCTCTGGCTCAGGTCCTCTTCTACCATGCTCACCAGTATCACTTGCAAACACAGAAGTCCAGCTTCCGTACAGTATTTGCAAGTGATGGCTTGTCTCCCAACAGCTCCGACAGGTCTGATCTCCTGAGTAGCTCCCACTGAGTTCAGGATGAGGACAAGGGAGATGCAGGAGTCCAGGGTGGAATTTGGATGCCAACACCCCCATTGGATGATCTCCCTGCAAGCAGGAGAGAGGCAGAGCCACATACAGTGTGGAGGAAGGTACTAGAACCGACTTGGTGCTTCAGCTTAATACAGCAAAAAAAGCAAGATGTGGAAAATGATGAAGCTTTTAAAGAGGGGTGAAAGTGAGATGTGGATGGGGGATGCAGAGGTAGGCAGCAGTGGAAAAAGCCTGAAGGTGTGCAGGGCACCCCTAAACTCTGCACTCTGTGTGCAGGACATCCCTAAACTCTGCACTCTGTATGTAATGCATTCCTGCCATTTAATGACCCACTCGCTGTTAGTGAAATTTGACCACACCCACTATTTATTGCAGTTTGGAGGGCGTGTGTGTGAGCAAGGGGGGGGGGGGGGTGTGCTTGAGTTCCTACACCTAATTTCTGAGAAAAAAAGCCCTGGTTAGAACCATGTCCATTATACAAGCAGAAGTCCCTCCAACAAGAATACATGCAAAAATTAAAAAATGAAGCCCCTGTTCACATATCGCATAGCTGGAATGAGCATTCCTGCTTGCAATTTTGTGTGCATGGTTTTCACATGATTCTGTGTGTCACAGGATGGGCTGCCCTAAGCACATTTGTCATGCAAAAGAAGTTCCTGCACCTTTTTAGGTGTTTAGCTTTGTGAGAATTTCAAATGCGCGATTTACTGCGATTGCCGAGGAACAATTGTGACAAAATTGCATTGTTTGGGCTTCCATTAAGAACAATGACAACCCAATGAGCATTGTGCATTTTACCAGGATTTAGAATCATGGTGATTCTGCCTACGACTTCAAACCGCCTAATGTGAACAGGGCCTAAGGTTATTATCTTTTCCCATTATACCCAAAACAAAAAAAGCAGAGTTTCACTTGACTTCGAATTGGCATATGTAGAGTAGTGGTCGGTGAAGGGCACGGTTCACCATAGCTGTACAGAGAGAAAGGAGAGGAGGAGGTGCAGACCATTATTCTACCAGCTGGAGTTGAATGCTAAGGTGGATCGCCATCATAGAGTGGAGGATCATTGGTTGAATAAAGCGCTTCACCCAAGTGTTAAGGGTACGTGTTCACACTATAGGGGGGAGCACAGCGGTGTGGTGAAGGATCTTGGTGGCTGCTGTGGGATCAGCAAAGAAGATTCTGTGTTATCCAGCACTGTTTCTTACTATTAACATCAGAACACTAAGTTTTCCATACACCCCGGTTTCTGTATGACTCCACCCTGAGAACTTTTATGGACTTTATGAACATTTTTTTCCTTAAGGATCCACTTGCCTAATATATTATAGCTATATATTCGCTGCCTTTTGTCAGATGGGCTGCATTTAGCACTGTTAGTGCTTATGTGGGCTATTGCTCTTGTACACACCTTTTTTGGATGTTGCTGATTATTGTTCTGAGTTAGTAAATGCAGCTGCTTTTTTATTTTCACAAGGTGCATCTTCTGGGAATATCTGGATATTGTTGCCAGCATCACCCATAACAAAACAAGTGGATTTAGCTGTCAGCTTACTCACTGAAAAAGGAAAAAAGTTTTTACCAATTAAAATAATTTCAGTAGATGATTCTGAGTGATGTTTATCTGTCATAACTTGTAGAAAAGGTGAAATGTATCTGAAATTTTCTTGGTTGGAATCACAATCTTGCACATAAGGTTTAGGACACCTGCATGTGATATTATGCTTGATTTTACGGTGATCTGTCCACTTGGAAACATAAAAAATAAAGTTTTCTTTTAGTTAGTCCTTTATTTCTACATTGCACTCTAGGCACGCTAACATTGGCGGCTGCCCATCTCAGTCTGACATTGGTCTCTGAGGACTTGCTGCTCTGGCCTGTTAGGTTCAAGGTGAACACTATCTGCAACGGGCTGGGCTCCGTTATAGGGTTTGTAGATAATTAGCTTTGCTTCCTGAGGAATTCTGAGATCATGATCTATAAATGTGATTGGCAGCTGGTGATTGATGGAAATGGATTTCAACACACAGCTAGACATTTCATGCAGTTTTATGAAAACTTTTGTATTGACAGGCTCTATTTATAATAATCGCATGCCCTTTATTTTAGAAAAAAAAAACACTCTGCATGTTGTATAAGTCAATTACTAAATTGTTAAAACACAGAGGTTAAGTTTAGGGAAAGATTTAGTTAAGATTTCATAAATATAATATGCTGTTTATAAATCCATTTATGTTTTTATTATAGCTATAAATTGTAATATATGAAAATCACATGAAAAGGTTTCCACATTTTCATTCATTTTTATAAAACATTGTCCACTTTTGTATGTGTGCAGTCTTATTCCATCATACTTGCACATGCTCTTGAAATATCTATAGTGCTCAATAAAAAAAAAAAAAGTTTACATTTTGCTTATAGCCATGAGGGAATTATAGATACAGATGTGTCTATGCAGGCCAAGAGCTGTCTGGTGAACTGCAGACACAGCTACATTTGATTTAAATAGCTGAGTCTACAGTTTTCAAGTGGCAACATTTTCCACTGGGCACAATTTAAATATGACCAAACCAGTTAGAATGCGTTCAAGTAAAAAATGAACCTATGATCATTATTTTACTTTTTTGGATAAAAAAGATGGCCTTTATTAAATGCCAACCAGTGGTCTCTAAAATAGGGGTATTTGTACTGTTACATAGTTACATAGTTAGTGAGGTTGAAAAAAGACATCAGTCCATCCAGTTCAACCTATGATGTGTGTGTGTTTGCTGTTAACCATACATTGTATACCCCTGTATGTTGTAGTCTTTAAGGTGCCCATCTAATAGTTTTTTAAACTATTGATGCTCCCTGCTGATACCACTGCTTGTGGAAGAGAATTCCACATCCTTACCGCTTTTTCAGTGAAGAACCCCCTACGTATTTTAAGGTTAAACCGCCTTTCCTCTAGTTTTAGTGAGTGGCCACGTGTCTTATTGTATTCCCTTTCTCTGAATAGTTTGTTCCTTATGCTAGGGTCGCCAGTACAGTATTTGTACATTGATATCATATCCCCCCTCAATTGTCTCTTCTCCAGAGAGAATAAGTTCAGTGCTTGTAGTCTTTCCTCATAGCTGATGTCCTCCATTCCCCTAATTATTTTTGTTGCCCTTCTCTGGACTCTTTCCAGTTCCAGCACATTGTTCCGGAGGACCGGTGCCCAGAACTGGACAGCATACTCCAGATGTGGCCGGACCAGAGTCTTGTAGAGTGGGAGAATAATCTCTTTATTTCTGGAGTGAATCCCCTTTTTTATGCATCCCAGTATTCTGTTGGCTTTGCTTGCAGCGGCTTGGCATTGCATGCCACTGCCAAGCCTGTTGTCTACCAGTACCCCCAGGTCCTTTTCCATCCTAGACTCACCCAGAGGTCCCCCCCCAGTGAGTAGCTTGCTTTCTGGTTTCTGGCACCCAAGTGCATTACTTTAAATTTTTCAACATTAAACCTCATCTGCCATGTAGTTGCCCACCCCATTATTTTGTATATTTTTAAGAAAAAGTGCGTAGCACCAAAAGTAAATGAACAACAAGGAAATGTGAATACTGTGTTATAAATGGACAACACGTTGAAACAAAGTCCAAAGAAGTGCTAAAGTGAAAAAAAAAAATGATATATATAAGTCCAATCTTGAATGAAAATCAACAATAAAAAAACAATATAGTGAAAAATATAGATTTAAATGCACAGTCCCATGATAGGATCAGCAATATAAACTTACTGATGAAGGACCAAAGTTCAGTGCAAAGATGTGCACAAAACATTCGTGGTGACTTGTATAGTGAAGAAGTGATCCAGTACAGTGCTCCAGAATCATCCAACACACCCCTGTGAAATGGACACTCACTGGAAAACACGTTTCATCCAAAAGGACATTATCAAAGGGTACTGGTCTAGCTTTCTTTTGGATGAAATGCGTCGGGGGGAGACACTAGTGCTAACGTCAGGCCCCTGTCTGAAACTGGGTCAGTAGTGGTACCCATTGTCATATGGTTTTATGATTTATTTTATTTTGGCTTTTAACATACAAATCCCATAAATACTACACTATGGAGACTTCATCTGGCTTCCGGTGAGCTTTAGTTACCACAACTACACCTGGATGGTACAAGTTGCTGAACAGCCTTCCTCACAACAGATGGTGGATCTAAAGGGGAATGCATGTTTTCTGCTGTAATGGCAGTCAGCTTTTCTGGTGAGTGTCCATTTCACAGGGGTGTGGTGGATGATTCTGCAGCACTGTACTGGATCACTTCTTCGCTTTTCAAGTCACCACCGATTTCCACCGATTTTTTTGTGCACATCTTTGCTCTAAACTTTGTGCTTTCATCAGTAAGTTTATATTGCTGATACTATCATGGGACGGTGCATTTAAATCTATATTTTTCACTATATTGTTTTTTATTGTTGATTTTCATTCAAGATTGGACATACAGTATCTCACAAACGTGAGTACACCCCTCATATTTGTGTAATATTTTATTATATCTTTTCATGTGACAACACTGAAGAAATGACACTTTGCTACAATGTAAGGTAGTGAGTGTAGAGCTTGTATAACAGTGTAAATTTGCTGTCCCCTCAAAATAACTGAACACACAGCCATTAATATCCAAACTGGTGCCAAAAAAAGTGAGTACACCTCTAAGTGGAAATGTCCAAATTGGACCCATAGTGTCAATATTTTGTTTGGCCACCATTATTTTCCAGCACTGCCTTAACCCTTTTGGGCATGGAGTTCATCAGAGCTTCACAGGTTGCCACTGGAGACCTCTTCCACTCTTCCATGATGGAGCTGGTGGATGTTAGAGACCTCGTGCTCCTCCATCTTCCATTTGAGTATGCCCTAGAGATGCTAAGTAGGGTTGAAGTTTGGAAACATTTTTGGCCAGTCCATCACCTTTACCCTCAGCTTCTTTAGCAAGGCAGTGATCATCTTGGAGGTGTGTTTTGGGTCGTTATGTTGGAATACTGCCCTGCGGCCCAGTCTCCGAAGGGAGGGGATCATGTTCTGCTTCAGTATGTCACAGTACATGCTGGCATTCATGGTTCCCTTAATGAACTGTAGCTCCCCTGTTCTCCAGCACTCATGCAGCCTCAGACCATGACACTCCCACCTGCTTGACTGTAGGCAAGACACACTTGTCTTTGTACTCCTCACCTGGTTGCCGCCACACACGCTTGACACCATATGAACCAAATACATTTATCTTGGTCTCATCAGACCACAGGACATGGTTCCATTAATCCATGTCCTTAGTCTGCTTGTCTTCAGAAAACTGTTTGTGGGCTTTCTTGTGCATCATCTTTAGAAGAGGCTTCCTTCTGGGACGACAGCCATGCAGACCAATTTGATGAAGTGTGCGGCGTATGGTCTGAGCACTGACAGGCTGACCCCCCCACCTCTTCAACCTCTGCAACAATGCTGGCACACTCATAAGTCTATTTCCCAAAGACAACCTCTGGATATGACGCTGAGCACATGCACTTAACTTCTTTGGTCGACCATGGCAAGGCCTGTTCTGAGTGGAACCTGTCCTGTTAACCCGCTGTGTTTTCAGGGAGTTCTTTACCATGAGGTGCCATGTTGAACTTCCAGTGACCAGTATGAGAGAGTGAAAGCGATAACACCAAATTTAACACACCTGATTCCGTATTCACACCTGAGACCTTGTAACACTAACGAGTCACATGACACCGGGGAGGGAAAATGGCTAATTGGGCCTGATTAGACATTTACACTTAGGGTTGTTCTCACTTTTGTTGCCAGCAGTTTAGACAATAATGGCTGTGTGTTGAGTTATTTTGAGGGGGCAGCAATACAAGCTGTACACTCACTACTTTACATTGTAACAAAGTGTCATTGCTTCAGTGTTGTCACATGAAAAGATTGAATAAAATATTTACAAAACTGTAAGGGGTGTACTATACTCACTTTTGTGAGATACTGTATATATATATATATATATATATATATATATATATATATACCCCTCACATTTTTGTAAATATTTTATTATATCTTCATGTGACAACACTGAAGAAATTACACTTTGCTAAAATGTAAAAGGGATTCTAAAGGGTCCTGTAGGATCAGTTTCATATCTGGAAGGAATAGATTGACTGGCAAACTAGTGGCATGGTATACCCAAATATTGCCATATACCTAGCAGCCACCTGCTTCCCTTGGTGATATCTTTCCACTTGGCTTAAGTTCACTCTCTCATAGCACCCTCTTTTTTTAGATTGTTTCCTAATCTGTTATCCTGTCAGCAACTCAACATATCTGCAGGTATCTGGTCCTAATCTGCTATAATGCCAATGACTGAAATTTTTTTTGGCATCTAATCCTCGTCTCTTATCCTGGTAATGACTCTGCTTGCCTTATGGTTTCTGCTGTCAATACTAACTTTGCTATGACTGTTTTGATCTTTATTAACATGTACATGAACTTTATGATTCAGTAATTCACCTGGTTTCTTTTATGCCTGCCCCCTATTGACAGTTATGTGAACCCAAGGGCGGCACCTTTGAGTTGCATTAGGACGCTTTCATCCCTTCTTATGAGGGGCTTAGCTGCATTCCAAGGAACACCTTAAAATCTGTGTTTTGATGGAGACCAAGACCTAAGCTGGTGATCTACACCTGTTCCAACATCAAAGAATTTCTTAAAGAGCGACCCTTAAAACTGCTATAGCCATGTGCATAGGGATCTTGGGGAGGCAAAGCTTCTTCTCCTTTGCATATGATCTGTCCCCTTTATTTTATGTAATTCTTGTGTGTTATTAAAGATGAGTTTTCTATTTCAATGTTTTAGGCTAAAATTGCCAACATAAATTAAATCATCTACTGCTATAAACTACTGTAGTTTTTGACATCTTTGGTTTGTCATTATTCTATGCAGATTGGTAACCTATTATTGATAGAATGAATTTGTTGGTCTTTCAGAACTGGAATAAGTACAGTTTGAAGTTTACAAAAGGAGAAGGATCACTCAATATATTTCTTGCATTTGACTTTACAAGGTAGTATCCATTCAAAGCCCATCTATAAAGTTTTATAGCTATAGATTTACAGTACATGACATATATGTACCTTTACACTTAACATGTTGTTAGAGCTATTTCATGAGCTTGGTCGGCAAGTGGTTAATGAGACATCCGAGGTCTAATAGTTAGGCTTTATAACTGTATTTTTTAATGCTGCAATGGAATTCATTCATTTTAAAACTGTGTTTTTATGAAGAACACAGATTTTTGTTTATACATGTGATAATTAGCCAAATGACCTTCGATACATACCCACAGGTCAAAAGAAAACTAGTAAGTAAAGATGGTTTGTTATGCAAAATGATGTGTTTCAGCTATTGATTTTGACCTTCTATAATTACACTAACATTGACAAATGTGTTTATAATCCCTTTTAAATGTTATAGGTTCTATGCATGTTAGACTTAGCAATTAGAGGTATAGCCTGTATTTATATATCTCAACCAAACCTACACATGATAGTACATACATAAATAAAATACATGCACATGGTGTATATTAAACTAATATTCCACACAGTGTCATGACCACTGCAAGGAATGCATTAAAGGCTAAGTTCACATTTGTTCACTGTGCCATGACCTAAAGCAGGGATCCTCAAACCATGGCCCTCCAAACTACACATCCCATGAGGCATTGTAAAACTCTGACATTCACAGACATAACTAGGCATGATGGGAATTGTAGTTCCTGAACACCGGGAGACTCGGGCATCCTACCTCCACCGCCGCCACCGCCGAAGAGAAGACCCGGGTTTCCATGTAAAAAACCCGGAAGTCATGTCATGAGTCATGACATGACTTCCGGGTACTCGGCGCCGAATTAAAAAAACTAACAGCATTCAAAACAGCCAAACTTGGCGTTTTGAATGCTTTTCAGTGCAGAGGAGGGGTTTGGGGTCTTTTAGACCCCCAGATCCCTCCACAAGGAGTACCTTTAGAAAAAAAAAATAAGTAAATAAAAAAAAATTTACATGTCCGAAAATATCGGCCGATACCGATATCCGATGACCAAAATATTGGTATCGGTATCGGCATTAAAAAAACAATATCAGTCGGTCACTAGTACAAACCAATGACAGGCTGACTGACTTTGCTGCTGTTTACATACAGTATACCCCCTTATCCAAGCAATTAAATGTGATTGAGGGCTACGACTAGCCCTGAATATGTAGATACTGGAGAAACATGGACATTTTAGGCACACATTGTAAAATCAAAAAAGCTTATTCAAAACAAAACAAAATTCACATCATATTCTAAAACCATATAAAAATCAGACTAGTGTAATTGAGTATCTGACCAAAAAAAGTGCTAACACTCAACCAGGGCCAGCTGGCAGCCCAGAGGCCTGTGGTAGTAACAATCACAGTTGGGATTGATCAGCATCAATGATTGAGGTTCAACATGTTTCGCAATACTTCGCTTCTTCAGGAGCTCATTTAATTATTCTAGATAGATAAAAAGAACAACAATAAATACAATTTTACAATACATTCAAACAATTCCTTTAATGATAGATAAACCAGAGGTAGAGAAGCTGTGCTCAAGGTCCAAAAGTGGAAGACCAACATGCAAAAGGGCCAAGGGCAGATGTGGGGGCGCACACAGTACTAGTACCATAGCATAGTTGCGTGTTCCTCATTATATAAGAGGATATAATATAAATAAATAAAGGGGAAAGCCCAAATTTCAGGCAGACTGTGGCACCAAAGGTGTCATTTATCTCATGCGCTGCAAATGTGGGGCTTTTTACGTCACGAAGGCGATGCGACAGCTGCGGCAGAGACTGAATGACCACATTTATTACTCAGTGAATGGGAAAATGCTTACCCCTGTAAGTAGACATTTGGACCTAAACCACAGATTGAATTATTATTATTATTATACAGGATTTATATAGTGCCGACAGTTTGCGCAGTGCTTTACAATATAAGGGAAGACAATACAATTACAATACAATTCAATACAGGAGAATTTAGAGGGCCCTGCTCGTTAGAGCTTACAATCTAGAAGGGGGGTCAAGTTAAACAAAAGGTAATAGCTGTGGGGGATGAGCTGATGGAGAAAATGGAGGTACAGTTGTCAGGTGTGGGTAGGATAGGCTTCTCTGAAGAGGAGGGTTTTCAGAGATCGTCTAAAAGCTAATAGAGTAGGAGATAATCGGACAGATAAGGGTAAGGAGTTCCATAGGATTGGTGAAGCTCTGATAAAGTCCTGGAGGCGAGCATGGGAGGAGGTGATGAGGGAGCTAGAGAGCAGGAGGTTTTGAGAGGAACGAAGAGAGCGATTCGGTTGGTGTTTTGAGACTAGGCTAGTGATAATTCAACTTTGGTAACCTTTTTGGTGTTGGAGGTTATTCCCCAGGACCCCAGAGGGGGTAACTGGGATAAGCGAATACTCTAAAAAGAAACGTTGTGGATAGAGCGACTTAATGACACCTATCCACCTGGTATTAATGAAATACAGTCCTATAAGCCCTTACAGGTTAAAGATCCAAATTGATCCACCATACTCCCTCTGATCATTTACCTGTACAAGATTAATATTACACCTTCCCATCCACTCCAGAAAGGAAGCTTCCCATCCACTCCAGAAAGGAAGCTTTATTGTCTTTATTCAGAGAATTAATCCAAGCCTCGCTCTCAGTGTTCACCACGTTGTTGTCCATAATTAGAGAATGATCTGCTCTCTCCATGGGATCAGAGGCTGAACAGAGCTCTTTTTCGTGCTCTGACCAGGAGACACAGGCAAAATCCCCAGTATCCTCCATGGGCCATAATCAGAGCATAGAAGGTTAGCCCCTAGTTCCCTCCAAAAGCCCCTGTCCCGGTTAAGTCTGTCACATTACCTACAAAAGACTCTGAGGCTTCATTCAATTTAACTGCTTGTGTGTCACAAAGAAGGATCAAGAAAACTACAAGTCACCCTAAAAGCAACAGTTGGTCATTTCTGTTTGGATAAGGCTTGTCTCATTTAGGATATCAGTACTTATCCTTCCCCCATGTCTACCCATTATACCATCCGAGGTACATTGAGCAAATCATTTTGTGTATGACAGCTTTACTTTAATTAAATCTCTCCAGGATTTATTCCAAAATCTTCTAAAAGAAGGATAAGTGTATGGCAATAAAGAGTTTAGACTGCTTATCAAAGTGCATGCCAGAAGAATTTCTAATGAGATAATAAACAACCATTTAAACAAAAAAAAAAATGATACCATTCACTCTATCTATACCACTAATAAACATGTAGGCTCATTTATATAATTAATGGTAGGATAACTGTATTTTTAATTTATAGCTCCACAAAAAAACTAGTCATATTGCTGCACTTGGTGCCAAAACACATACAGTAAAGTGGCATACTGGGATTTAATGTATTAGTTGCAGCAATTTCTGCAAGCATCTTCAGACGTACTATTTTATTACACAAAGACGATGGATTTGATTTATTTCACTAAAAAACAAGTGTACGAGGCGATTTGAAGTAAGTATGTCTTTGAGTGGAATAAAGGTTGGGTATTTGATTCTCATTGTATAAATATAATTTTTATTGTTTACTAAAAAACAGTGGTATACCTAGGTACATTTGTAACCTTGGCACATAGTGCCCCCATAATTCCATTTTAGCTTTTAAAATATTTTGTGACATTTTTTGTTTGGTACGTAACTATAACTAAGCCTTGGTTAGAAACAAAAAAACCTAGATGAATCTAATTCAATTGTTAGCCATTAGGCAAGGATCTCAGGCATTGTTTTGTGGTATTTTACAGTTTGTCCAATCCTGTCTCCTCTTCTAATTTCCAAATTATACCACTGAATCTAAATATATCTGCTTGTATATATTACACATCCAAACTAGTGTAGCGCTACCCCCACAGGAGCAGATGCAGATTAAACTGGTTCTTTCCCAAAACAGTGCAGAGGCAGCTAGGCACACATCAACAGTCCACTCACTCTAGGGGTTACTCTTTTTGTATTTTATTGATTCTAGAAACTAGGGAGGGTATACGGTGTGATGTGGGATACTCCAAAACACTTTAACACAATTCTGCAGAGGGCAACTGTCTCTTTCTAAACAGCAGCAACACAGTCTTTTACTCACAGCTGGCAACCATGAGATAGTTTGCAGAACAAGTGTAACAAGACAGGAAAAGTCTATAGGTTCACTGCTGGGGACCATGAAGTAGATTTGAGAACAGGCAAGGGTTGTCACGCTTACCCCTAATGCAGGTGGACAGGCACTATAGCTAGCTTTTGTGTTCTTCACCTATAGCAGCCCTCTTTCCCATAAGGCAAGAAGGCCTACCCATACTCGGTTGTCCCCAGGACTTGCTACACAATTCTATAGTGCCTGACTATCACAAGGTGTAAGGGCAGGTGCAAACTGAGCATAGCAAAAAGTTACTTCTGGTTGGCAGACAGGCAAAGTGGTTCAATGACACTCCCGGTACAAGGCAGGCAAGTTTCAGATTATTTAGGGACAAATCCGTAGTTAAAGGGCAAGCAGAGTTCTGAGCATAGTCGATATCCGATCCAAGGTCGTCAACAAGAGAATCCAAATTTGAAGACAGGGCAGTCAAACAGGGAGCTTGGAGCATGTGCTAAAGACACTATCACAAGCATTAAACTGCAGGCTTGGCTGAATTAAATCGGGTTTTGTCTCCACCTAGAGACTGGCTACATCAATCACCTTCCAGGTGAACAAGCAGGCAGGCAGAATGCATTACAGCCAAAACCAGGATGCTCGAATGAGACCAGCAGCTGTGATACAGCAGGAGCACTACACGTTCCTGACAAGGGTAGACTAGAACAGTCTATAGATTCATGGCTAGAGACCATGAAGTAGTTTAGCACAGGTGCAGCTAGGTAGGTTCACGCCTGGGGACCATGAAGTAGTTTGCAGAACAAGTGTAGCTATACTGGAACAGTCTATAGGTTTATGGCTGGATATTATGAAGCAAGTTTAAGAACAGACAAAGGTTGACTTGAACAGTCTATAGGTTCATGACTGGGGACCATGAATTGAGGTGCAACATTAAAAGGAAGCTCTACTCACAGAATCTGGGAACAGGATCAGTCCATAGGTGCAGCGTCTTGTAGAGTAGTCCAGCATCCAGACCAAAGGGCCCTAGTGGCAAGCAGCCCCCTCCTCACAGCTCACTGATCCATTCCCTCAGGAAGGGAAAAGATCTCCTCAGGGCTCCAGACTATTTAACGGCATTAACCATTAAATAGGAAGTATTGTAAATATTTTATTATATCTTTTCTTATCTTTTTCTTATCTTTTTTTATATGTGACAACACTGAAGAAATTACACTTTGCTACAATGCAAAGTAGTGAGTGTACAGCTTGTATAACAGTGTAAATTTGCTGTCCCCTCAAAAAAACACTGGCAGCAAAAGTGAGTACACCTCTAAGTGAAAATGTCCAAATTGGGCCTAAAGTGTCAATATTTTGTGTGGCCATCATTATTTTCCTGCACTGCCTTAACCCTCTTGGGCATGGAGTTTACCAGAGCTTCACGGGTTGCCACTGGAGTCCACTTCCACTCCTCCATGACAACATCACAGAGCTGGTGGATGTTAGAGACTTTGCACTCTTCCACCTTCTGCTCAATAGGGATTAGGTCTCAAGACAGGCTTGGCCAGTCCATCACCAGGAATGTGGGGTAAAGCTGTCCACATAGACTATCCTCTGCACTGCCATCAACATCATCTCTTCCATGCTGCATTCCACGAACACTTTAGACCTCCATTTCAGATCGCTCTACTGCAGTGTAGTCTTCCTGGTCACAACTGCAGACTGATGGCGGTGAGAGCCGGCGTTAAGGAGGATGGTCTATGTGAACAGCTTTACCCCGGATGCATGCTTTCTTGGATGTGCCTCTTTTAATCACCAATCATGTGAGTTGCTAAATGTTGAACCTTTGTTAAATGTAACAGTATTGCTACACTTAGAGGCACCTCTCTTCACTTTTATACACTGAAGCTCCTGCTGGATTTTGCTTCTAATCCCCTTGTGGAGGCTGCACTTTTTGGATGGACATTTTATTGTTACACAATCTATCACATTGCTATAATCTTTTTATATGGACTATAAATTGAAGGTCTTATAAATAAATGGTTGTGGAACAAATCACCTGAGTTTACATTATTTCCTATGGAGAAATTTGCTTTGATATAGGAGTGTTTTGTATTACAAGCATGTTTCCGGAACTATCCCAAAGTTTTTGTGTATATGTAGGGCTTTTTTTCAGCCGGAACGTGTGGTGGAACGATGTTCTGCAACCTCTGGCTGACCTGCACTTTTCAACTTGTCACACAGAAGCCGGTGAAGGATTTATACTACTCGCTTCCTCCACCAGCTTTTGTGTTAGCACCAGGCACTTAGGGCACATGCCCTGCATTTGCTGGCGCCCCGAGTCCTGGCGCCGAAACCACCTGTGTTGTTGTTTTTTTTTATTTCTGGGGATTTGGGAGGCAGCTTCTTCCCCCCCTATCAGAACTGCAGAGGAAGAGGGGCATTTTTCAAAGCTGAAATGGATTTATAAAGGCTGAGGGGGCATTTCTAAAGGCTGAGAGGCAATTGTAAAGGCTGAGAGGCAATTGTAAAGGCTGAGGGAATTTGTGAGAGTGGGAGGCATTTATGAGAGCTAGGGGGCACTTGTAAGAGTTAAGGGGGCATTTGTGAGAGCTGGGGCATTTCTGAGAGCTGAGGGGGCATTTGTAAAAGAGGGCATTTGTAAGGCTGAGGGGCATTAGTAAGAGCTGGGGGCATTTGTGGGAGCTGGGGGCATTTGTGAGAGCTGAGGAATCATTTGTGAGAGTTGAGTGGGCATTTGTGATACCTGAGCGGGCATTTGTGAGAGCTGGGGGCATTTGTGAGAACTGAGCAGGCATTTGTAAAGGCTGGGGGCATTTGCAAGAGCTTGGGGGCATTTGTGAGAGCTGGGGGCATTTGTGAGAGCTGAGTGGGCATTTTTAAAGGCTGGAGGCATTTTTGAGAGCTGAGGGGGCATGTATAAGAGCTGAGGGGTATTTGTGATAGCTGAGCGGCATTTGTGAGAGCTGGGGGCATTTGTGAGAGCTTGGGGGGGGGGCATTTGCGAGAGCTAGGGGGCATTTGTAAAAGCTGAGGATCATGTGTAAAGGCTGGGGGCGGGTTGGGGTGTGATTGGGGGGGGGGGGGAGAGTTTGCCAGGGAAGTTCCCGCACCTTTTCTCTGAGATAAAAAGCCCTGCGTGTATATATATATATATATATATATATATATATATATATGTATATATAAATAAACTGTATAATATACAACCACTGTTGTTATACTATACATCCAGAACGATAAAGTGGATTAATAAATTACTTAAATTACTTTATGTTTTGGCAAAAAAGTAAGCATGGCTACTATTTGCCAAAAGGTCCCATACACATAAAATGATATATGTACTAAACTTACCATTTTTAATAATCATCCAGAAATTAAAAGAACTAGACATCACTATTGGACTTAGATTAATAGATCACCATCTGTGCAGTGAAAATTGCAGAGATGTCATTTATGGCACACTCATATTTTGTTGAATATTTTAATTACCATGGATATTTACTAGAGGTCATAGCCATCCCTCTCCTGGACAGTTAATGACAGCTTGGTCGAATGGACCTTGATAGCCCATATCTTGAAAAATATGTTGCATGTCTTGCCAACTGCATCTGCCAAAAGCCTTTTGGGCTTCTAGACTCAGCAGGAGAGTTGGAGTTTGTGTTATTTTTACCAGATCTATTATGTCTATAGTCCACCTTATTTTATATTCTGCCTGCCTAGCAAGAATAAAGCCCACTTCATCTCTGGTAATAGGCCGGTAAAATAACAATTCTAAGTGCTTGGTAAGGATTTTAGTAAAGATTTTGTTACTCAAATTAAGTAGAACAATTGTTTGTAGTTGGCAGGTGAGGTCATGTTTTTCCCAGGTATAGGTATCACTAATACATAAGAGTGAAGAGAATGAGGAGGATGCAGCACTGTCACTTTGATCAAGGAGATAAAAAGGGAGAGCATGTTGGGGAGTAGAACAGGTGAAAAGTGTTTAGAATAGGAAATGATTAATTTGCCCCAGCCTTGTGGTTTATGCACAGGTGGGTTAACTTATCAGTGAGCATCTGTAATTCTTAAGTCGTAAAACATGTTTTTAGGGAACGCAAGTCTGCATGGTATAGTTTAGGCATGTGGAGTGTTGACAAAAACTGGCGGAAGTGGCATGACCAAAAATGGTGGATGCTGTGGTGGGCACAAAGTCACAGAGTTTGTGGTAATACAGTCAAAACATGTTAGCTATAGCCTGTTGACTATGGTAGTAATATATGTTTAGAAGTGGAGGTGGGTATCCTATGTCTTAGTTTTTTAGCTAACAACCTATAGGGTTTATTGGAAAGCTTATAGTCTGTGTAAACTGGAGTTTTTTTTTTCATATGGCTAGAGCTAAGACTTTCTTGATTTCTGATTCTCAGCACTTTGCATAAAGTCTGCACCATTGGGAAACACCTCAAGAATTGATCAGCCTCAAGTTGTTGAAGCAAAGTAGTTTTATGATAGATTTTATTTAATTTCAGGTGGGATCCTCCTGGGATACAGTGACCTCATATGTAAGCCTTATGAGCAACTCGACCCACATTAAAGCGGAGTTCCACCCTGGGAAAGTTTTTTTAAATAAAAATACCCCCGGGACAGTCAGGGCTAGTACATTCCACAATGGCTAGCCTCTGATCTGTCCCAGGTTGCACTTACCTTTTAGAAGAAATACTTACCTTGAAAATGTATTGTCCAGCGCTGCCATCTCAGGTGTGGGCAGCTTGAAGCCAGCGCGATCCTCTTCTGTGTCCTCTTCCGTCTTCTTCGGTCCCACGATGCACTGTACCGGCCCCGCCATCACTTCCGGTGCCACAGCGTCATCCCTGCACAGCTTCTGGGCATGCCTGCACCGGAACGGACATCGGGGCCGGTGCAGGCGCATTGATTCCTGGGAGCGATGACGTTCAGCTCCCAGGAATCATTGCAAGCCAGGAAGTGACGAGTCGCCGTGGCCGCCGAGGGGAGGAAGAGCAAGTAAGGTAAGTATATTTTCTTCTAAACGAGGTAAGTAAAAAAAAAAAATTGCGATTATCCATTTGTTTTTCAGGTGACCCGGAGCAAGAAGATGGAGGTAAGTATAATTTTAGGGTGGAACTCCGCTTTAAGCTTAAAGAAATCCAGTAAGACATTTGCAAGAAGCTCCTATGAATTGGGCTGATTTAAGAGTTATCATTTAATTGCCAATGGCAAGTCTAATGCCCCATACACACGTGCAGATTATCTGCAGACTTTTGTCTGCAGACTTACCAAAACCATATAATATGAGGTCAAACCTAAACACTTTTAATTTGTATGCAATCCAGCAGGCCCTTGCACTACAAAGAAAAGGTAAGTCTGCAGACAAAAGTCTGCAGATAATCTGCATGTGTGTATGGGGCATTAGTGTGGGTATCTGTCAAACCAGATCTAGACATAATGAGGCATGATCAGATCATGTGATAGAGTCTAGGCCTAGTCCAGATCTAGTTTAGAATAAAGGGTAGGGGCAAAGACAGTGACAACATTCAGCAGCTCTGTTGAGTCAGGAGCCTGGAGTGTGTGCTAGTGGCCTATGCATATAAACGAGACCATCAGTGAGGAGTCCTTTAGGTGTATAGACTGGTGCGCTGGAAGCACCAGTAATTTGTGAGTACCTAGCATCTGTTTTTTTTTTGTTTTTTTTTTAAAGAGATTGCTTTTAAATGATATAAGCACTATTGAGATTTTTTTCACTTATGGTACCTGGATATCAACAAGCGTAGTGGGGTGACGTAAAAAGAACAATCATTGACAGCTTATTGGCAACTTCTGCTCAAGCTCAGGAGAGGCTAACAGGTGTATTCTGACCAAGCTTAATTGCAAGGTCGCATTGTTGAAGGTGAGAGTAATGGGCCATACACACTATAAGATTTTCTGAAGACTTTTTCCTTTAGACTTACCAAATCCATATAAAATGAGGTCAAACCTAAACACTTTCAATTTGTATGCAATCTGGCAGGCCCTTGCACTACATAGAAAAGGTAAATCTGAAGGAAAAAGTCTTCAGAAAATCTTATAGTGTGTATGGCCCTTTAAACTGAAGGGGGGGAGCACGTTTGTGGTGAAATACGGATTTGTTATATTGGAACACCCACAAACGGAGAAGGATTGAGCATTTCTGATTAAAGAAGAAGACTGATGACTGGGATATTTTTCACAGTTATAAACTACACTGTTGTGGACTATTTTTATATTTTTTATTTCTTTTTAAATTTTATTTTAATCGCATGTATTTATCACTGCATGTATTTATTTAGCACCGGTTAAGCATGGTTATGATTTGTATAATTTGGGACTGCAGTCAACCTTATCCAAAGGTCTAACTTTAATTACACTTTTATTATTAGTTTATGTTTCAGTTATTTTGGTTGAAGCGCAGCACAATTGTAGTTTGGTATTTGCATAGCACTTCTATATAAGATGGTGATTAGTGCCTGCAGCTTTATATTGTTAATTTAACTTTTCATAATAGCTTGCAGGACCCTTTGCTGCTAGTTTAGAATATACTTCATGGACAGAAGAGAAAAACAAATTTTTCATGACGAGGATTATGTATCTTCCAAGGGTCAAACAGATGGAATTCCCTAAGGCCCCTTTCACACTATCCGTCCGTCGGACGGATTCCGTTTTTCTCAGCGGGGGATCGAGCCGCCGATCCTCCGCTGAGCAGGAGGATGACAGCTGTGTCTCCGCGCTGTGTGCGGAGACACAGCTCTCATTTCCCCATGCATCTCTATGGGGGAAATTGGATGGGAACGGACGGATCCCATCCGATCCGCTGGACGGATGGAAAATAGGGTTTCCATCCGTCCAGATTTGACGGATCGGATCGGGTCGGATGTCAGCGGACATGTCTCCGCTGACATCCGACGCCCCATAGGAATGTATGGGGGGACCGTTCAGATCCGCCAAAAAAACGAACAGGCGGATCTGAACGGTCCGCCTGTGTGAAAGGGGCCTAATTGTTTTCCTAAAGGCTGTAGTTAACCCAATTACCGGTTTCACCTTTGACAAAAAGTTGAGAAAAAGTGACATTTTCTACAGTCTTGCATAGGAAAGGAATCTGAACTGAATTTGGTGCATATGCATTTAGCAGTTTTAAAGTGGGTTCTTGCAAGGCTGCAGTTAAAGTGTTTGTAACCCTAAAAAAAAATAAAATGAAAATGATCCTGTTCCCTTAACCAATTCAATACAGGGCACTTTCACCCCCTTCCTGCCCAGGCAAATTTTCAGCTTTTAGTGCTGTTGCATTTTGAATGAAAATTGCGCGGTCATGCAACACTGTACCTAAACCAAATTTGTGTAATTTTTTCCCCACAAATAGAGCTTTCTTTTGGTGGTATTTGATCACCGCAAGGTTTTTTCTTTTTTGCTAAACAAATAAAAAAAGTTTGAAAAAAAGTTTTTTTGTTTATGTTATACAATTTTGTAAATAAATATGTTTTTTCCTACACTGATGGGGTGGCACTGATGGGGTGGCATGAATATGCGGCACTGATAGGCAGCATTGATAGGCAGCACTGATGTGCATTGATATGTGGCACTGATGGGCACTTATATGTGGCACTGATAGGTAGCACTGATATGCAGCATTTGTGGGCACTGATAGGTGGTACTGATGGGCACTGATATGCGGCACTGATGGGAAGTGATAGGCGGCACTGATGGACACTGCTGGGCACTGATAGGTGCTACTGATGTGCGGCACTGATCGACACTAATGGGCATTGATAGGTGGCACTGGTGGGCAATAATGGGCACTGGTTGGCGGCACTGATAGATGACAATGATGGGCACTTGTGGGCAGCACTGATGTGGAGGGCGCTGGCGGGTAGCACTGATGGGGAGGGCACTGGCGGGCTCCCTGAGCCCTGATTACCATCCCTGGTGGCCATGGTGGGCATCCCTGGGCTCATGGGTGGGCATCCCTGGTGGTTCTAGTGGCACCCCCCCCAAGGGTCTGCACTGGTAATCAATGCTCTGATTACCAGTGCAGACCCCCCCCCCCACCGTGTCAGGAGAGCCGCAGATCGTCTCTCCGCTACTAGTGCCTGTCAGGCACAAACTAAGGAAAGCCGATCAATGGCTCCTCTTGTGTACTATGTGACCAGCTGTGATTGGACACAGCTGGTCACATGGTAAAGAGCCTACTTCAGTAGGCTCTTTACCGAGATCGGAGATGCGGTGTGTCAGAGTGACACGCCGCATCACCAATCACCACTCTGCGCGCCCCCCGCCTTCAATCCCCTATAGAGCAGGCGGGAAGTGGTTAAAGCATGGTATACAGCACAGTGCTTGTGCTGTGTAATTTGGCCCCCTGTATAACCTAAAATACCTGGCTGATCCTGCCTGTTTCTACATTTACACTGTGTTCAGTTTATGTGCCTCTGTCATAAGCAGCTCTCCTCTGTCCTCTCTCCCCCCTCCCTCTCTGCCTGTCAGCTTGTGGTTGTGAGCCGTCAGCTCCAGTGTGCGTGAGCCGTCGGCTCCCTGCCCCTCCCCTGCTTCTGCTATCTGTCCTTAGTAGAATCCCTTCTGTTCTATCATGCTATATATTCATGTCTTTGTTTTATACAAATGAAGCAGGCAATACCTTATTGAAGACCACTGCTAAGCGGTCACGTGATGTGTGAACCGAGTCTTACTTTTACCATGCAATCCTGTAAATAACACACTTCCTGTCCTTAACTGGCTACACCATTCCTCCAGTGCATCTCTGGAAGGAACCCTGATTGTCACCTTGGGTTGATGTCCTGATATGGAGTCCAAACATGTCCATATCTCTTTATTTTCATTACATGGAAGGCAGGTCAATTGGTAATTTATAGAACTTACTGTAGGTAGCATAGAAAAAAGACATTCTTCAGTGCAGCCCATTGGAAATGAGAAGGAACACTGCATTTCAGACAAGAGCAACAGATATCTTCTGTATTTGCGGAAACGGTTCTTAGCTTGAAAAAGAAACAAATGTAGTCACCATATTTAGGAACTGTTGAATGTAATGTATCTTTAAAAGAGCAAAATCTTTTAATCAAATGGCATCTCCCACTTTGCCAGATGTATCTACTGGCAAATAAAAAGTAGGAAAGTGTTTGGAGACAAACTTGAATAAACTGCCTCTAAGGAAATGGGTCTCCTGGAGAAAAATGACATCAGCCTCACAGGCCCGAAATTTCTTCAGAGCTAACCACCACCACCAAAGTGATTGTAAAGCCTTTTTTTACCTAAAACAACAAACATATTATGCTTACCTGCTCTGTGCAATGGTTTTACACAGAGCAGCCTCAATCCTCCTTCTTTGGGGTCCACCTGCGCTCTTGGCTTCATTCTCCTGACAAATGCCCCCATAGCAAGCCGCATAAGACACACAGAGTGGGGCTCCACATTGGTCCACCTCCCTTATCATTGACTCTGATTGACAGCAGTGGTAGCAGCCTCAACTCTCGTGCACACCTCTGGATCAAGATCGGGCTCAGGTTTGTACTGTGGGAGGAGCTGCATGCAGAAGACCACTGAGAATGGGGAGCAATATGAAGGTGGAGAAACCTTTGCAGAAGCCACTTCCTTTATTAAGTACAAAAAAAACCCCACAAATGTCTACAATCAAACCATGACAATGTCAGTTGGCAAAAAAGAAAGGTGCAGTCAAAGGATAAAGGCTAGGCACCAGAGGCATAACTAGAACCTTCAGGGCCCTGGTGCAAGAAACCATGAAGCGCCTCCCTGACCCCCGGGGCGACCCAGCCCCATGCATCGCCCCTGTACACCTGGATAGGAGGGGCAGCATATAGAGGTACTGATCCCCTCCATTTTCTTCCTGCAGCAGAGAGGATTGGATCCTCTATATGCCACCCCGCCGTCCCTCCTATCCAGGTGTACAGGGGTGAGGCATGTGCTCCCTGGAGCATGGGGTTGGAATGAGTCGCAGCGGTGGTGGTAGTGATGGGGGGATGAGATCAGTGGCAGCTGTGGTGGGATGGGATTAGTAGCAGTAGTGATAGGATGGGAAGAGTGGCGGTGGTGATAGGATGGGATGAGTGGCAGCGGTGGTGGGATGCGATGAGTGGCAGCCATGATGGGATGGGATGAGTGGCAGCAGTGGTGAGATGGGATGGGATGAGTGTCAGCAGTAATGGGATGGGATGGGATGAGGGGGCCGAAGTGATGGGATGGGATGTGTCAGCGGTGGTGGGATGGGATAAGATGGCAGCAGTGATGGGATGGGATGAGTGTCAGTGGTGGTGTGATGGGATGGGGTGACTGTCAGCGGTGATGGGATGGAATGGGATGAGTGTTGGTGGTGGGATGGTATGAGTGGCAGCAGTGATGGGATGAGTGGCAGCGGTAGTGGGATGGGATGACTGGCAGCAGTGATGGGAAGAGTGGCAGCGGTGGTGGAATGGTATGAGTGACAGTAGTGGTAATGGGATGAGTAGCAGTGGTGGTGGTGGTGGTGGTTAAGGAGGTGGGGTCAGTGGCAGCAGTGGTGGTGAAGGAAGTGAGATCAGTGGCAGCTGTGTTGGTGAGGGGGGTGATCAGTGGCAGTGGGGGCGGTGAGGGAGGTGGGATCAGTGGCAGTTGTGGTGGTGAAGAGGGTGGGGTAAGTGGCAGTGGTGGTGGTGAGGGGGGTGATCAGTGGCAGCGGTGGTGGTGGTGAGGGAGGGTGGGATCAGTGGCAGCGGTGGTGATGAAGGGAGTGGGACCAGTGGCAGTCAGTGTTGCCAACCCGTCACATTAAAAATCACTGACACGACACCCAAAATTTACTGGCAGAACAATTTTTTTACTGGCATTTTCAAAAACGTACAAAATTACATTTTTAAGTGCAAATTTCAGTCTTTATGCTGCAAACAAATACAATATGCAATTAACAGTGTGATTTGGGGGAGATTTCAAGGTAAAAGAATGTTTGTCATTTTTGACCTGATGGCTCTGACTGGACTACTAGACTAGAGTGGAGTGGACTGACTGGGGTGGGGGGCTGGGCCTGCCCACAATGGACTTTTTTCAGGCTTCTTATCAATTCCATTTATTTTCTCACTACCTTGCATGAATTACTGGAAATGAAAGAGCAGTTTTATTCTTTTTTTTGTGATGTAGGAGCATTGGCAATGGCATATAATTAGTATATATGAATATATTAACCTTTTTTTTTTCCTGTCCTGTGAATTCTATTGCATGCTCTTGATCATGATAACCTTAGAAGAAAACACTTTAACCTCTTGATAGTAAATGGGTCATACGTTGTGGGTTATAGCCTCTCCTGCAAATTCAGCTTTAATACAGTAGTATGTGTGTAATGGAGCATAAAGCTTTTAATTACTTTATTGCATCATGTTTTGTGATATTCCTGAGAGACATAGGACACTGAGGTCAGCCTGTTTCACAGTCTATGACAAGCTCGTTTGGTGACAGGTCTGTCACCACACTCCACACATTTAGCTTCTAGCTGTAAGAAGACACACTTTTGGGTACAGTGGTAGTACGACATACCTATGGTGGAAAATTCTACTTTTATATAACGGGCAGCATTAACCCCCCCCCCCCCCGGCATAAGTGGCGACTAATGGCATGGATGGAATCATGGATGGATCCTTCAGCAGTCCTGGGCTCAGGGGGCAGGGCTGAGGTGGGGACTGGAGTCCCCACTGTGGACTCGGGAGTCGGGAGCGAGGAGACTAGGAGGAGTACTCACTGGAGAAGATCAGATGGAGAGACAGTGGATGGTGGTGTGCCAGCCAGATAAATGGATGGATCCTCGTGGGGGGATGCCAGGGTGGGAGCTGGCTGGTGCTGCTGCCCTGGGCTGGTCGGTCGTCGGACTCCTCCATCGTCCACCTCCGGCAGGCTCCTTCCTCCTGGCTTGCTCGCGCGCGGTCCCCCAACGCCACCCACTCAGTCCTGGGCTATTTATAGGCTGGGGGAGGTAGTGGCGGCAGTGGCGGGAAAATTCTGGGCGGGCCATGTGGGCAAAACTGCATCCACCAAAACCGCACGAAAATCGCACGGTGGGACTTTATATGAGGCACCAAGCTGTAAGCAAGGCGTCTCCATCCCTGGTTGCTTAAACATATTGGACTAGGTGGGACTTTTTTGGTGGATGCAGTTTTGATTTGACCTTAGTGTTTTCCGTATACAGGGATGGAGACCAATAGCATGACCTGCTTGTCTCACATAAAGTCCCAAAAGGAAATTAGGGATTTCAAAGGCAGTGTGCTTTACAGGCCATGCCCCATACATAAAATCCCTTCCTATCTATATGCTGCATCCACCAAGGGGATGGAGGTGTAATGCTTTTCAGCTGGTCTTTTCCAGTTTGCACCATGGTTATAAACCTAATTATTTGAGTCTTTGAGACAACGGCCAGTTGTGGATGGGGATGGGTTGGGGGAGGTTGGGCTGTCTCCCTCTCACCTGTCCCCCATCCACCCATTAGCGGCCATGTGCCTCCAGTGTGAGGACACTAAATTAAGAGTGTAGGACTGCAGATATAACAGGGTGCCGTGAAGTGGCTCTGCAGCTTTCACATGCGTTTGCAAATGTGTGTCAACTAAACCCCTGTTCTTTGTACCAAGAGACAGGTTTCATTTGGTTGGTGACAGACTGGAGGGTGAGTACATCAGACTGGGGGCTGGCTGACTTTCATGCACCTCTTACAATCCTTCAACCTCATTTTGTACTACGCAGTCATATGACAGCCTGCCTCCACATTATCATGAGTTCTGGGATGTGATAAGAAGAATGCCTCCTCATCGCCCGTACGATTGTCCCAATGAACTGCTCCCAGAGGCATAAATCATTTTTCAATCTGTCAGAACCTGAATTCACCTGTTGCCGTCCCGCTATAACCGAATGACGGCTGCAGCGTGGGCTTCCTTTGCCGGGAAGTTGTCTATTGGCGTCCTCCCGTGATCATGCTTCCCGCACGCCGCTGAGTCTGAAGGACTCAACTGATCATAGATCAGGGTAAAGGGTCAATTATAGTGGCCATTTACCTTGTGATCAGCTGTGTTCAATGACAGCTAATCACTGATGTGACCAGTGTCCTTATTATCAGTGCAGTCCCACCAGTGCTGCCAATCAGTGCCCACCAGTGCTACCAATCAGTGCTCATAAGTGCTGACAATCAGTGTCCATCAGTGCCTCCTCATCAATGTCACCTATCAGTGCTGCCTATCAGTGCCCATCAGTGTGGCCTATCAGTTCCCATCAGTGCAACCACATCAGTGAAGGAGAAACATCACCTGTTTGAAACATTTTAAAACAAACTATGAAAATAATTTATTTTTTTTCAAAATTTTCGGTCTTTTTTCATTTGTTTAGCAAAAAAATAAAAAACCCAGTGGTGATCAAATACCACCAAAGAGTCTGTATTGGTGTGAAAAACAATTGATAAAAATTTTATGGGGGTACAGTATTGCACGACCTGGCAATTGTCATTCAAAGTGTCACAGCAATGGAAGCTGAAAATTGGCCTGGGCAGGAAGCGGGTAAAAGTGCCCAGTAGGCAAGTGATTAAAGGTACTTAGGGAAAGGCTTGATGAGAATTTATAGAAGGCCTTCATTAGACCAGCAACGTCGCCTGCTGGAAAAGCTCTATTCTTTGCTGAAAAGAAGGATTTCACCTTGCGTCCATGTATTGACTACAGGGACTTGAATAAAAACACTATTTTTTTACCTCTGCACGCAATAAGACTACCCGAGCTTCTTCTTTGGGGTTGCTCCAGCTACTTCCTTTTCCATCAAGACCATGTGGGTCAATTTCTATGGACTTTGTGGTAGATTTACCTCCCTCAAAAGAAATGACCACCATCTTTGTCTTTGTTGATTATTGTCTTACTAGGATGGCTCATTTTATATCTGTTAAGTGGGTACCTTCTGCTGAACAAACTGCGGAGTTAATGATTTGAGAAGTATTTAAACTAGGTATAACAGGTAATCTGTCCTTTTGCTTTTCATCCTCACTCAAATGATCCAATTGAGAGGACCAATCAAACCTTGGAGCAGTACCTTTGATGTTTTGTCAGTTACAGTATCTTCAGGATGACTGGGTGAATTCTATTTCCACAGCAGTTTGCTTATAACAATTCTAAACATAGCTCCACTTCTCAAAGTCCTTTTTACTTAAACAACGAGTATTATCCAGTTTTTATTCCTGATCTCCCTATCTCAACTCCAATTCCTTCTGTTATCAACAGATTAACTGAATTGCAGGAGATTCAGGAGAAATTGATCGAGGCTCAGGAATGTTACACAAAGGCTGCTGATAGACATCACAGATCACTTCCTACCTGTCATGTGGGTGACAACATTTCAGTTCATGTTCTGTCTGAAAAAGTGGGCCAAAATTTAGTTGGACCTTTCCAGATTTCTGCTCAAATCAACCCTGTTAC
Organism: Pelophylax lessonae; assembly: GCF_965119305.1. Lineage (NCBI taxonomy): Eukaryota > Metazoa > Chordata > Amphibia > Anura > Ranidae > Pelophylax > Pelophylax lessonae. Next base: position 233,594,984 of record NC_138769.1, read on the forward strand.
CTTTTGCTTAAAACTTTCCAACAGTATGAAGATCCACCCTGTTTTTCACATGTCACTACTAAAATCTTTCCATGAAAATCCTTTTTCTAGAAGAATTCTTCCATCTCCTCCATCTGTTGAGGTGCAGGGTGAAGAAGAATTTGCGGTGGAGAAAATTCTTGATTCCAGGCTCTTTAGGAACAAATAACAATTTCTGGTTCATTGGGAAGGATATGGGCCAGGAGAAAATTCATGGGAGCCTGAGAAGAGCGTTCATGTCCCTAGATTAACAAGATAATTCCACAAAAGGTTTCCTCGCAAATTTTTGCCCTAAGATGTCCAGGGGAGGTCCTGGGAGAAGGAGAGTACTGTCAGGGCCTGGACTTGAACCTGGGACCTCTGTTGTGGCAATGACTCTTCTAGCTGAGCTACCTGAGATTCTGGAGAGTACCCTATCTGATCCATTGGACAACACTGCCTTGTGCCTTAACTTCTGCTGAGCCTTGAACTCTTTGCTCCTCCCATGAACTTCCTGCTTTAAGCCATATGTCTGCATTTCCTGTTTGCCAGATTGTTGTGCTGTTTTCAGCCAGCATTTTGCTCTCGTCTTCCCTGCTGCTGTCCATATTTTGCTACCACTCATTATCAACCCTTGGCTTGTTCCTAGACTATACTTCTGCCTGATCCCAACCTGCAACTACTCATTACTGACCTTTGGTCAGTGCAATGATCTCCTGAACTTCTGGTCACTTAAGTAAGCTCTAAGAAATGAATTACTTGTAGGCAGTGGTGGGATTCTGGTATCAAACAGCCACATTGACTGCCATCTCAGTACAAAAATGTAATTCAACAGTTTTAGGCACTTTACAGGTTCTTTACAATCTTGTGATGAGGTAATGTGTACATAAAATATAGCAAACTTTTTTCAACCACTTGGGGTGCAAAATGGGAGGAAGTGCTCAACAGCAAAAAGTTGAATTATACTGTACTTATTGACTTACCAGTATATTACAGCTCTTGCAGAATTATTATTTTCCTTACATTGATTTGCAGAAATTTTGCATTACTACCTCACAGAATATAAGCTGTTACACTACTACTAGCTGTTCCAGAAAAACTGAAAAATTCCACCACACATTAGAAGACTGTGGCACAGCTGTGCTAAAATTACTTGTACTAAGCAGTGCATGGTTGTTTTTATCTCCTTTATGTTGTGTACCAAATTTGTTTTATTCATATAAAATATGAAAATTCATAAACTTTATGAGGTCTAAAAATATATGGCACAACTGATCTCAGGAGCAGTGAACAATATCTAATTAATACATACATGACTATATGGTAAGTCTGTTATATTTCGCTGCAGGCAATATTCAGTTTGCAGCACATATTAGCATAAGCATTTCCTTTATGTGCTCTATGATTAGTTGTTTATGACTATTTCCAGGCAAACAGTCTCATCTTCATATATTTCCCCTCAATACTTTTGCATGCTCTCCACATCCAAGCCATTATATTTTTGCTGCCGCATATGGTCCATGTGATTTTTTTTTTCTGAAGCTGTTAAACTGGCTTTGCAAATTAGAGAGCTGCAATTGACCCATTATACTATTTATTTAATTCCCAGGCAAATGTGGCAGGAGGGACATTACTGTTTGAAATTGCTATATCTGGAATGAATGGTAGGAAGATAAAGGCAATGACACTCTGGGAAGCAGATGGCTTGTCTGCACAGAGAGGTAGGTATTGCAGCTCACTCCCCGGCTCAGGCTAATTTAGTCTTAATGCATTTTTAGAGCCATTGTTTTAATATAAAATCATACTGAATCACAAGAGTGTAAATCATAGCATATCAAATTGACTCATCAAATGTAAGACAGTTTGCACCATCTAAATATTCATATCTATGGCTTTGGGTGAATAGTGTCTGAAATTTTGAATAGGGTAGAAAAAAATTGAATATGTTGAAATTTGCTTATACAACCTTTAAACCTTTACACTTGTAAACCAAGGCAATTATGAATTAATATATAGGCATACATACAGCAGACTATCACTGGCACATGGCAGGTAATATGCAAATTAAACTGCAGCAGTAATGTATTCTTTAAATAATCACATATCCAAAGTCATGCAGCTCTCTCAGGCTAAATGCACACCTCTTTGTGCCCGTGCATTGCATTAACACATTTTGTATCATGTGTTAATGTACATTGCAAAAGGGAGCCTATTCATCTTGATTGGGCTGGCAACACACAAAAACAGACCAAAAAATGAACATGAAGCATTTTTTTTCAGAAGCAAGACACAATAGTGCACAGTAGTGTGTTATGGTGTATTGTGGTGTGCTGCAATGCATATGCATGAGAGCTGCAAGGCCTTAGTCCATTGGGGTTCCATTCAAAATAAATAGCATTCAAAAGTGCTAATGCCACATACCTGGTTGGAGGCCGAATTGCTGAGAGTGCTTCCCTTGTGGCTAAGTGCAGAGTGCCCCTGACGGTGGTAACGGAGTTCTATGCTCTGAGAAGCAGGGGCTGCAAGCTGCAACAGGCTGAGGTGATGAGAAGATGTCTGCTGGATGGCGGCTGACGAGCAGATTGCACCACTGAGCAGGGGTCCCTAAGGAGCACCAGGTAAGACTTGGCAGAAGGGAGAGCCAGGAGTAGAGTCAGGAGCAAGGCCAGAAGTCATGCACCGAGCATCAGCCAGGAGTAAGGCAGCAAGCAGGGTCAGGAGTCAGCCGGGATCATACACAAATCAGCAGGCAGAAGCGGAGTCACTGGAACAAGCCAAGGGCCAAAGCCAGGAATGGAGATAAGACAGGTCAGGACAAACTGGGTCAATAACAGGAAATCCAATATTAGCAGGAACAAGAACTCGGGAACACATGGGGGAGCTGAAGATCATCCAGCAACTAGTAGTTTATGCTGCTGGCTTTAAATAGGCCACTGGGTGCCAGAATTTGTCATGCATTGCGTTCCCACTGGCGCATTGATCTTCACGGCTAGTGAAGTGCCAATCTTCAGTTCTGCTGGGCATTTGCAGATGTGCCAATCTTTCTATGAACCGTTCTCTGACAGCTAATGCACATAACATGTGGTAACATACATTTGGTAATGCATGCAGTACTGATAACCAAAAGTGTTTTTCCCTTGGTGAAACAACTAAATATCACTTCCTAGATTCACCTACCTGTGAAAGCTAGTTATATCTATCTCGTTCACATTGGCTTCCAACTACAGTAGATAATTACTGATGACTACTACTGTATTATGTGTGGAGGATTGAGGGGTCATGGGGCAGGAGTCACTTTGGTTGGGGGGCCCATGGAACACAGCTTACCTTAAGAGGTTGGGAAATCCCTCTCTCAGCCCCCTAGGCCCCTCTTATGTGTAAGTCACCCTGTGTCTATTAGGGACACAGGGTGACCAAGGAAATGATGGACAGGTACTTAATCTAGAACATTTTCTAGAATGCTTGATTTAGAACACTTGCTAAGGAAAGAACAGAATCTGGAAAGGGCATACAGTAAATTGCTAGAACACGTTCAGCAGCATGCCTTAGAATCGGCAGTGGAAACTCCGGAGATTGCCGCCCCCAAAGCTGAAGTGCTGACAACAGGGCAGAGCTCTGCTAAGCTCTGCCCAGCACAGATAACATCTTCTGTGTTCCACAGACAGGAGATGGTGAATCTCGATCCCCAGTTACAACCAGAGACTGGGGATTTAATAAAATTTTCTGGTGAGAAGAAACAACCCGGTGAGTCTCCAGCAGAAGAGCTGACTTCAGAGTATGGCACTGTTGACCCCTGCATACAATAACCGGCGGCCCTGAAGGACTTGTACAAGGCCACCGATGTTTCAATTTACTTCCCAGTGGAACATCTGGCAGCTGGGCAGAACGCTACTGACCTCTGCCCACAAACATCTCCAGGAAGAGAATGCAATCAGCACCTCACAACGGCAGCTTGAGCTGATATCGGTGGATGGGACTGCAGTATTCACTGACAGCAACCCAGCAGAAGAGCTTGCAACAGGGCAGAGTGCTGCTGGCCTCTGGAGTGAGCCCAGCCACCCTGTCTACTCTCCATCGGCTAAAAGGACTGCAGCAAGAAGGGCCAGTCCACTCTTCTCCCCATCAGCGGTTATGTTCTACGAAAGAGGCAAAACTGGCTGAGTGAGTATCGCTCTGTTCCAGGCAATTTGATTTGGGGTACTGTGTGGGTACAGGCATTGGGGGATGGGAACTATGGACTAACTCTTTGGGGTCTATTCCTGTGTTAGTCTCCTTCTGAAAGGGGAGAGATGTGACAGAGTCACTTTGGTTGGGGGGCCTGTGGAACTGTAACGTTCATGCGTTTTTGTTAGTGGATGGATTTACAGCTGCAGAATTATTACACTCAGTAGCCTTGTAGAGAATCTGTTGAACAAACATATCCAACTCTCAGGACTTCATCACCGTGTACAGCCTGTTATATACCATATATATATTAATAGATGTTTAATGGAGGGATAGAATATATGAGGATGTATAGATGAGAGACAGGCTATTGTATGGTGAGCACTAGAAGTAGTATTAGGAGAGTTGCAGGTGATGGTAAAGCAGATAGGTTCTGATGTCAAGTATAGTGCAGATGGTAAGAACTGGTTTTTCCGGATATTTTGAGTGGAAATTGCGAATCAGTCTAGGGGCATGTATATCGGAGGTATCCAGCCAGGTGTCATCTTGGGGCCCATAGTTCTTCCATCGTACAAGATACTGGAGTCTTCTTCTATTGAAACGGGAATCCAAAATTTCTTTTATCTCAAATTCTTCTCCACCTTCCACTTGTACAGGAGGTGGAGGTGAGATAGTAGGCCTTATTCCTTGGTTAGGAACATGGGGCTTCAGTAGAGACACATGGAAGACAGGATGTATCTTGAGGTCTACTGGCAATATGAGTTGTACTGCAGCTTTTCCAATAAGCTTCTCTATTGGAAAAGGTCCCAGAAATAGAGGTCCAAGTTTTTTACTAGGAATTTTTAGTCTCAGATTTTTTGTAGAAAGCCAAACAAGATCCCCAATGGCATATTGGGGAGAGGGTTTCCTACGGAGGTCGTAGTACTTTTTTTGTTGGCTATGAGCATGGGATATGGTATTGTTGAGTAATCCCAGAGAATCCTTTATCTGGGCAAGATAATCAGATGCCACTGGATTACTTGATGGCAAGATACGTGAAGGAAGGAGTGTGGGATGAAACCCATAATTCAGGTAAAACAGACTTTGCTTAGTAGTGCTATGAGTAGCGTTGTTATAGGCGAATTCCGCCAGCGGGAGGAGATCTGCCCAATCGTCCTGTAGATACGAAGTATAGCAACGCAGGTACTGTTCAATGCACTGGTTAACTCTCTCTGTCTGTCCGTTGGTCTGAGGGTGGTAGGGAGAAGTAAGGTTACGCTCTATTCGCAGTATCTGACATAGAGCTAGCCAAAACTTTGAGATGAATTGTGAACCACGGTCAGACAGCAGTGTTTTTGGAATACCATGTAACTTAAAGACATGTTTCACAAGTAATTCCGCTGTTTGTTTGGATGAAGGTAGTTTTCGGATAGGAGTGAAATGTGCCATCTTGGTCAGATGGTCCACTGACACCAAGATGGTGTTGAATCCTTTGGAAGGCAGTAGTTCCACTATGAAGTCTAAGGATACCACTTCCCACGGAACCTGGGGTATCGGTAAACTACAAAGTAACCCGATGGTTTAGTGTTGTCAATTTTAGACCTTGCACAGATATCACAAGATGAAACAAACTTTTTTACGGTTGTCTTCATGTCTGGCCACCAAAATTGCCTAGTGAGTAGATTGAGAGTTTTAGTCATACCCATATGTCCTGCCATAGGTACATCATGCGACAATTCTAAGATCTTGGTTCGCATAGTAGGGGGTATGTATAATTTATCGTTGTAGTAGAGGAAGCCTTCTGCGTCAGTAGTTAGTTGTGGTGAGGGTGAGTCCAATCCTATGCTGTGCAAAATCTCCTCCTTCAGGGAGCGAACGACTCCGATAATACGTTCAAGTGGTATTATAGGAACTGAGGGAACCTCAGTACAATCTTTCTCGGCTAGTCGTGAGAGTGCATCCGCTTTTTTATTTTTGTCTGCGGGCGTGTAAGTCACTAAAAAATTAAATCTCAGAAAGAATAACGACCACCGTACCTGCCGGTGGGAAAGAGTTCTATTAGTTTGAAGGTATTGAAGGTTTTTGTGATCAGTATATATCAGAATTGGCAATTGAGTGCCCTCTAGTAGATGTCGCCAATTCTCTAACGCCAGTTTTATGGCTAATAACTCCTTCTCACCTACTGGGTAGTTCACCTCGGGGCTACTTAATGACTTTGAGAAGAAAGCAGCTGGGTGAAGAGGTGAGGTGTTTGTTGGTCGTTGTGAGAGAACTGCTCCTACTGCCATATTAGACGCATCTACCTCCAAGATGTATTGAAGGGATGGGTCTAGATGGCATAGTATGGGGGCAGTAGTAAAGCTTGATTTCAGCAGAGAGAATGCTCCACTTGCTTCTTTTGACCAATTAAATGGTTTCTTCGTGCTTTTAAGTTGTGTGAGAGGTTTCACAATCGCAGAGAAGTTCTTAATGAATTTCCTATAGTAATTAGAGAATCCTAGGAACCTTTGTAATGCTTTGCGAGTGGTTGGCACAGGCCAATCCAGAATGCAGGATATTTTGCTCATGTCCATTTTGATTCCACTTTTAGATATAATATATCCTAGGAATAGTACTTCCTCTTTATGAAACAAACATTTCTTTGATTTAACATATAAGTTATGTGCAAGTAGTCTTGACAACACAAGTCTCACATGTTTTATGTGTTCAGGTAAGGAATGAGAATAGATAAGTATATCGTCCAAATATACTACCACACAAACATCAAGCAAGTCTCGGAATATCTCATTTATAAACCGTTGGAAGGCTGCGGGAGCATTACATAGCCCAAATGGCATTACAAGGTACTCAAACAGTCCGTATCTGGTTCTGAATGCCGTCTTCCATTCATCCCCTTTACGGATTCGAATTAAATTGTATGCCCCTTTTAGGTCCAATTTTGAAAAGAAAGAAGCCCCACGCACCTGTTCGATAAGTTCAGGAATAAGAGGTAAAGGATAACGATCCTTTATTGTGATGGCATTTAATTGTCTGAAATCAATGATAGGCCTAAGGCTAGAGTCCTTATTGCGGACGAAGAAGAGCCCAGCAGCAGTGGGGAAAGTAGAAGGTCGGATGAATCCTTTTGCCAAGTTCTCATCCAGATACTCCTTAAGATGAGAGAGTTCATCCTGTGAGAGAGGATAAACATGTCCGAAAGGCAACTTGCTATTAGGGAGTAGATCGATACAACAATCATAGTCCCTATGGGGAGGTAGCATTTGAGCGTTTTTCTCAAGGAAAACCTCCGATAAATCCTGATAACACTTGGGAACAATGTCATCCGGCAGTACACGCAGGATCCTATCATGTGTGGGGAGGTTACACGTCGTCTCACAATAGTGAGAAGAGAAGGCTAACGTTCTTGTTTTCCAATCAATGATTGGTTGATGTATGTGTAACCAGGGAAGTCCCAAAATGATTGGAAAATGTGGCGAAGTTAATACATCAAAGGTGGTGGTCTCCACATGAGACTCGTCAGCAGTTACAAGGAGTGCCTGTGTCTGACTGGTGATAGGACCAGAGGATAAAGGGGTACCGTTAATAAAACTAACGGAGACAGGTTTGGGTTTTGAAACAATAGGTATTTTATTAAGGGAGACAAAACAAATGTCAATGTAGTTTCCACAAGATCCGGTGTCAATCATAGCCTTGGTGGTGATCCTAGTTTGGTCCCACTGCAATGTTAATTGAACAAAAAGATAAGGATTAGAAAAGGAAGTTGTGAGTCCCCCTAGCAAGACATTTGAACACTCACCCTCTTTTCGCGGACAAGAGGACAGCCGTTTACCAAATGATTCGGGGATGCGCAGTACATGCAAAGATGTTCGGTTTTTCTCCTGGCACGTTCAGAAAGGGTCAGAGGTGGGCGTATCATTCCTACTTCCATAGGAGTAGGGTCAGCAGGCAACATCCGAGAAGGACTGGAAAATGGTGAGCCCATCTTCTCAGCCTTTCTTTCTCGTAGTCGTCTGTCAATATTGATACTGGTCTGTATCAGTCCCTCTAGAGTGCCAGGTAAATCCGCTCGGGCGAGCTCGTCTTTAACGGCCTCAGATAGGCCGAGTCTAAACTGCGTTCGCAAAGATGTGTCGTTCCACCCTGAATCAGGGGACCATCTTTTAAAATTCGCCACAAAATCTTCAACAGGACTCCTTCCTTGTTTTAAGGCCCGTAATTGGGTATCAGCGGTACTCTGCTTGTTGGGGTCTTCATATAAACTAGCAAGTTGTGCTAGAAATAAGGGATAAGAATTAAGGAGTGGATCATCTTTTTCAAAGAGAGCATCTGCCCAGGCCCGGGGTTCACCCGTTAAATAGGAGATGATGGTACAAACCTTAATTTGGTCAGTGGTGTAGGTTAGAGGTTTTAACAGAAAAAACAATCGACATGCGTTTTTAAATTCACGGAATTTGCTCCGATCACCAGAAAACACTATAGGAGGGTTTATCTTAGGCTCACGGGGCTGAGCAGCAGGAGGCTGTGTGAGACGGCCAAGCTGCTGTCTCAAGGTCTGATTTTCATTTTGTACCTCTGTAAGCGCAAGGATCAATGCATCTACTTGCTGTTTTAATTGTAGTACATGAGTGGATAATTCTGCTGAATCCATATTTTTTTTAAAGGCTCGTTCAATCTGTAACGTTCATGCGTTTTTGTTAGTGGATGGATTTACAGCTGCAGAATTATTACACTCAGTAGCCTTGTAGAGAATCTGTTGAACAAACATATCCAACTCTCAGGACTTCATCACCGTGTACAGCCTGTTATATACCATATATATATTAATAGATGTTTAATGGAGGGATAGAATATATGAGGATGTATAGATGAGAGACAGGCTATTGTATGGTGAGCACTAGAAGTAGTATTAGGAGAGTTGCAGGTGATGGTAAAGCAGATAGGTTCTGATGTCAAGTATAGTGCAGATGGTAAGAGGACACAGATGGAGTATACTTAGACAGAGTAACCTAGTGCAAGGATAGTTGAAGGTAGTCCCAAGAGCTAACAGTCTATGCAGATGATAGTGAATAGATAGATACAGATAGTCTTGGTAATTGCAGTAGATGACAGTAGGAGATTGGTTAGTAAGAATCCCCTGCGGGGTACTTATCACTTAGATAGGTTTAGTAGTAACAGTGTCCATTGGAGAGGGGTGATCCCGTAGCGAGATACGGATCACCAGCGAGGTTTCCGGCTTCAGTTCAGCAAGGGAGAATGTCAGCAGCTCCGACTTCACAGGAGTAGGTGCGGTGAACATGTGGTTTGAACGACCGATGAGTGAAAGCAAACCGGCGATTGAAATAGCCGCTCATAGCGGCGCTCGGCAATGATGTCATCCGGTCTTAAAGGTATATGCGTCCCTTGTTACACAAGATGGGACGCAATTAGCAGAGGAGAAATATGGAGACAAGGGTACCAGAGGTAGCAGAACATTACAGGAACACAGCTTACCTTAGAGAGGTTGGGAAATTCCTCTCTAAGCTCCCTAGGCCCCTCTTATGTGTAAGTCACCCAGTCTATACTAGGGACATAGGGTGACCAAGGAAATGATTGTCAGGTACTTAATGGACGCTAAGAATATGATTTGGATTACTTCAAATGGGACAGCAATATGTATCAACCATATATCTCAAGAAATATATGAAGACTATTTCTGGCCTGTTTGATTCTGAACATGTTCATTAAAAGAGCTAATCACATTGGCCTCTGTTCCATGTTCTTCAATGTATGAGATGGACAGTCTGGTGTTGTTGGTCTCCTGCTATTGTCTGTGTATTAAGGTGTCATGTGTTTTCTGTTAAGCATGTCTGTCCAATTGTTAATTGTTAATTTACTCCACTATTGTTTCTGTACAGGTGGCTAGATAATTAGTTCAGGTTAATTCTATTTCTGTAAACAATTTCATCTGCAAAGGATAATGCAATCAGGCACCTGACCTGGTGGGGTAATTCGTTCAGGAGGGGGGTGTCCTCCTGTTAGGTATATATTCAGTGTGAACTTGTTCAATAAAAGGTTCTAGTTCTATACAAGCTAAGTTCTGTCTAGTTTTGTATGGGGGGCGGCTAGAATATCTGATATCTATGTTCAGACTGGAGGAAGTGGTATTTTGATGGAAGCCCACAAGCAGAGCATGGGTCGTGGTTTCCGTTACAGGTCAGATCTCAGAAGTTTTGTAATGAGATGTTACTACTTGGGTCCACAAGAAGCTATTAGGGCAATTCTACCTGACAAAATCTATTCATTACAAAATAAATGTTTTGCCTTTTAATAGATAACTCCTAGGGTCTTGTATACATTATTTGAAAGGTAAAAAAAAAGGATTCTGGAAGTTTGAAAAACCTTCCAGCACAGAGGCGGGCGGAGATACAGAGGTGAAGACACAAGAGTGGAGAAGTTGGGTGACAATTAGACGGGGTAGAGAGAAAATCATTAGGGAGGCCAGTCCTTTGCTGGGACATACCAATAACTATGCCCTTCCGGGAGACCAGTCAAGGAGTTTCATTTCTGGAGCAGAGCAACTCCTCTGGCTGCCAGAGGAACAACTCCTCCAGTGAGGATGGGGGAATGGCTAAAAGTAAGGAAAGACAGATTCTGGTCGAAGGTGCTCATCTATTAAAAAGACAGCTAGGGCAATATGTCACAAAGACCTTTATCTCCGAACTGTATGTTGTTTACCGGGCGCTCGGATTTGGCACATCGTGGATTGGATGGACAAATCGTTGGGTGGGGCTGGGGAGGATCCATCTGTCATGTTACATGTTGGTACCAACGACAAAGTTAGAGGAAGGTGGAGTGTCCTTAAAAAAGATTTCAGAGAGTTAGGAGCTATGTCAGGGGTCTGTGGTAGTGAGCCCTTGTAGTTTGCCAGCTCAGGATTCCCCAGAGCAGGGAGTCTAAGCCCCAGCCTTCTTCTTCACCAGAGCCCTTGATGGTGGGGATGGACTTGCAGCAAGCTGGAACCAGGTTTCGGCCCCCAGGTAGGCCCAGCTGAGGATGCAGGGACCACTGGCATGTGCAGAGTACAAGCAGCAGACGAAAAGATATTCAGGAGACAAGCTGAGGTCAGGGCAGGTAGCAAACAAACACAGACGGTAAACAAAGCCGGGGTCGGTACATGGTTAATCAGACACAGTAGCCAAGGGGTAAGCAAATGGGAGCTCAGACAACTGTGAAGTTGCTCAGGCAAGGAGAACTGCACTGAGCATGTGTATATGTAGGGAAGTAAATAGGGAGGTGACCTATAAAGTAATAGAAGGGAAAATTATATAAACCCACAGTGAAGCAGGTGAAGCCCATAGGTGAACAGAGAAGCCAAACACCACATGTGAAATGGAGTCACAGATCTAGAAGAACTCTGCACCAAGGAGGTAAGAATTTCACAAACAATCTGCAGGTTAGACCGTGACAGTACCCCCCTCTTACGAGGCCTCCTGATCCGTTTAGGGCCATGCTTGAGGGGAAACTTTTGATGAAAGAATTTTTCCAACTAGGTGGCAGAAACATTTGTAGAAGGAGTCCAACACCTATCCGCAGGAGCAGCAGCATGAGGAGGAAATTTTGCAGAGTGTATTCGGAGATGGAAATTCTTAGGAGAGAGCCAGACGTTGTCACCAGGTAGAAATTCGGGACTTACACGGTGCAGACAATCTGTAGCTGCTTTGTACTTGGAAGCTGTCAGATGTGAGTTCTTGGAAACCTCTGCCTCTGAAGGAGCAAGAATGGTAAAAGATAAGTCAGGTGCTTGGGCTGGAGCAGACATCTGTAACCAAGATGAAGAGTCTGGTGAGGTGGCTGGCAGAGAGGACACAGGAGTGGGAGTGGGGACTGTGGGAGTGGGGACTGTTAGCAAAGGTAAGCGAATAGGAGTTGAGGCTTCTGTTTGTACAGTGGGCATGACAGGCTGTGCTGAACAGTAACTTGGAATTGGCACTGAAGCTAGTGATGGGGGAACCATGGAAGGGTCCAAAGCAGCTGAATGTAATAAGGGAGCTAGGGTCTCAGCAGACAGGGTACATGAACCTGGGACCTCAGATGGTACAGTGGTCGCAGATGTTGGGGCCTTCACCCATCCAGATGGTAACAGAGTTGGAGCTTTGAGCTGTTTACAAAGTAAAGGGACTGATGTTTTAGGCAGAAAAGATGGTAAGAAACTAGAGGTGGACAGCAACGAAAGGGGGCCCGCAGTAGAAGTAGGGAGGGAGCATCTGAGAGGTGGCGACTCTTCCCATGGGTACAGAGAGAGGTGGGAGCACCTTAGGGAGACAAGTCTGAAGGCATTGGGTGCCCCATGACAACACCTGACCAGAGTTCCAATCGAAATAGGGTGAATGTTTTTGCAACCACGGAAGTCCAAGAATGATGGGACTAAAAGACTTAGGAAGGATCAGGAAGGAGATTTCCTAGCGATGAATAACACCAACATGCATAGTTATGGGGGTAGTTTTGAATTGTAGGGGTCCTAAGGCTAAGGTAGAGCCATCAACTGCAGATACTGAGAGGGGCTTAGGGAATGAGAGGAATGCCCAATTCAGCGGCCAAGGACTGCTTCATGAAGTTTCCGGCTGCCCCAGAGTCCACATATGCAGCTATTTAATATGAGTTCAGGGCCCAATGAATGGAGACAGGTAATTGTATGGGGGATGGTGCGCTAAAACAAAATGAAAATGACCCAAATCAATGGGAATACCAAAATCAATCAAATATGACATATAAATGTAGGTTCATCTTCATAAACCGGTGACACTGGTGATATTCAAAGTCATAAATCAACATGAAACGTAAAGTTCATAAGTGTCCATAAATAGGTGATGACTTGAACTTGTGAAAAATAAAAACAACGTGCTTCCAAATCCAACGTGTAAGCCCACCACCTAAGTGAAATTCCTCCTTACCAGACGGAAAAAAATAAGGTGGCAAAATGTAAAGAATGAACTGAAGGTGAGACAAACAATCCCACTGTGCTCCAAAACACCTCGTGAAAACACCCAGATAAGTCTCTTACCAGATAGCCAACAATAAGCGCAGGGAATTTCTAAAGATACTCGCTGCAGCCGGACGCGAATATCTTTAGAAATTCCCTGCATCTTTTGTAACCTATGCTGATACAAGACAACTCATGTAAATGCAATACTGTTTGTTCAATAAAGTCTAAGAGGTAATACACTATCAGCTGCTTCTATCCTTATGTCATATGTTGGAGAGTGATCGTCAGCTTGACATTGGGGAAAATTTGCTTGATTGCGGATGAGGAGGAGAAGATAGTGTTCTCTGGGAGTTATTTACAAGCGCTTATTGTTGGCTATCTGGTAAGAGACTTATCTGGGTGTTTTCACTAGGTGTTTTGGAGCACAGTGGGATTGTTTATCTCACCTTCAGTTCATTCGTTACATTTTGCCACCTTATTTTTTCTGTCTGGTAAGGTGGCGGGCTTACACGTTGTATTTGGAAGCACGTCGTTTTCATTTTTCACAAGTTCAAGTCATCACCTATTTATGGACACTTATGAACTTTATGTTTCATGTTGATTTATGACGTTGAATATCACCAGTGTCACCGGTTTTTAAGATGAACCTACATTTATATGTCATACAGTATTTGATTGATTTTGGTATTCCCATTGATTTGGGTCATTTTCATTTTGTTTTAGCGCACCACATTTATCACAATGGAGACAGGTAAGACAGGATGAGGGAAAATGGCAGAATTCAGGTTCTGGTCTAGATCACCACCCTCCAAGGGACCTAGACCTGAGAGTTTTCCTGGGCGGACAGGACTTTGTTATGTGACCATTAGCGCCGCAATAAAGACATAGGCCAAGTCTTTTTTTTTTTTTTAAAGAAACTTTATTAAAACATCTGTTAGGATACAAAAGATTGCAGAGATTACAATGACACAACACGTTTTACATTTTACAGGTCAGAAGCCGAGCACAACACAGAGACTCGTGACCGACCTAAATGATACTGCAGACCGAGAAAATTACTCAATGACTCAAGCATAAACATACTAGAACCCTAGTTGGATGGATCCATGGCACGTAGATAACTTCTAAACTGTGGGATGGATATCTGCAATAGAGCAATTAGGGAACGAGAATAAAACAAAAGGAACTGGGAGGGGGGGGGGAGGAAAAGGAGGGGGAGGGGGAGTAAGTCAAAAGCATCTATACCATAACATTGTCATACTACCCCGAAGTGTTATACGTGAAGTTGACCACAGACGAGGTGCTAGCCACCTCTTTAGGTAGTGAATCCAGAAAGTCCTGCCAGGTGTCCGAGAAGCGGGTTGCTGAGGAGGGGAGGTTGAAATCCGTATTGAGCTGGTCTTTGACCATGAGACTCAAGAGGTCACGGTGGACTTGCGTTACAGAGGGGCCCACCGCGGAGATCCAATTGGCGAGTATGACTCTCCGGGCTATCAACAAACAAATGAGCACCCATCTCCGCGGGTGTGGGGGTGGACGGACAGTCCATACCTGAAGCTGTTTGTCCCAGTGTCCGAATATGAGAAGGAGGGGGTCCTTCGGCAGTTGTAACAGCGTTACCCGTTTGATGAACGCTATCACCTGATCCCAGAAAGTAGCTATGATAGAGCACGACCATAACCTGTGATGTAGGTTTGGGCGGGTGGTTTTGCATTGAGGGCATAGGCCCTTGAGAGGATCATTTGCTTTAGAAGTAAACGGGATATACGCCCTATGAAGAATTTTCAACTGCGTTTCTCTCCAAGTCTCGTTAGGAGTCAAGCGTAGCGTACGATTATACCCCTGGAATATCTTAGTGACAATGTCCTCCAGTGTGAAGTCCTTGGCCCAGTTTGTCGCTGAGGAGCCAGCGAAGTGATAGGATGTCAGTTTTTGAAAGGGTTTGTAGATGTCGGAGATGCTGTAAATCCCTGAGTCGAAAAGAGGGTCCAATAACGGGTCCACAAGTCCAGCGTTTGCAGAGGCACCTGAGGAGCGAAGGAAGCTTAGGCACTGCAGGATTGGAAAAACATGAGAGGCAGGTAAATTATAGGTATCCAAGATGTCACGTACAACCCGTAGTTTTCCCGTGGCGGGGTCACAGAGATCTGAGAATTTCAATAGGCCCGACCTTTGCCATACATTGAAGTATTCCGAGTGCAGGCCTGGTATAAATGCCGGGTTGTCCTTTATGGGCAAATATTTGGACATAGATGAAGGGAGTTTCAGACGTTTCCTAGATTCTCTCCATGCGATCACCGTATCTCGCAAGAGGATATTATGCTGCAACTTTGGGGGCATAGTTTTCCATTTAGCATGCAACAATGCAACCAGTGAGTAGGGGGCAGACATGTGCGTTTCCAAGACATAGTTGGAGTAATGGGAAGAACCAGAGAGCCAGTCCAAAGATACTCGGAGGAGACAAGACAGATTGTATAACCTGATATCGGGGAGGCCAATACCCCCCTCGCTCCTGGGCAGACATAATTTTTTGAAAGAAATTCGAGGCCGTTTACCACGCCATATAAAATTAGAGATGGCTCGATTCAGCAGTTTAATGTCGTTGTGTTTAAGCAATAACGGGAGCGTTTGCAGAGGGTATAACAACCGTGCAAAGCTGACCATCTTGACAAGGTGGCATCTCCCCAGGAGCGAGAGAGGCAGATCCATCCAACCATCTAACTCACGAGAGATCCTCTGAAATAGCGGGGGATAGTTTAAGGTATAGATGGAGGAAGGGAGCCTACCTATCCTGATTCCTAAATACGTGATATGTGAAGTAGCTATAGTGAAGGGAGAGGAGACTGCCCAGGTGGGATTGGACGTGGTACCTAATGTGAGGATTTCACTTTTAGCATAGTTTATCCGCAAACCGGAACATAGTTTAAATTTATCGAAGATGGAGATTATGGTGCGCATATCAGCTGAGGGGTTACTAGTAAAAATCAAAACGTCATCTGCAAACAATGATATGCGTAATTCCTTAGAGCCAATTGGAATACCGTGGAGTGGCGCTTTTTCTAGTAAGAATCTGGATAAAGGCTCCAGAGCCAAATTGAAGAGCAACGGAGACAAGGGGCAGCCCTGTCTCGTGCCCTTGAACAGGCGGAACTCGTCGGTGAGGGACCCGGCTACCCACAACCTGGCCGCAGGAGAGGCATACATAGCTTTGACAACATGAGTAAATGGTCCCGAGAAACCAAAGGAGGACATAACCATAGAGAGCCAGTCAAAGCCCACATTGTCAAAGGCCTTCTCCGCGTCCAGGGTGATGATAGCCAGGTCCGCCCCCGAGGAAACCCTGGCCTGGTCCAAGGCCAGAAGCACCTTTCGGAGATTTGATGCCGCTGACCGCCCCTTGGTAAAGCCGGATTGAGCCGGGTGGATTAGTGATGGCATAATCAGAGCAAGTCGGGATGCTAGAAGTTTGGATAGAACCTTCACGTCCAAATTTAACAGGGAAATCGGCCTGTAGGATCCAGGCTCCAGGGGGTCTTTCCCTTTCTTTGCCAGCAGCTTGATTATGGCTTGGCTGCCCGTGGGGGGATACGAGCCACCCAACATGATGGCAGAATATACCTCCAGCAGAGTGGGTCCTATGGTCTCCCAAATAGGCCAAGTCTTAGTCGACGTGACCTCTCTTGTGGGGTGAGGCATGTCTGGCCTAATTGCATACGTTCTTCAGGAGCTGACACAGCGGGAGAGATGGGTTGTTCTGGAACGTTCTGGATAACAGGAGTGAAGTGACCCGCCAGGGGGGCTCCTGGAAGCAGACATCGATTTGGATGCTAAGAGCGATCAAGCCATCCAAGATGGTGGGTATAGTTCTGCCAGCTAGTTCATCCTTTATATGATCCGCAAGACCTTGCCAAAGGGTTGCAGTAAGAGCCTCATTATTCCATGCCAGTTCCGAAGCCAAAGTTCGAAACTGAACTGCATATTGACCAACAGTCACGTTTCCTTGATGAAGTTGAAGAAGCGCTCCAGAAGCAGATGAGGCCCTGCCAGGCACATCAAAGATGTTATGGAAAACTTGTAGGAAGGCAGAGATACTGGAAACAGTAGGATCTTGACGCTCTCACAGCAACAAGGCCCAAGCCAGAACTGGTCCCGAAAGGAGTGAAATAATGTACGCCACCTTGGAAAGATCAGTAAGAAAATAATGGCCCGCTAGCTCAAGGTTGATTGAGCACTGATTGATGAAGCCCCAACAGGTTTTGGGATCACCAGAGAAGCGAGGTGGCAGAGGCAGCTGGAGTTTTGAAGGACTGCTCTCTGCTAGAGGGACTGTGGGAGCTGAAGCGGCAGGGGTGGACACAGGAGCCTGAATGGAAGGTGAGGGAGTAGGCACATCCTGCAGCTGATCCAGATGGGAGGAAAGTGCCTGCAGACACTGTATAATCTGTTCTTGATAAGCCTACTGAATGCCAACTCTCTGCGCCAAACACTGAAGTTGATCCAGAAGGGGCTGCTGTGTCTCTGAGGAGCTCATGGTCTGAGCAAACTGTCAGGGGTCTGTGGTAGTGAGCCCTTGTAGATCACCAGCTCAGGATTCCCCAGGGTGTGGAGGCTAATCCCCAGCCTTCTAGTTCACCAGAGCCCCTGATGGTGGGGATGGACTTGCAGCAAGCTGGAACCAGGTCGCAGCCCCCAGGTAGGCCCAGCTGAGGATGCAGAGACCACTGGCGCGTGCAGAGTACAAGCAGCAGATGAAAGGATATATAGGAGACAAGCCGAGGTCAGGGCAGGTAGTGAACAAACACAGAAGTTAAATGAAGCCGGGGTCGGTACACGGTTAATCAGACACGGTAGCCAAGGATTATGCAAGAAGCTCAGTGAACTGTGAAGTTGCTCAGGCAAGGGGCACTGCACTGAGCACGTATATTTATAGGGAAGCAAACAGGGAGGTGACCCAGGAAGTAATAGAAGGCAAAATGATGTACTGTAAACCCACAGTGGAGCAGGCGACGCCCATAGATGAACAGAAAAGCCAAACACCACATGTGAAATGGAGTTACAGATCAAGCAGAACCCTGCACCAAGGAGGTACGAATTTCACAAACAATCTGCAGGCTAGACCGTGACAAGCTTCTTTAAAGAGAAGGACCTCCAAGGTAGTATTCTCAGAAATACCACCTGTAACTCGAGCCACACCAGAAGGGCAGCAGGAGAAATTATAGGGGAAATTACCAAGTGGCCGAGGAGCTGGAGTAGAAAGGAAAATTGGGCTGACTTTTCAGTCAGTTACTGGCTCTTTAACAGGGATGGGCTGCACCTAAATTGGGAGGGTGCAACCCTGTTGGGAGAAAAGGTGGCCAGGAAGTTAGAGGTGATTTTAAACTAGGTGTTGGGTGGGGGGGGGGGGGTGTAATGATAGCCAGCAATGGGCAAGGTTCAGTGGGTTATATTGGGGGCGTTAGTGGTAGGGTGACTAGGGGATAAGGCATGTACACAAATGCTGCTAATTTACAAAGAGGGTTTTGATTTTGTGGGAATTTCAGAATCTTGGTTTGACAGCTCACATGACTGGCTGGAAACCAACCAGGGGTATTCCCTATATCGTAGGGTCAGGGAGGGTAGGGAAGAGGGAGGGGTATACCTGTACATCAAGAACGATTTGCAAGTGAACACGAGAGAGGACATTGCCTATGGAGAAAAGGAAGAATCCCTTTTGTTGGAGCTCCAAAGGGAGAAAACGAATAAGAAAATAATAGTAGGCGTATGCTACAGGCCCCCTAACCTGAGGGAGGAGGAGGCTGACCTGCTATCACAGCTATATGGGTTTACTTATCTGTGCACTTATCCTTACCATTACCTTCCTTTTTTCTTTTTCTATCTTCCGACCCCAGCACCCCAGTTTGGCCCTCCTTGCGGCAGAGGGGGTTCCCCCCTTCTCTTTACCTTCCAGCACCAAATTTTTCCCAAATTTTCCCCTCTTTGTTTTCACATTTCATGCACCTTTTCTATGCACAACCTCCTGGCACCTTTTATCTGGATATTGTCTTGGTGGTTATACCTTTGGCACCCTCTCTTGGTTAACCTGTTTGTATGATCCATAGTTTTCAAACTATATTAATCTTCAGATTGATTTCCTTATTATTTCAATTATATATTATACTATATATGTTTATATATTTCTAGATCCTTTTGGTCCCTGTTTGCCTCCAATATCCCCTGGAGTGTTGTTCTTGAATTCCGATCTCTACTTCATAAGTGATCTCTTCCTCCCCGTTGCCCCCTCTGTGTTAAACGTTTGTCCATGCCTCAGCCCCGGGTTAGGCTTTTCTCGGTCATCTCTGTTCTTCCTTTCAAGTATTGGATTGTTTCTGGACAATTGACATTACTTAAGGTAGTGTTTATTTCACATACCCCCCATTAGATCTTAATTTTTTCTAAAATTATACTGCACTATAACCCATATTCCTATTTTTAGATACATAATCCTTAATCAAGCTCCTGATGAATGGACAGAGGTCCATGAAATGCGTAGAGCCTACAATAACTCAGATGTTTTACCCATTTTTGACACATTTAGAGACTGTGAGCTTACAGAAATTATGAAGTCATGTTGAATTTACTTTACCATTGAGAGATCTATGTTTGATCCTTGTAATATTGTAACTAATTTTATTAAATATGAACTGTATAACTTGCTACATGTCATTTCTCACTGTTTTTATTTGTGTATTTATTCAATAAAATCTATATGTCTAGTTGACCTCATTTAAAGTCCCACATTTTGGTCTTTGTTCTCCTATCACAGCTAGAAATTGCAGCAAGGCAGGGCATTGTTATTATAATGGAGGATTTTAATTATCCAGATATCAACTGGGTGAAAGACACCGCTCACTCATTTAAAGTCTACCATTTCCTAAATGTCTTGCAGGATAATTTCATAGGTCAGTTGGTGAATGCCCCAACAAGAGATAATGCATTACTAGACCTACTGATTACAAACAACACAGACCTGATTGCGGATGTGGAAATACAGGGTAACTTAGGAAACAGTGATCACAGGTTAATTACATTCAGTATAAACCACAGGAAAAGGAAACAAAGGTAATACAAGAATACTGAATTTCAAAAGAGCCAACTTTCCTACACTGCGGTCTATGCTACACGATATTAAATGGGATCTAATCCTAGGAACAGGGAACACGGAGGAAAAATGGGAGTGCTTCAAGAACATAATAAATAAAGGTATTGGCCAGTGTATACCAATGGGGCCTGATTTGGGTCTGCCATCGGTACTGGTTACCTCTCCAGCCCATGTGAGCTGCGACCCTGGGTGTGAGCACTGAGACATCGACAACTCTGGCATCAAAAGTGTCAAAAATTTCAGTTAGGGGTCCGATCTGTCTGCTGCAATGTTGCAGTCCTGCTATAAATCGTAGATCGTCACCATTAATAGTAAAAAAAAAAAACAAACAATAAAAATGACATAAATCTTTCCCGCAGTTTGTAGACGCCGTAACTTTTGCGCAAACCGATCAAAATACACTTATTGAAATTTTTTTTTTTTTTACGAAAAATATGTAGCAGAAAACAAATTGGCCTAAAATGTTAAAAATTTTTGATTTTTAATTATTTTTTTTGGGGGGAATGTTATATAGCAGAAAGTGAAAAATATATGTATATTTTTTTTCAGAATTGTCGCTCTTTTTTTGTTTATAGAGCAAAAAATAAAAATTGCAGAGGTGATCAAATACCACCAAAATAAGGCTCTATTTGTAGGGAAAAAAGGATATCAATTTTATTTGGGTACAGCATTGCATGACTGCGCAATTATCTGTTAAAGTAACGCCATGCCGAATCGCAAAATATGGCCTGGTCATTAAGGGGGCAAATACTTCTGGTCCAGAAGCGAATAACAGTGAGAAAAGTGAGGCCAGAGCATATTGGCCCCATAAAGGATGATGAACGGAATTTGAATAAGACAAACAGAAGGCAATAGTTTTAAATGTATTCTTCTCCTTAATTTTCACGAAGGAAAAGGGAGGATATAGTAACCAAGACTATAATGTTAATAATACGTCACAGAATGTAACTTTGATGTCAGAAACAGACTTTAAAAACATTCTATGCATTAAGATAAAAAGCCTTCTATGTGTATCAGCCCCCCTAGCACCCTCAATACTTACCTGTGCCCCCTTTCTCTTCAGCGATGTGCACAAGTCCCTCAGCCGTCCTGGGACTCTCCCTCCTGATTGGCTGAGATACAGCCACGGCGCTATTGGGTCAATCAAAGTCAGTGAGCCGATCAGGAGAGAGAGAGGGAGGGGCCGAATGGTAGCTCCATGTCTGAATGGACACACGGAGCTGCAGCTCGACTCGGGTGACCCATAGCAAGCTGTTTGCTGTGGGGGCACTCAATAGGAGGGAGGTACTAGGAACAGGAATGTGGGACCCGAGAAGAAGAAGATCCAGGCTGCTCTGTGCAAAACCAACTGCACAGAAAAGGTAAGTATAACATGTTTGTTATTTTTCTTTTTAAAAAAACAGACTTTACAATCACTTTTTAAGCTTATGATCTACCGAAACCCCCAGATCCTTCTCCACTATGGACTCTCCCAGTTGTACTCCTGTGTCCTAATTTTTTTAATTACTTTTGGAGGGACAAGGGAAGAATAAATACTTCTTTCAATTTTTTTCCTTTTTTTTCTTTTGCTGTCTGTGTGACCCTATGGGGAAATATCAACACATTTTCTGTCCCTGTGACAGCATGACCACAAATTTTGAATAGTCTGAGGTTCCAATATTTCCCTAGTTTACTGAAAAAATTGTGTTTTCTGGCAGTCTGTGTCCCCACTGGAGATTGGAGACATTTCCCACCCCTTCTTTCTAAGATAAAGCGAGGAACAATTTCCCCAATGGAAACACAGATCGCAAATAAAAACATGATGCAGCCTTTATCCCTACTCCACTATGTGCAAAAGAAGAAAAAAGGTTTTGCTGGAGTTGGGTTTAAACATCATAATTACTATCACATTTCAAAAGCTACATATTTTGTGAATTGTTAGCACTGATTCTCCTCACAAATTTGTTAGCACTGACTAAGCCAGGGATCCTCAAACTACGGCCCTCCAGCTGTTGCAGAACTACACATCCCATGAGGCATTGTAAAACTCTGACATGCACAGACATGACTAGGCATGATGGGAATTGTAGTTCCCGAACAACTGGAGGGCCATAGTTTGAAGACCCCTGGACTAAGCTGACAGAATAAATACTTCTTGTTGGATTAAAGAAATCAGTTTGGCATATTGCTGATTGATTACACCAGTGATGGTCAACTGATAAATATAGGGGCCTCAAAATGCATTTCTCAACATGTCCAGATGACCACTCAATAGCTTACTTTTTGTAAATATGCTATTATTTCATGCAACACAGCCAGGGAAAATAATAATTCTGTGCAAGGCTGACCATACATAGTTAGAATCTTGGCCGGTTCAGCAGGAACTTGCCGACATTCAGACCATTAACGGGCAGGCCGAATGTACAAAGTTGATCGACCGATCAATTTGGATACAACCAGCCTGACAGATTCGCTTGCACAAATGGCTGTTATAGCTGCTAGCAATAGCCACTGTCTTCTCCTGGTTGGGACGGCTTCCCCCACCCTTTAATTAGAAGCATTCTTTTCCCCCTGGTGCTTAATAGGTGACGGGCCGCACCCAGAGTGCTGGTGGGCCAAAGGGCTAAGTTGACTGTAGGGTGAGGTTAAAACAATAGGTGAAAGTGTAAGGTCCTTAAAATATTTGGGCATAAAAATCTATAAACCTCAACTTTCATGCCATTTTCATTACAATAAATACATGTAGTGCTAATCCCACAGGAGCCACTGTAGATGTAACAGGTTCTTTCCCAAGACACAGACAGCCAGGCACACAGCAGCAGTCCATTCACTCTGGTTCATTGAACAGTTCATGTCTTTATTATAATAAACAGCCCCCTCCTCTCAGCTCACAGATCCATTCTCTCAGAAGGGAAAAGGACAGACTCCTCAGGGCTCCAAACTATTTAACAGCATTACAGCCACCAACTGGGCACATCTCCCCAGGGATTGGGTAGATCCTGCTCAATATTCAGTCTGGTCATATGAATTCTCAATTCCTAAGCTCCAGAAATTTTTTTCTAGAAGCAGGGGAAGCAATCAGACTTGTGGCCTGTGAAGGCCCGAACAGAGCATACCAAAAAATTACTGCTTCTCTGCTTACAGCTGGAGCCAAAAACGAAATTTGTCTAGCAGGCCTAACTACGAGGGTGCTACATAAAAAATAGATGACTTTTGACCAGTACACCTTTATCTATTACAGGCGCATTCCTAAATTTATCAAAGCATGCAAATATGTCTTCTATCCTTGTGATCCCACTGGGAGGCATTCAGATGAGGTAATGCAAACCTAAATGATGCACTACTAGTGTGACTGCCAAGTGAAAAATGATTGCTATAGATTGTGGTAACATATGAAAAACTGGACTGGATATCAGCTGTCATACATCAAGAAACCTCTGACCGTAGACTCTAAAGCAAAATGTCTGCTTCAGTTTTAGACGTGAAGGAGAAATTTAAATATGTAAAAGTTAAACCTGCAAACCATCAGTGAGCACTTGGACATGCTTCCTAAGCTAGAGCTTTCAATTCTTAAGTGAAAAAAAAAACTTTTCCTCAGTTTTTGTTGTGACCTTTGCAGTCATTTTTTTAAAGCTGAACTTCATGCATTAATAAAAAAAATCCAGCAACACGTTCATTAAAAAAAATCTAATAGATATTTCTTCAACATTAGAATAAGAGCTTATTTTTATATCAGCTGTGATCTCCTGTACAGTGGCACTGACTCTGGGGGGGGGGGGGGGGCAGCATTGTGAGCAACAGATTCCAGTTTTATTGAATTACACATGACTGCTTTCAGGAAGGGAGAGCACAAGAGAAGCTATCACTCATTGATTAACTTCAGTAGGGTGCAAAAAGGTCCAAAACATGACTGAGGTCTTTGTCATAGATAGCTGTATAGAAATACAAAATGTTGGTAGGTAAAACAGGTGAATTTCCCGTGTGTAGCTCTTTGCTTGCTTCTCAGCTTTAACCAGTTGTTGACTTTGGGCATGCAATTGTAGCCTGGGCTGTAGCTGTTAACTGCTTTGAAACTTCTACCTTTGTTGCTGCTCTATTATCCTTCTGCAGTGTAGACAGGGTAAACTGAATATTCATTAATGCATAAGTACAGCAGCCATCTTTAAGGGGACTACTTTGTAATGCTTGTCTGTGGAGTTTATCCAGTACAGGGGCCAGCCATCTTGGCTGATTCAACAGTGATTGGCTGATGCAACAAAGCAAGGGTCAGTGAACTGGGCTGCTAGAGAAAGAGAAGTCTGTTGTACCACCAGCCTGCAGAATTCAGGGGGAAAGCCACTGTGGGAATATGTGCTGCCACAACCATTTTGCTGTACTGAAAAGCTGAGAGAGAGCACCACAAGGTTACAGTGAAGGGGGAACATTGATGTGTGGCCAGAGTTGGCTGGAGCTATCTGATGCTGTGAAGTAGAAGAGTGCTGATCAGAGACTGCTGCTGTCTTCATACTCTGTGCAATGCTAAATGTGTGGGGGAAACCTGTAAGTAAGCATATGTGTGGGAAAGAGACTGAGCTGCTGCTGCTGGATGAACAGATCCCTGTCAATGCTGACCACAATTGAGTAAGAACATAGAGAAACAAAAAGACTGAGAACCTTCCCCCTGGGAGGGTGCCATTTGAATGCCTGGTGAGATCAGACTGTATTGGAGAGCATTCACACCACTTGTAAGGAAGGAAAAGAAGGACTGTCTCAGCAGGATTGAAAGAGAGAGATCATCAGCAACTTCTATCCCTTTCTGACTTCAACTGGATTTATAGTACGTGTCTGGAGATAGTGCTCTAGGACTGGTGAGAAACTAACATCATACAAGTAATCTTTTGTCTGCTGGGAAATGTTAAGCTTTCTTCAAAAAACTTTGTCAATCAACTTTTTTTTCATCAATCACTGGCCACTGAGATAAAACTGGGACTGTTATAGAAAGTTATGACTGCTTTTATATATTGTTGCTAGCTAAATGCAGTTCAGTTCTGTTAATGACTGTTAGTCAGATAACTACAGATACTACTGGTATTTAACCATATCTCTCAGAATACTGTTGTTGTCATATTGACATCTCCTTTTTAAGCTATACTTAGCCTAATACATTATTTGAAAAACTTCAAAATCTATCGGTAAGTGCTGGGTGAGCGAGGTGTGTCATTTTCAGGTGTGCAAAGAAATCACAAAACAATTCAGTGGTTCCTCTGGAGGTAGCGCTACACAATTTGTGCCCAACAAAAGCTTCATCGCAGTGCACAGGGCATACATAGTTCTATGTTCCTCTCCCACTGTTACCATTTACCACACTGCTTTTGCCATCAATTCTTGACTGTCAATCTAACAGCCATGATGTGTTGTGTATTACAGCGGTGGAGCTGCTGTTTGGAGGGCTGGCCCGAGACATTGTGCTGCCTAGGTCCAAGAATGAAATGCTGCCCCCCCCCCCCCAAACAAAAAAATCACGCTTATCAAAGGGCGTGAGCTGAAGACCAGAAGAAGGCAGGCCAGGCATGATGCCAGCTGCATCTACTCCTCCAGTTCCACCCAATAGAAATGCAAGATGCGCCCGAACATCGGCTGCTGGTGGAGCCGGTGGAAAGGTATCTTGTCTCCCGCGGGTACCCCACCCCGGCAGTACACACACACCTGAGCTCTTCATGTGCGCTCAGATATTTAACAGCCGGTGTTAGACTGTGTGTGAGCACCCTCGCACCCCGCAACTATGAGTATGTGTGTTGAGGGCAGCAGGGTGGCATTGGAGCGGCCCAGGGGGGCAGTTGTCACACACAAAACTGCTGGAAAAAAAATCTTGGGCGTCAGTTTGCTGCCCCTCTCAAAGTGCTGCCTGGGTCCAATGGACCCAGCGGGACCCATGGTAAGGCCAGCCCTGGCTGTTTGTAAACACTGTTTCAAGAGTTTCAATGATACAATGTAGCATGTTTGTTATATTGTATTTACTCTGTTACGTTCATACACAGATTAAAGAGATGACCTTGATCCTGTATGCACAGATCCTCCTCTTCTTCCATTGACTCCAAAACATGTCCGGTTAAGATAGAGCCTTTGGAGCCAGGCTGAACATGCTCAGTTTGGTGTGTTTTGCTAGAGAGGTTTTTTTTTTTTTTTTTGGGAGAGTGCATGTGATCAGTACAGGGCCAATCATCACTGTCTAGAAATGTCCAGACAGGGGGTCAGGAAGCCTGCAGTCTCATAGGACAGCTCAGTGAAGTATGAAAACTCCTCCTATCAGCTTCAGTGGAAACTGATAGAAATCACAAGATTGCTATGTACTTGATGAGAAAAGGTATTTAGCTGCTTATATTCACGAAAAAATTTTAATTTCTATGTTCTGTATACTATGGGAGACCAGATATAGTGAATGCAGGGTCCTGGTTTTAGAAACACTTTAACCACTTGCCGTCTGCTCACTAGAGCTCTACTGCTGCAAAGTGGTTCATTATCGTCTGGCGACGTAGACCTACGTCGCCAGACACTCCCCTTTCTCGGCGGCGCGCACGTGCCGCCGGAGGCTCGCTCCCACTGTATTCAGTCACAGCGGGAGTCGGGCCAGGGGAGGAGCAGCGCAGATCGTCGGGGAATCGAGTGTGGAGATCCGCCTGCTTGTGTAAGTGACAGGCAGGGCCAGATTGTAGGGTTCAGCATAGCTGAACCTGTGATCTGTCCTTGTGTCACTCAGTCACCTCCCCCCACACACCTTAATAAGCACAAGGCATACATTAACCCCTCCCTCTCCAATAAAATTAACCCCTTCCCTGCCAGCATCATTTTTACAGTAACAGTGCATATATATAGCACTGATTACTACAGTAATGTCACTGGTACCCCCAAAAGTGTAAAAAATGTCAGTCAAGGGTCCGATATGTCCACCACAATGTCGCAATCCCGCAAAAAAAATCGCAGATCGCCGCCATTACTCGTTAAAAAAAAAACGCCAAAAATGACAGAAATCTTTCCCGTAGTTAGTAAACGCAATAACTTTTGCGCAAACTAATCAAAATACGCAAATTGTGATTTTTTTTTTACCAAACATAGGTAGCAGAAAACAAATTGGCCAAAAATTTAAAAAAATTTTGATTTTTTGGGGGGAATATCATATAAAAAAATGTGAAAAATATTGTCGCTCTTTTTTTGTTTATAGCGCAAAAAGTAAAAATCGCATAGGTGATCAAATACCACCAAAAGAAAGCTCTGTTTGTGGGAAAAAAAGGACGTACATTTTGTTTGGGTACGGCGTCGTTGTCAGTTAAAGTCGCACAGTGCTGAATCGCAAAAAGTGGCCCAGACGCAAGACAGCAAAATCCTCCGGTGGTAAAGTGGTTAAATCTTTTCTCCCCTTCTCCCATTAGATCATTTTTTTTCTGCTGAATTTTTCTGGTTAATTTCTATTTTTTTAACATTTAATATAACTTTCATTTTTATCAGCTTTGTTTGTTAATTTTATAAGTTTAACATTTAAAAAAATGCACAAAATTGAAAAAAACCATGTATTTCATTTGTACTGTAGGTAACTTTGAAATGCTCTGCCCGAGTCCTTGTATTGATATGAATAAAGTGCCTTACTGCAACATTCATTAATTTACAAAATGATCACATGGTAATATGCATGCAGCACCTCACTGCAACAATTTTTCACCTCACTGCAACAATTTTTATATCAACTAATATAAAATCAACTACAATTGGACTCCAGCTGCCCTGAATTAGGAGATTATATGGTCATTAGTCCATCCTATGAATGCTTTATATAGCCAAAGAAAAGCCTACCAATAAAACACACGGCGGTACCTGGATCGTAGCTCTTCACCTGTTTTTAATTTGCAGGCTCTGTGCTCATGTGCAAACCAACCATGTAAGTGTCAAACTATCTGCAAATATGTCATATATGATATTGTACAGACAAATGTCTTCTGTTAGAATGGTGTACATTATGTCTTTTTGAACACTTACAGATAGGATACCAGCTCTATCCCTGACGAAGGGGTCATAAGAGCCCCGAAACGCGTCGGATCATCTGGCCCTCTGGTTGAGTTGTTTCTGGTTCATACCGCACATATATCTGCACTTGCATTTGTCTGTTTTTAATGCATACATTAATATCTTTGTAATTGTTCATTTTGATGTTATTTATTAATTAAAATTTATTCTAATATTCATTATTTGTTATTTTTCACCAATTCGTGCCTAAAAAGTCCCACCCCCCAGGGGAATTTCTTGTTCTTCCTAATATATTTAAACATATTGAGAGTTCATAAGCAGATTTAGCTTACATGTTTTTTTTTCTTCCATGAACTCTGCAAAGGGGCATACATTTGAAAGAGAATTTTACAATCAACACACAAACAAACTTGCTTTGGGTGCACCTATGTTAAGCCGTTTTAATATAACTGCATGTGTCCTTTAGATATAAACTCCCAATGCTGGAAAAGTTTAAAACATCAGAGAACAAAAAAAAAAGAGCTTAAGAATGTAGAGTGGGCTGCATGCTGACCTGTTTGTGATCAATGCAGACACCTGACCTACTTCTCAGTGCAGATCTTTCATCTTCACGTGGTCCACAAAAGAGACTCAGCACACGTCTCAGCTGGGCTATTGATTTAGCTTCTTTTTACTGTATGCATATGAGAAGAAGTGAAATAAAACAATTGAATGCTGATTATAATGTGCTTTAACATGTACAGAACCTGCATTAACTTTAGTTTGTCTTTTCACAAAAAGTACTGCAATGAGTCAGACCTACGTCCACTAATATAGTGTGATACACAGTTCATCACTGACAAATGCTGAGGTACAGCAGAAAAATGAAATTCTGCAGATACAGCGTAGCAGAGTTTATGCCTATAGTTTTCCAGAACAAAGGCAATACTTCTGGAAAAAATAATTCATCAACACTGTTCTGCATAATTTAGAAGGTGCAGTATACCTTCTGGCCATCTTCTGCACCAGATGGGGTATTTCTTTTTATTTTGTTTCATTTTACCTGGAAAATGCTTTTTAAGGGGAAAATGACCCAACAGCTCATTCCTGTGTTAGAAGAAGCTTCAATTCCCTGCATCGGTTCTTTCATTCAGCCATATGCTAGTCCAAGGCAATCACAATTTTCACATTGAAACTGCATAGGTTCATCTTAACAAGCAGTAGCACAAGTGTATCTGTTTGGGTACAGGAACGACAGTTATGATGAATGTAGCCCATCATTTGGCAAGTCAGGTTAGGCAAGACAGTGGCAAGATATAGATTATGTGCAGCAGAGCATATGCAATTGAGCAATACAGTAAAAAGAACATAAATCTGGGTGTATAGAGTGGTTTCTGTTAAGCATACGGATTGGGCAATGTGATGTGCAAAGTGTATGCAGAGAGAGAAGAAATGTGCTGTGCATGGTATATGCAGCATAGTGTGTAGAGTGGATTGGTGTGAAATGTGCAAAGGTGGCCATAGATGGATCAAAATTCTGCCAGTTTAGGAGGTTCTGCCATCTGGTGGAATAGGGATGGCTTCCTGCCTTGCTGATGTCGTGTCTCTTCCAGTGGCGTCACTGAGGGGGTCAGAGGTGGCCATGCTCCCTCCCAACATTACACTGGCCCCCCTATGTGCCCCCCCAATTAAAATGCTGTTTTTCTGTGTATTTTGCAGAGACAGCACTAATGTTTAAATATAGGCTGAGGCACCGCAGCGGCAAAAGGATCCCTCGCAGTGCCTATTCAATCAGGGACAGGCCAGTGTAGGGAGGGCATTCCTGTTGGAGGCGTGCCGGTGACGTGACACCACGAAATGTGTCACGCGTCAGAGGGAGAGTGCGCGCGCCTGCGCTGTCGCAGTCTGTGCAGACAGTGCACCAACCACCAGCCAGCCCAGCTCTGCAGAGCACACGCCGTGGACAGCAGAGGAACCAGAGCACAGGACAGGAGGAGAAGGCCCAGGGCATCCATTTTAGAGGTGGCGGGTGAGTTGAGCAGTGAGTCCACTGCACGTTTGCAGTCTCATACCACCCTTACACCCCTGCAAAGGACAATGTGAACTGATATTCTGACAGAATTTTACAGCTGAATATGGCAAACATGCATAATACATGTCAGTAAGTTTGCTATGTTGCTGTCAGAAATACTTCATGTTTATGCGATTGATGCCCATTATAAAACAGGAAAAGGTGCGCTGTTATGGTGATACACCAAAAATACCTAAAGACGAAAAGCAGTTCCCACCAATTCAAGTACTCATGTGTTTGTAAAATAATGATATATATAAAAAATGGTGCGCTGATAATACTAGTGGTAGTAGTAGTAGTAGTAGTAGTAGTTGAGGTTGAATAAAGACAATAGTCCATCCAGTTCAACCTGTGTAGGTGTGTGTGGCTGTAATCATTTCTCATACCCCTGAATGTTTTGATCATTGAGATATATGTCCAAGAGTCTTTTAAAAGTAGCCATACTCCCCGCAGTTACCACCATTTGTGGCAGAGAATTCCACAATCTTGTAGCCCTTACTGTAAAGAACTACCTGCGCATCCTGAGGTTAAAACGCTTCTCCTCTAAATGCATTGTATGGCCTTGTGTCCTCATGCATTCCTTGCGACTGAATAGCTTTTTCTATGCTCAGATCCCTGTTGAGGTATTTGTAAATTGCTTTCATGTCCCCTCTCAGGTGTCTCTTCTCCAGGGAGAATAAATCAAGCGCCTCTAAACGCTCTTCGTAATTAAGGTCCTCTAATCCCCTATTTAGTTTTGTTGCCCTTCTCTGTACTCTCTCTAACTCCAACACATCCCTTCTGAGGACTGGTGACCAGAACTGGACAGAATACTCCACATGCGGTTGGACCAATGTTTTATAAAGTGGTAGGATAATCTTCCGGCTTTGGCAGCTGCAGCTTGCATGCTATTGCTAAGTATATCTTCTTCTTAGACCCCCAGATCTTTCTCCATTTTTGATACCCCCAGAAGTCCCCCCCCCCCCAGCGTGTATTTTGCTTTTATGTTATTGGTCCCTACATGCAATACCTTGCACTTATCCACATTAAACCTCATTTGCCACGTAATTGCCTGCTCTGTTATTTTGTTCAGGTCATTCTGTAAGATTTCTGCCTCACGATGTGAAGTTATTGCCCTGCTCAATTTTGTGTCATCTGCAAAAACTGAGATTGAGCTAATAACCTTGTCCTCAATGCTATTTATCAATAAATTTAACAAAGTTGGTCCCAGAACTGAGCCTTGGTGGACCCCAACTACCACTGCAGACCAGTCTGAGTATGCATTATTTATTACCACCCTTTGGACACGCCCCTTTAACCAGTTCCATATCCAAGAGCACACCTTGTGGTCGATCCCTGTGGACCATAATTTATAAATCAAGTGTTTGTGGGGAACTGTATCAAACGCCTTAGCAAAATCCAGGTACAGTACAGTGGTGATCGAAAGTTTGGGCACCCCAGGTAAAAATTTGTATTAATGTGCATAAAGAAGCCAAGGAAAGATGGAAAAATCTCCAAAAGGCATCAAATTACAGATTAGACATTCTTATAATATGTCAACAAAAGTTAGATTTTATTTCCATCATTTACACTTTCAAAATTACAAAAAAACAAAAAAATGGTGTCTGCAAAAGTTTGGGCACCCTGCAGAGTTAATATCTTGTACTGCCCCCTTTGGCAAGTATCACAGCTTGTAAATGCTTTTTGTAACCAGCCAAGAGTCTTTCAATTCTTGTTTGAGGTATCTTTGCCCATTCTTCCTTACAAAAGTCTCCCAGCTCTTTGAGATTTCTGTCTGTCTGTCTGTCACACACTGCTCTTTTAAGGTCTATCCATAGATTTTCAATTATGTTGAGGTCAGGAGATTGTGAAGGCCATGGCAAAACCTTCAGTTTACGCCTCTTGATGTAATCCCCTGTGGATTTTGAGGGGTGTTTAGGATCATTATCCATTTGTAGAAGCCATCCTCTCTTTAACTTCAGCTTTTTCACAGATGGCATCAAGTTATCATCCAAAATTTGCTGAAATTTTATTGAATCCATTTTTCCTTCTACTCGTGAGATGTTCCCTGTGCCACTGGCTGCAATACAACCCCAAAGCATGATTGATCCACCCCCATGCTTAACAGTTGGACAGAGGTTCTTTTCATGAAATTCTGTGCCCCTTCTTCTCCAAACGTAACTTTGCTCATTCCTGCCAAAAAGTTCAATTTTAACCTCATCGGTCCACAGAACTTGTTTCCAAAATGCATCAGGCTTGTCTATATGTTCATTTGCAAAGTTCAAACGCTGATTTTTGTGGTGAGGACGTAGAAGAGGTTTTCTTCTGATGACTCTTCCATGAAGACCATATTTGTACAAGTATCTCTTTATAGTGGAATAGTGTACCACAACTCCAGTGTCTGCCAGATCTTTCTGGAGGGATCGTGCAGTCAAACGTGGGTTTTGAATTGTTTTTCTCACAATCCTGCGAACTGTTCTGTATGATATTTTTCTTGGTCTTCCAGATCTTGCTTTAACTTCCACTGTTCCTGATGACTGCCATTTCTTAATTACATTACATTACATTAATTACATCTTATATTGACATCTGAAAACTCTTTGCTATCTTCTTATAGCCTTCTCCAGCTTTGTGAGCGTCAACTATTTTCAGTTTTAGTTTTCTAGACAACTGCTTAGAAGATCCCATGGTGCTGATTGTTGGGGCAAGGTCAGATGAGTCTGGGCATTTAAAACCTTTGAGATTGACATCACCTGGTCTTCCCAGATGATTATTGAGAACAATCCATGACACTGGCAGGTCTCAGCCTTGCAAAGGGGGCAGTGCATGCTATAA
Source organism: Pelophylax lessonae (assembly GCF_965119305.1). Taxonomy (NCBI): domain Eukaryota; kingdom Metazoa; phylum Chordata; class Amphibia; order Anura; family Ranidae; genus Pelophylax; species Pelophylax lessonae. The sequence goes on from NC_138769.1 coordinate 233,628,062, forward strand.
ATTCTGCAGGGTGCCCAAACTTTTGCAGACGCCATTTTTTTTTTGTTTTATGTAATTTTAAAAGTGTCAATGGTGGAAATAAAATCTAACTTTTGTTGACATATTATAAGAATGTTTAATCTGTAATTTGATGCCTTTTGGAGATTTTTCCATCTTTCCTTGGCTTCTTTATGCACATTAATACAAATTTTTACCTGGGTTGCCCAAACTTTTGATCACCATTGTACATCCACAGGTCTCCCACTGTCTAGCTCACAGCTAACCTCCTCATAGAATGTTAACAGATTGGTTTGATGCCCCTTTGTAAACCAATGCTGATTACTGCTGAATGCTGATGATATTATGGACTTTAGTAAACTCTTGGATATAATCCCTTATCATCACCTCCAGAAGTTTACATACTATTAACGTCAGGCTGACCGGCCTATAATTTCCAGGGATATGCCTCTGCCCCTTTTTGAATATCAGTATCACATTATCTTTCCTCCAGTCACCTGGTACAGTTCCTGTCATAATACTGTCAGCAAAGATCAGGAACAGTGGTCTAGATATAACCTTACTAAGTTCGTTAAGTACTCTCGGATTTACACCATCCGGGCCTCGTGATTTACTTGTGTTCATTTTATCCAGCCTTTCCCTGATTTCACCCTCTGTTAGCCATAGCGGCAAGTCCTGTGAAGTACTGCTAAACATACAGTCGTGGTCAGTGTACCCCTCCTTTTCTTGTGTAAAGACTGAGGAGAAAAAAGCATTAAGCAAGCACAGTTGCCTTTTCCATGTCCTCTGTAACCATCCTCCCATCATCGTTAATTATGTGTGCAACATATTCTGACCTCGTTTTTTTGCTGTTGATATATTTAAAGAATGTCTTAGGGTTCTTTTTACTATCCTCCGCTATTTGTCTCTCAAAGTTGATTTTAGCTATTTTAATTATGTATTTACATTTCTTATTTAATTCCTTGTATTGCTGGAAAGCCGATAACGTTCCCTCCGATTTATATTTCTTGAAGGCCATTTTTATTTAGCTTTTACATTTTTTTACATTACGACTAAGCCAGCCAGGTTTGGCTTTAATATGTTCATAAAGCATTGCCATGTTTCCTCTGTGGTCAGTGTTCCTAGGGTTTGGTCCCAGTTTATTTCCTCTATCATTGAGCACAGTTTGGGAAAGTTTGCCCTTCTGAAGTTTAGGGTTCTTATGTTCCCCTCATGCCTTGCTATGTTGTGATTTACGCTAAATGTGATTGTCCTGTGATCGCTAGAACCCAGGTTGTCCCGGATTCTACATCTGAGATTAGGTCTGGGTCATTAGTAATTAATATATCCAACACTGCATTCATTCTAGTAGGAGAATCCACCAACTGAGACATGTAGTTGTCCTGTAAGGTTTCCATGAAGAGACGGGCCTTAAGTGATTGTGCAGTCCCCTCTTCCCAGTTAATGTCGGAATAGTTGAAGTCCCCTACTATGATGACTTATCCCAGCTTTGCCACGTTACCCAACAGTGACATAAATTCCAATTCTACCTCCTCCCCTTGGTTGGGTGGCCTATAAAAAACCCCCACAATTACTTTCCCCTTTTCTCCTTCCCTACGGAGTTCTACCCACACGGATTCTAATTCCGTACTCATCCCTTCCATAATATCACTCCTCTCCACCACCCTCTCATTATTCTTGACATAGAGACATACCCCCCTCTTTTTCCTTCCCTCTCCTTCCGATACACAGTATACCCTTGGATATTGGCCAACCAGTCGGGTGAGGAATCGAACCAAGTTTCTGTTATTCCCACAAGGTCTATGTCCTCCTCATTTCCAGCTCATCCATTTTATTAGCTAGGCTCCTGGCATTTGCATATATTCCTCTTAGTTTAGTGGAAGTTGATATTGCATAGATATAGCTACATCACCAGCCTCGTCTCAAAATACCAACCTAATCGCTCTCTTAGTTCCTCTCAAAACCTCCTGCTCTCTAGCCCCCTTGTCACCTCCTCCCATGCTCGCCTCCAGGACTTTTCCAGAGCCTCTCCAATCCTATGGAACTCCTTACCCTTATCTGTTCAATTATCTCCCACTCTATTAGCTTTTAGGCAATCTCTGAAAACCCTCCTTTTCAAAGAAGCCTGTCCTACCAACCCCTAACAAATGTACCTCCATTTTCTCCATCAACCCATTCCCCACGGTTATTGCCTTTTGTTTCACTTGACCCTCCCTTCTAGATTGTAAGCTCTAACGAGCAGGGCCCTCTAGTTCCTCCTGTTTTGAACTGCATTGTAACTGTATTGTCTTCCCTCAAATTGTAAAGCGCTGAGCAAACTGTTGGCGCTATATAAATCCTGTAAAATAATAATAATAAATAGTGCTTAATTTTATTTCTGTTTGGTCTGAGGTTTGTCCGAACAGACCCCCCAATTTTAGTCGCTACAGACCTGCTGTTGCTTCTGCACCCAATAATACTCTCTGTCCTTAGCTCCCTCCTAACTGACTCTACCACTGGGCCCTCCCCCCTCCTTCTAGTTTAAAAGCCCCTCCAACTTTGTGGCCATCTTTCTTCCCAATAGAGCTGTACCATCCCCATTAAGGTGCAGCCCGTCCTTACTAAAGAGCCAGTAGCCGACTGAGAAGTCAGCCCAGTACTCCAGGAACCCGAACCCCTCCTTCCTACATCAGTTCCTCAGCCACTTGTTCAGAGTGTAAATGGTATATAAGTAAATATATATGTGAATATACTGTGCAAATTTAGCCAATAATGTGCAAATGGTGAATGCGTGTATATATATATATATATATATATATATATATATATATATATATATATTGTGAGGGATTAGCTCGGTGGCGGGCGTGGATGACCCTTTTGGGGGTGCGTTTTCACAGAGAGATAGCCGAGCAGTGGTTGCAAACAACACTTTGTTTTATTCATGCAATTTACTTCACACAATTGCAAGACTCAAAACAGCCAAAATAAAATAAAACAAAATAAATCCTTGCCACTGTGGGCGGCTACCTTCTCACACACTGGAACCTATCTAATGAAGTCTGTCCCCAACCTACTGTTGGGCAGACTTGGCTGGTCATACAGCAGACTCTCAATAGTCCATGTTTTATCTCTTCACACAGCAAACAGTTCATTTAACATGTCCCTTTTCCTCTTCATATGGAACATGTCCCTTTGTCTCTTCACACTCTTCACATTGAACACAGTTCATTTGCTTGTCTCTCCACATAGCAAGCAGTGCATTTATTTCTTTCCACATAGAAATAGTTTCTCTTCTCACCTTGAGACGATCCAAGACCTTACTTCGAGTAGTCTTCACACTTGTTTACCCTCCTTAGCGCACATCACTTCAGGGGGTCTTCTCCCATGCTCACCAGCTTGTCGGGAGGCACTCATCTGTCTGTCCTCCTCTCCCAGCCCACACGGCGACAGGAGGCAGCAGTCCTTCTCCCATGCCCACACGGCGTCGGGAGGCACACGTATGTCTGTCCTCCTCTCCCAGCCCACACGGCGACAGGAGGCAGCAAACAATAGGACTTCCTTTGGACAAATTATAGAGGCCTTAACTTCCTCATTCCGAACAGCTGAAGGCCTTTCAACTTCCTTAGACAGTTCTGGCTACCTCTGCAGCCGACACCCTATAGTAATTGGTGATTTGTCTAACCCAGGTGGAAGTGTAGCTCCTGTCTGTGACTACATTCACAGATTTACCTGACTTCCTGTCACATACCCCCCCTCTTGTTTCAACCCTAGGGTTGGGACACAGTTTTCCAGGCACGCATGTGTCAGGCACTTCTCTTGACTCTCACTGATAAGCCTTCTATTATCCTCACGCTGACGGAGGACACTGTTTCTGTCATCTTCATTGACAGATTTCTCATAAATGTCACACAGTTTGTCTCTCATCTCATATACACATTCTTCCACTGCATTTTTGGCATCATTTTGCTCCTTCTCGTTTCTGTCATCTTCATTGACAGATTTCTCATAAATGTCAGACAGCTTGTCCCTCATAACCGTCTGTCCAATCCACCATGGAGGACCGTGATCCATAGGCAACTCAATTTTGCTAGTCTTAAAGTCTTCAACATTCTTAAGACGCCTCTCTCTGCAATCAACAAATGATTTCCACAACACTTTGAGAACCTCTGCTTCACTTAGCTTTGTTCCAAGAAATGTCTGTACTTTATCAACTTTCCTTCCATCATCATATTGGTCAAAGGCAACAACATAGTTGAACCCAGCGATCTGGGTGGTATCCATTATAGACCTCCTCTCTGCATCAGTGAAGAAGCATGGAACTGCAACACATTCTTTTACAGGTTTCTTCAATGCACTTTCTGCTGAACTATTTGACCGCTCAAGGTCACCTAGTTCCTTTTCTCTATCTGAACTCCACATGGAATGTATCTCAAGATCACAATCAAACTTCTGCCACCTGTCTTTCAGTTCCATTTTGGAAATCTTCCCTGAAAGGCACTTATTCATTTGCTTCACGTTTTCACCAACAGCCTTAGTTTTCTCCACTAGGTGGTGTTTGCTTTTTTCTCCCAGATTTATATCACTTGCTTTAGTTTTCTCCGCTTTAGTTTTCTCCACTAGGTTTTCAGCCTGAACTGAGAAATCATCACATTTCTTACACAACTCCTTTATTTGCTGAAGCTCTAATGATACATTTTCCAATGCTTGAAGTTTTTGAAGGAACGGTTTATTCCAAAGGGGTGATTCAAGCCACATGTCATCACATTTCTGAGGCTCACTCAGGATAGACCCCAAAACACTGATCCTTTTAAAAACTGCATCAGGCACACTATCCCCTCTTTGGGACAGATCCTCTGTTGCCTGTAATTCCTCTTCCAGTTCCTGCAACGGAATCTTCATCTCTTCTACTTGCTGTTCTAAGGCTCGCTTAGACTTTTCTAGCTCCTGAACGCTTTTCACAACATCATCCTTGGAGCTGACCAATTCTTCCATTTCTGTACACAGCTGTTGGTTAACTCTTTCTAGTTCAACCTTACACTCTAGAGCTTCCTCCAAGGAGCGAGCCAAGAACAGGGCTTTGCTCTCGTTATCACGCGCCTCCGTTTTTGCACGGTCACGTTCTTCTGCATATTTTGCAGACACAGTCTTCTCCTCACCAAGCATCTGATCAAACTTCTTTTTCACATCTTCAACACACTCTAATGAACCATCGCTTTCTTCCATGCGTTTTTCCATATCCGCTATCTGAGCTTGCAATGTTGCAACTTGCTCTGATAGGTTTTTCTTTGCTTCCTCCTCCTCTTTTAATTGTTCCAGGAAGCCATTTTTCTCATCTTCCATTTGTTTGAGCTTTATGCTAAAACTCAGCCTTTGATACCTCTCTTCCTGTAAGAGTTCCTGCGTGTCTTGCAGCTGCGATTCCAAGATAGAAAAATCTTCCGCAATTTCTCTAGATTTGCTGTCTGCTTGAGAAAGCTGATTTGTGACATCGTCCAACTCAACCTGCAGTCGGTTTGCCTTCTCTGACAGCTTAGCACACAATCGGTCACCTTCTGACACCTTGACTTGCGATTCCTGCAGCTGTGCCTCTATTTTTTTTCTCTTGTGTTCAGAATCTCCTTTTCCCTGCATAAGAGCTTTCACCTCATTGGCTAGTTTCTGGGAATGAGACTGTAATTCTGCCACACAGGCTTCTTTCTCCTTTAACTGCTGCTGGAAACGTTGGGCTTCTCCTTTCCAACTTTCACAGTCTGCACGTAATTCATCTACCACATTGCTCAAAGTGGTGAGCTCATACACAGTACTCAGTAATTTAGCCTCTCTTTCACTTTTCTCGTTGTCGCTGAGAGACAATGTCGTTTTCAGAGCGACATTCTGTTCCTGCGCCCCCTGCAGGTCTATTTTTGTAGCTTCCAAAGACTGAAGACTTCCTTTCAGCTGATTACGCAACTCCAACATATCACACATACTTTGCTTCTGCAAAGTCTGAATTTCACTTTCCTTTTCCATGAGGATGGTATCTTTCTCCATTATAGTCTCTCTGCGTTTGTGCAACTCGGAAAAAAGAAGAGCAGTGGATTCTTCCCACTGGAACACCTGAGCCTGCACGTTTCTATGCTCCATCCTAAGCAACTCCAGGGCTCATTCCTTTTCTTCCATTTTCCATTGCAAGGCATCCAACTCAGCCCTGCACACATACTCGGTTTCCTCCAAACCGATGGCCTCCATTTGCTGCTGGCGTCTCTGTTTCCAGCCTGCCATGCTCTCTTGGTGAGCCTTTTGTTGAGCTGCAAAGCTCCGCTGTTTCAGCATCTCCCCCATTTTGAGTTTACTTTTCATCTGAGCACACTGCGTCTCCATAGCAGTTTCATCAGTGTTGCTAGGGACAACAACCTTCCTCTTTAGTAGACTCTCTTTAGGCATGGATGGGGCTCGTTCAGACGGTAACATCCCCTCCATCCATAGAATCCGGTCTCTCACTTCATCCATCCTTGCATTTTTCAGGCGTCTCGATCGCCCCATCTTTAATAACTCCACAAACAAATTTTTCACAGTCCAGCAAAAAATTTTCAGACCACTGTCTCTTTAACACATGTAGTTTTTCTCTCTCTTGCAAGATCTCTTTTCCTGCGCACACAGTTTGTGCAGTCCCTTGCACCAGACACAACAAAGTTCCTCAAAAAATTTTGAGACCGCTGTCTCTTTAAAACACGTTTTTTTCTTTCAGGATCTTCTCTCCTGCACACATAGATTGTGCAATCTCATGCACCAGACAAAGTTCATCAAACATATGCACTTCTTTGCAGGGATCTCTGCTTCTGCCCACTGCATACCTCCACCATATGTGAGGGATTAGCTCGGTGGCGGGCGTGGATGACCCCTTTGGGGGTGCGTTTTCACAGAGAGATAGCCGAGCAGTGGTTGCAAACAACACTTTGTTTTATTCATGCAATTTACTTCACACAATTGCAAGACTCAAAACAGCCAAAATAAAATAAAACAAAATAAATCCTTGCCACTGTGGGCGGCTACCTTCTCACACACTGGAACCTATCTAATGAAGTCTGTCCCCAACCTACTGTTGGGCAGACTTGGCTGGTCATACAGCAGACTCTCAATAGTCCATGTTTTATCTCTTCACACAGCAAACAGTTCATTTAACATGTCCCTTTTCCTCTTCATATGGAACATGTCCCTTTGTCTCTTCACACTCTTCACATTGAACACAGTTCATTTGCTTGTCTCTCCACATAGCAAGCAGTGCATTTATTTCTTTCCACATAGAAATAGTTTCTCTTCTCACCTTGAGACGATCCAAGACCTTACTTCGAGTAGTCTTCACACTTGTTTACCCTCCTTAGCGCACATCACTTCAGGGGGTCTTCTCCCATGCTCACCAGCTTGTCGAGAGGCACTCATCTGTCTGTCCTCCTCTCCCAGCCCACACGGCGACAGGAGGCAGCAGTCTTTCTCCCATGCCCACACGGCGTCGGGAGGCACACGTATGTCTGTCCTCCTCTCCCAGCCCACACGGCGACAGGAGGCAGCAAACAATAGGACTTCCTTTGGACAAATTATAGAGGCCTTAACTTCCTCATTCCGAACAGCTGAAGGCCTTTCAACTTCCTTAGACAGTTCTGGCTACCTCTGCAGCCGACACCCTATAGCAGTGATGGCGAACCTTGGAACCCCAGATGTTTTGGAACTACATTTCCCATGATGCTAAAGCACACTGCATTGTAGTTGAGCATCATGTGAAATGTAGTTCCAAAACATCTGGGGTGCCAAGGTTCGCCATCACTGCCCTATAGTAATTGGTGATTTGTCTAACCCAGGTGGAAGTGTAGCTCCTGTCTGTGACTACATTCACAGATTTACCTGACTTCCTGTCACAATATATATATATATATATATATATATATATATATATATATATATATATATCTATATAAAATCAATTGCTCTCTAAATTAATTCTTTCTTCAATCAGTGATAAAATACTATCTCAACCTTATGCAAAATAGCAATTCTTGTGCAAATGAGGGAAAAAGAAAACAATCAATTCAATCCAGAATAAAATATCAGTTCATATAGAAGTCCATGAATGGTAAGATTCCATCAAAAAAATATAGTCAGAAAATAGTGTATATAAACGGAAAAAAAAAATAAAAAATTTGATAAATATTAAACACTCTTCATCCACTGTTACTTGATAAATCCAATATCCATGATTCCAGATATATAGAAGAAAAAAGAAACACAATAATAGTTCAATATTGTCTTAATAATGTACACTTAATTAAGAGTGAATAAATCCAATAGTGTAAAAAAATACAGTGTGCACACAGTGAAAGTGCTCAAATTTGTGCAGAGTGGTGATAAAAAATCTCACAAAACTATTTTCTGGATTTCATATGCGCTTACCTCCATATATATACATATAAACTGTGTTTCATATAAGAATTGTAAGTGTAATTAGTCCTCGCCCGGATCGCTCCTAAGTTCAGCAGCTCATATAGGCTAGACTCAAGGCATAAATTGACAGGTCGCTTCTTATTTCAATCACCCCAGCATATATAAAGAAGAAAAGGGACATACCACGATATAATCAGCAATACGGTATTTTATTCAATAAAACAGGACGACTCTCACTTACATAATAGTAAGCAGCTATCGGTGATTCCTATCACTCTGCAGGGCTCTCGCCGCACCTCAGCCTGGCCGCAAGCCAAACACTCCGCTGTTCCACACACAGCACACGAGTCAGAAAATAGTGTCTGTGATGTAATGCGTAGGCGGAGTTAGTGACCTATGGTCTGAGGCTCGTCTGCTTTTTGGGGCAGTTTTTCTTTGATAATAGAAAAAAAAAACAGGGGATTACCATTACCATATTGCTGCGATCGCCAGGAGCAGAAAAAAATATTTGGGTTGTTCTTTGGTGGAAGGGTATTGTAGTAGCAAGAAACATACAGCTAAATAAAAAAAAAGAAAAAGATTTTTTTTCTACTATTTTACTACCAAATGACAGCACAATTTGTCCTTCTTACACGGTATAATCCACCTGGATGCACAAGGTAGTTGTGATGACATGCACAGTTTTACTAACACATGTCAAAGTTGCAAAATTGTGGTTAGGCATTTATATTTGTTTTGGGAAAGACAAACAAGGGAATGTAGCGTGGGACTTATATTGAACTGATTGATTTTTGCACATAATTATGGGAGTGTGATCAGTGTCAGCCGCTTGTGTCCTTAGTTTTAATTTTGGTGAACACACACGGTAGCTTGCGAAGTTCTCTTTCTGCATTTATATTTGTTTTACACTTACTGTAGGTGCAAAGGGGTTAAAGTACAAAAAACATGAAGAAAAAATAAGGTAAAAAAAAGCCCCCCCCCCCTAAAAAATGTGGGAACAGCAGCAGTAGAAGTAGTTGTATACAACTTTCTACAGCCGATTCAGAATTTTCGTCCAAAAATTCTTAAAGGGACTCCAACATTTTGCTCGTACGGCAAAAAAAGAACGATTTTAGTTTATTGTGTACCATTTTCGTACGATTTTTGTACAAGAAGAATCAGAAAAGAAAGACTGCGCATGATCAGAAACAATAAACAACAAAAAAAGCCTTTGTCGTCAAAGAATTTTCGTACAAATTTTCGTTCATCAGTTCTGATTTGCTGTGAAACAACGAGGAAAATTGTACGATTGTTCCCCCGATTTTCTTATAGTGTGTACTCCACTTTACACTCCACTCTCCCTAGCTCCACAAACTGCAATTTACTGAAAAGAATCAATGGGAATATACAGCAGCAATGAATATACCACACTATATAGCTCTGTGGTAGCACACTGCAGTACACCCCTCTGTCTCTCGTAATACAGCCATTTGTTCCTCTCTCACTAAACTCCCACACGCTAACAAAGGCCTAATGGGAAAGCAGTCTTTTATAGTGTATGGGCTGGGATTTGACTAAAAACCATCATTGGCCAAAGTCTTGCACCTGACCTCTGGTATGGGAAAAAGAGTGGTAGCTACTATAGTAGAATTAAGATTTCTTCTCACACAAGTGTGAGTTGCTGGAAGATATTCGATTTAAAATGCAATCAACATATGAATTACACCAATGGCTTAAAAAAAAAATCATCAATAAATTATCACTGGAAAAAAAAAAAATAGGGAAATGAATCAAATGTCAGTATAGTGTATGCCAAATGATACTTTGCTTCTAGCTTGTCATTGATGTGAACAAAGCATGCTAATAAAACATATAGACACTAAAGGGAAATGGGCAAATGGTAACCAAGGTAACAGTGAATAAATACTCAGTGGTAATCTGTTTTGTGCCTGCACAATAAACTTTTATGTAGTAAACACGCTAAGTTTATTACCAGCTAGTCTGCTCACAAACATTTCTAATTCATTTAATGGAGTTCAATGTTTTCACCTCAACACAGCAACTACAATAGAAACATTTAGGAGGGCGTGCAAGGCAGGTGCTGTCAATAACACCATTTAATTCATCTAAGGGAATCAAGGACAAGAAATCCTAGTAACTTGATAAATGGCGTAACCATAAATAGAAATGAACAACAAAATATTGTTTTGCTCTCTGTTTTTTTTTTACATTGGGTATTGAGGAGGTATATCAAACTCCACATGCTTTGAGTAAAGCAGCCTTTTTCAACCAGGGTGCCCGTGTTTCTTTTGGTTTGCCTTGGCAAAATGCCTAAAAATTGCCCCAAAATTATACACAGGCTGGCTTGTGGATAAAGCTGCCTTTTAGTTACACAAAGCCAAAGGGTTCATTGGGCACTATTACAAACGTCTTGAGGGCACCTTAGCTAAGTGATGGAGAAAAGTTGAGTAAGAAGAGAAACACTGGAATACTAGTCAGTGCCAGTTTGAAAAAGTGTATTTGCTATGGAAGGATACACTTCTAATGTTGAGTTTCCTACTTGTGTGGATGTTGCTGTGTTATGCAAAACCAATAGAATGGTTTTTACATTTTAGAATGAGGTGTCTCAAGACTGTCCATAATTTTTAAAGGGTGGCTCGAGACTGTCCATAATTTTTAAAGGGTGCCTTGACTGAAAAAAGGTTAAGAAACACTGGGTTAAAGCAATAGCAAAATAATTGTTTATTTCTAAAGCCTTTAAAATGGCCCTTTAGACACATGAACTTGATATACTTCTGATCAATAAGTGAAGCGTTGTGTGGGAAAAATAGTTTTCTCGTTGGATTGAACATTTGTTTTCAAAAGATGCATCAATATAATGAAAAAGGTGACAGAGTTTAACATAATGTAAGTTTTAGGAGAATAAAAGCTTTTTATGGCCCTATGGTGTGCTTAAAATGGTTGTAAACCTCAGACATGACATATGAACAAAGCAAATCCTTCTATAGTGTGTACTTGTCTCAATCCAAAACACTAAGTGTTATTTCTGTCTGCTGCTCCGTTCCTCTGCTATCTGCATGAGTCACTTCTGACAGATTTTCCTGACACCAAGTGAGAAGAGGTAACAGGGGAGGGAGCTTATGCACACAGCCTGTGGTTGACAGCCTCAGCTCTGTTCTTGTGTGGTGTGTGAAGTGGGTGTGTCCCTTCTCATCTAGTCAGCTCTCAGTGCTCTCCTCACTGAGCTCTGCAGTTTGTAATTTCAGCTCTCCCTCCCCAGGTTTTTTGACAGCTCAGACAAGCTTAATAAATTCTGGACTTTGAACAGCTGTAGAGTAGAGAATACTGCTGATAAGCAGGTAGAACCTATGTAGGAGGATTTGTTTCATCTCAGTGTATCCCCTGAGGCCAGTCACTTCACTGGGTATATGTAAGGGTTTATAACCACTTTTGGGCATTGTTCAGGTGAACGTGGACATTGAAGCCTATAACGTGAACAAGATATTTTTTTCAGCGTCTCCAGCCTCTGGATGCTGCATGGGACAGCCTATTAACGTATATTAGGAGACAGAGACTGCATAGGCACAGCCACTTGTGATAGTCGTAATGTAATATGGCAGGCATGCCCGTGAGTGAACCCAAGCACAGGCAGTGTGCTTTCAAGGCCCAGCTGCACCCGCATGCCTGTCACATTGGGATAAGCATCTGTGTCCAAGCAGCAGCCTCTGTCTCCTAATAGGATTCAAAAGGCTGTCCCATAGAGCACCTGGAGGTCCTATTCATAGTATACAGGCCTCAGTGCCCAAGTGAACAAGGCCTAAAGAGGAACATCACTTTTTATTTTAAAATAAAAGTTAGCAGCTACAAATACTGTAGCTGCTGGCTTTGAAGAAGCAGGCACTTACCAGACTGTCTTATCAAACCCTTCCAGCACTGTCTCCCACTGCCATCTTGGATATGGAAGTCAGCTGTGAATTCCTGAAGTCTCACAGCTGGCTGTCCACTGCACACGCATAAGGCACCGCACAGCAGCCCCTAGAGACTAGTCCTGAAACCTCCTGGGACATGTAACATGTCCTAGGAGGCAGCAGGTGTGGGGGCCAAGTTGATGTAATTTTCACATGGTCAATAACTGAGAAAGTAGGAGTGTGTACCTGTCTCAAAAAACAAATTGCATATTTGTTAGAGGCAGAGGGAGGAGAGGGTTGAACAATATTTTCACATTTAAATAAAGGTCTGCTTTAGGTTGATGACCAAGCCTTCCTCTACCCTTTGTGGTGTAATCTGCCTAGGAAAGGTCTTGCTTCCCTGGAACTGGCTGTGGGGAAATACACTGCTCAAAAAAAATTAAAGTAACACACATCAGATCTCATTAGTGAAAAATATCATGCTGGATATCTATACCGATATTGATTGGGTAATGTGTTAGGAACGAAAGAATAACAGAATAACACATTGTTTAATGGAAATGAAAATTATCAATCTAAAGAGGGCTGAATTCAAAGACACCCTGAAAATCAAAGTGAAAAAATGATGAAGCAGGCTAGTCCATTTTACTGAAATTTCATTGCAGCAACTCAAGATGGTACTCAGTAGTTTGTATGGCCCCCGTGTGCTTGTAAGCATGCCTGAAAATGTCAAGGCATGCCCCTTTTGAGACGACGGATGGTGTCCTGGGGTATTTTCTCCCAGTTCTAGACCAGGGCAACACTGAGCTTCTGAACAGACTAACGTGCAACCTGGCAGTGTCAGATGGACTGAAACATAGAACACTAATGAACACAATAGAACACCTTTGGATTTAGTGTGGGGGCTATTCAATGATATCAATTGCTTCATCCTCCAGGAACTGGCTGTATACTATCGCCACATGAGGCCGATCATTGTTGTGCACCAGACAGTGCTGTATCTTGGCCTAGGTCAACAAGGCCCAGGCCTAGGGCAGCACTTTGCAGGGGGGGCAGCAAAAAGCTGCACCCTGCATGAAAAAAAAAAACAGCCTCCTCCCGGCACAAAAGGGGTCCCCACCGAATTGCGCTACATGTTTTGTATAGTGCCAGTCTTATGTGGTGAATTGGGCCCGAGGGCAGGTTCCAGGAGGCAAATCAGTCTGGTACCCCCATAAAGCGGTCACACTGCTACCTACCAGTATAATAATACCGGTCGGGAAGGACATTCAGACAGACCGCAGGCCGCCGACCACACTTAATACAACTGGCCCGACGGCCGCCAATGCTAATAAGTGTGGCACTGCAGCCAAATGCTCCGCCTACTCTCCTCTACCTCCAGGCACTGATGGGCACTCATATGCTGCACTGATGGGCACTAATATGCTGCTCTGAGGGCCACTGATGAGGCAGCAATGGTGGGTACTGATAAACTGCACTGATGGGCACTAATGAGACTGCACTGATAAGGCAGCACTGATATGCTGCACTGATGGGCACTGCTGAGGCTGAACTTATGGGTACTGATGAGGCTGCACTGATAGACTGTGGTTGTGGTCTGTGGTTTACAGAGGACAGGGTGGGTCATACAGAGGAAGGGGTGTGTGGCCTTTACAGGAAGGGGCGGGTCATATTTAAATTAGGGGGTGCACAAGTTTAGTCAGGCCTAGGGCAGCACAAAACCTAAATACGCCACTGGCACCAGGAGGAACTCAGGACCCACTGCACCAGCGTAGAGTCTGACAATGGGTCCAAAGATTTCATCCCCATACCTAATGGCAGTCAGGGTGCCATTGTCTAGCCATTAGAGGTTTGTACATCCCTCCATGGATATGCCTCCTCAGAACATCACTGACCCACTGTAACATTCATGCGTTTTTGTTTGTGGATGGATTTACAGCTGCAGAATTATTACACTCAGTAGCCTTGTAGAGAATCTGTTGAACACATATCCAACTCTCAGGGCTTCATCACCGTGTACAGCCTGTTATATACTATATATATTAATAGATGTTTAATGGAGGGATAGAGTATATGAGGATATATAGATGAGAGACAGGCTATTGTATGGTGAGCACTAGAAGTAGTATTTAGGAGAGTTGCAGGTGATGGTAAAGCAGATAGGTTCTGATGTCAAGTATAGTGCAGATGGTAAGAGGACACAGATGGAGTATACTTAGACAGAGTAACCTAGTGCAAGGATAGTTGAAGGTAGTCCCAAGAGCTAACAGTCTATGCAGATGATAGTGAATAGATAGATACAAATAGTCTTGGTAATTGCAGTAGATGACAGTAGGAGATTGGTTAGCAAGAATCCCCTGGTTTCCGGCTTCCGGCTTCAGTTCAGCAAGGGAGGTATGTCAGCAGCTCCGACTTCTCAGGCGTAGGTGCGATGAACATGTGGGTTTGAACGAGCGATGAGTGAGAGCAAACCGGCGATTGAAATAGCCGCTCATAGCGGCGCTCGGCAATGATGTCACCCGGTCTTAAAGGTATATGCGTCCTTTGTTACACAAGATGGGACGCAATTAGGAGAGGAGAAATATGGAGACAAGGGTACCAGAGGTACCGGAACATTACACCCACCACCAAACCGATCATGCTGAACAACATTACAGGCAGCATAATGTTCTCCACGGCTTCTCCAGACCCTTTCACATCTGTCACATGTGCTCAGGGTGAACCTGCTCTCATCTTTGAAAAGCACAGGGCGCCAGTGTTGGACCTATCAATTCTGGTGTTCAATGGCAAATGCCAATTAATCTCCACTGTGTCAGGCAGTGAGCACAGGGCCCACTAGAGGACATTGGGCCCTCAGGCCACCCCCATGGAGTCTATCCCTGATTGTTTGGTCAGAGAAATTCATACCAGTGGCCTGCTGGAGGTAATTTTGTAGGGCTCTGGTAGTGCTCATTCTGTTCCTCCTTGAACAAAGGAACAGATACTGGTCCTGCTGTGTTAAGGACCTTCTTTGGCCCTGTCCAGCTCTCCTCGAGTAACTGCCTGTCTCCTGGAATCTCCTCCATGCTCTTGAGACTGTGTTGGAAGACACAGCAAACCTTCTGTCAATAGCTTGTTTTAAAGTGCCATCCTGGAGGAGTTGGCATGCTTGTAAAATCTTGATAGGGTCTAGGTATCGCCTCATTCTACCAGTAGTGACACTGACCATAGCCAAATGCATAAACTAGTAAAAAAACATCAGAAAAGATGAGTAGGGAAAAAATTTCAGTGGCCTCCACCTGTAAAACCATTCTGTTTTGGAGGTTGTCTAATTGTTGCCCATCTAGTGCCCCTGTTGTTAATTTAATTAACACCAAAGAAGCTGAAACTGATTAACAACCCCCTCTGCTACTTAGATGAACAAATCAATATCCCAGGGGTTTAATTGACTTATTGCTATACTCTGATTAAAAAGTGTTCCTTTAATTTTTTTTAAACAGTGTACAATGGTCCATTAAAGCTGGCAAAAGATGGTACGACTTTCTTTCCTGCAACCACGTGGGGAGCCATCCCTGCCAGGAGAACACAGTGTGATTACTGCTAGCAGCTATAGCCACTGTCAGTAGTCACTTGAAAAATCCAACATGCTGGTTGTAGTTAAGCTGATCTATCAATCAACTTGGGAACAAGCAGTCTGCGCATACATGGTTTGAATCTCAGACAGTCCCTGCTGAACTGGCCGAGATTCAAACTGTCTATGGGCGGCTTTACAGGTGGACTGACACTATCACCGCCCCATGAAAAGAAAGTTGAAGTAACCTTGTGACTCAGGGCCACTTATAAAAAAAAAGTGAGCCCTGTGTAGAAGATCATCTTGCATCGTGTCTTGCAACACCATAACTTCACTGCTCCCCAGCCACTGCAGGTATTTCACATTTGAGGACCCCCCCCCCATACTCCTCTCTGTATTTCCTCTTTCCCCCTTTGGATGCTACTACAGGAAATACAAGCTGGTGGAAAAAATCATTGCGTTTATTGGGGGAAATGGGTATTCCACTCACAATAAAGTGTCAAAATTCAGCAGTGGCTGGTGGTATTGTAAGACAGGACAAATAGAAAATTCATTTGTTGGTCATTAACGTAAAGTCCATCTAACACCACCCCCATCACAGGTTGACAATGCTTCTGTCCAAAGGTGGCTATGTAGCTTCTCTATAGATATAGTGGAGGAGTGAATGTAGGCACCAGAAAACAAAAAGTGTGTTACTGGCAGAATCACCAGATGAAAATAAAGGAAAGGAAGCCTAAAAAAAGAAACTTGAAGCAGTCATCACATCTAAAGATTAGTAAGCTGCAACATATTTCATTTTTGTTTTAGGTTTAGACACTTTCCTTAACCGTGCTATAACCAAAAAATGGCTACAGTACGGCTCTGATGTTCCAGGAGGGCGTCCATGAAAGTTCTCCCAGAACCATGCCCCCCCGCATGCCCTGTGATCACAGTAAAGGGCAAATCACAATGGCTCTTTACCATGTGCCCAATCACAGCCCAATCACAGCTGATCACATGTAAATAGACTTGCCGGTTATGGGCAGTACTTTCCTTACAAGCTGTCACAGCGTGAAGAAAGGAGAACAAGTAAGAAAGCAGTGTGGCAGGGGACATGTACAGTAACGGAACCACGACCCACACTGTGTTTGTGAACTTCTGTAAGTATACGGCTTCCTCCAGTCTGAAACATAGATACTGGATCTGTATCCTGGTTGCATTCCATACCTCAGCCCCGGGTCAGGCAATTCCTGGATCCGCCCCGGTTTCTTTTTCCTAACTGGACTGCCCGTGGATTTATGACACTGTTTAAGGTAGTGTCTATTTCCTAATATCATCCATTTTTTCCCCCTTTTTTTTTTTTTTTGCATTTAGTTCACTAATACAACTCATACTCTCATCATTTTTTAGACATATACTCAAGCTCCTGATGAATGGACGGAGGTCCATGAAACACGTTGAGCCTACAATTACTCAAATGTTTCATTCAATCATGATATATTTAAAGACTTTGAGCACACAGAGCATTTATGTGTTGATGTATCCATTATATTCTAGAGTGATCCATTTTTGGTCCTAGAAATATTGCATTTATTTTGGATTTATTATGCATTGTTGTACCTGCTGTGTGCTGCATTTTTGTATATGTTTATGTAACAGTGATTTTTAATATTTTCATTCATTCATTCAATAAAAATAAAATATTTGATGTCCAGTTGTACCTCAAGTAAAGTCCCATACTTTTGCCCTTGTCCAAATATTTACACTTAGGGATAGAGTCAACTGGACCCTTTTGATGTGGCAAATCATATATATATATATATATATATATATATATACACCTTTTCTCTGTACCCAATGGGATGGAAGACACCCATTTTCCTATGGTTTGCCACCGATTCTTTTATAATTTTTTGATCTTTATTATACCTTTTATATATTCAATAGTCCCTGGTACTAGTTTTTCTTTTTTATACAATATAGTTCATTTATGATATTTATCTATTGAGCTTTTTCATCACCCAGGTTTGGATTTAGGGGATTGGAGCTCATTCAGGCTTCCTGGTCCGGGGCTGCGATGGATGGCCGGCCGCCTATCCCCCTTCCCCCCTCCTGCCTGTCTCTGTGCTGGCATCTGAGTTGGGGGCGGGGCGTCACGCCCCCCATCGGCGCCATGCATAGTCAGCCTGGCACGTTTCGCTGTCAGCGTCATGTTGCTATGGCAACTTCCATCTTTTCGCACGTCAGTGGCGGACGGCCCCTACCCCATCCGGTCTAATTGACCAGATGTGGAGGGTCTACAGCCGCCTACTTATACTGACGCCAGCATGGCGCTGGCGTGGTATTGCTCCTGGCATTTGGGACACACGGTTTAGATCGGACTAACAATCACCTTCACTGGTATTTTTTTACACTGTGGTAATTTTGGCTTTATTCCCTAGGATCACTATGCTTCCTATTTCAGTTTGCTTTGTCACTTTTTCTTTTTTAATGTACTTATCCTTCACCTTGTTTGCAGCACTCCCCTTCTGACATATCCCCCATTCAGGGGGTGCTTTATCTCTCTTTTTTTCTTTCACCTTTTAGCTCACCTCCCCACCTTTTTTAGCTTATGACTCATATCTGGGTTCCACATACATCCTTGATATGCACCTCGTTTGTCATCTCCCTTGGATTTTATAGCTTTGGTGGTTTTTACATTGGCACTCTCTCCTCCTTTTTTCTTTGACTCATTTACCTGAACATACACTGTCCCTTTGAAATTGATTTTCTCAGTATATTTAATTTATACATATTTTTTACATAGATATATTTTTCAGATTGCTCTTGCTCTTAATGTGCCTTCACCATCATCCTCTGGATTGATATCTTTGGAATTTCCTTTTATCTATCCACCCCATTCATGGTCCTCTCCTCCCTGCTGCCCCTTTTCTGGTTGCAATCCATGCCTCAGCCCCGGGTCAGGCAATTCCTGGATCCGCCCCAGTCCCTTTTTCCTGACTGGACTGCCCGTGGATTTATGACACTGTTTAAGGTGGTGTCTATTTCCTAATATCATCCATTTTTTCCCCTTCTTTTTTTTTTTTTTTTGCATTTAGTTCACTAATACAACTCATGCTCTCATCATTTTTTAGACATATACTCAAGCTCCTGATGAATGGACGGATATCCATGAAACACGTCGAGCCTACAATTACTCAAATGTTTCATTCAATCATGATATATTTAAAGACTTTGAGCACACAGAGAAGATATTCCAGCCGCCCTACATACAAAACTAGCCTGAACTTAGCTGAAAACATTGAACTCTTTTTTGAACAAGAAACAGACATTTTATACACTTGAGAAGTATGTCAGTCACTATATGAACAATGACACGACTATTTACCGAAAACATCACACAATGGTTAGATAACAAGGTACAGCTGACTCATGGCTAATCCCATCTAGACAAGATTATTATTAACATGCTAATTAACTCAGCGCACTTAAACCAGCCTGGAAGACCAGACTGCTGGCAACAAGGCTAAAACAAAGTTCAATCCCCATTATTATAAGTGTAAACGCAGAGTAAATCAGCATGATTATGATGTGTGAAAGACAGGTGGTTGAGCTGATGATATTATCATATGCTAGGAGTCTGACTGTGTGAAGTCTTATTGGCAATAGGCAGCTAGGCTTAGAGTCCCAAAGTCTTCATATATTCTTTGAGATATATTGTTGACAAATATTACTGTCCCATTTGAGTAATCCAAACCATATTTTCAGTGTCCATTAAATCCATCATTTTCTTGGCCACCCTGTGCCCCTAAAAGAAACAGGGTGACATACACATAAAAGGGGCCTAGGGAGCTGAAACGGGGATTTCCCAACCTCTCTAAGGTAAGCTGGGTTCCATGGGCCCCCCAACCAATGTGACTCCTGTCACATGTACACAGATAATCAGGACACTGATCATCAGTGCCCTGATTATCAGTGCATCCCCATCAGTGCCCATCAGTGCTGCCTATCAACTGAAAATTGGTCAGGAAGGGGGAGAAAGTTCCCGGTAGTAAATTGGTTAAGGATCACCCAGTGAGAGTATTTCCTCTGTGGGGCTTCATTAGGTCATTATGATAGAATTATGTTCTATTTATGTTTACTTCATATTCTGAGCATGCATCTATGTAAGTATATTTCATGAAAACTGGGTAATCTTCCACTGGTAAGATATATTAAAATGAACACAACTCACAAAAGTCATCTTAGCATGCCCACTGACATCCAGTCACATTCCACCCTTCCAGTTTTAGCTTTGCAGTGTTCTGTATCACCTGCCTGCTCATTGAACAATGAATCTGGAGTATGACACTCTTCATATGTACTTGAATGGTGTATTTAAAGGTTTGCCTAGAGTGTAATGATATCCTGCACTGGATATACGAAAAGCTGCCATAAGCAGCCATGTTGTTCAGTCATTACAAGTCAGCCATGACAGGCAGAACAGTTATACACGCAGTGATATTCTCCCCTCTCCCCACCTTAGTTAACTCATGGAATGCATAGGTTTTAGACTTCAGCAGAACTGTTATCTCAACTCAGAGACCTAAAACCACTAATTGGGTTCTAGCAGGATGTTGTTTCTTCCAAAACAGGCCTGTCGTAAAACGTTGAACAAATCCATTAAGGATGACTAGAACTGAGTCATAAATAGCACTCAACCAGCTGCTCATTAAAAACTTGACAAATACACACACAATTCATAATTGCAGACAGGAACATGACAGATTAACAATAAGTATATATTTGGATGAGAAATGTCATACTGATCAAATTAAGACCATGTATGACTGCCCTCTCACATATATAATAGAAGATAGCTGCCAGATATTCCCTAGGTCACAAGTTTATCTGACATATTTTGTGTTTGGTGTTCCTGGATGCAAAATTACACACTGAATGATAAACTATCAGTTTAAAGAATGTAACCAATACATATTTTGAGATATGAATAGTGGTATAAAACTATCTAAAGAGGAGGGTCCTGATATTGTCATAACCCCAGGACAGCCCATGGCCACTCCGTTTTAATTGGTCAGGGGCATCTGTCAACACCCCTTTGATCTCAGAGAGAAAAAGGGGTACTCCTAACCAGTTATCTGAGTTCTCATGGTAACATCAAGAAGGAACATCTATCAAGTTTAAGAACCGATCACAACTGGCTCATCGATCGAACTCTGATAACACCCAGGACATTGAATGCAAGTATTCTTACTTCTCAATTCTACCTTATTTTTCTAATTGCTGAATTATGTCTCTATTTCTTTGAACCACCTTTTTTTGTAAATATTTTATTTGCACCAACTTTGACCTTTTCATTTTTAAGTGTTAACCTTGTCCCTAAGCACTTAATGCAAGCTAACAACGAACCTGTCTATTGAAGGGTGCTACTGTATAGAATAAATCCTATGAACATACCTGTCTGTGGTGACAGTGTGTGTTACAGACGATTATTCTAAAATCATAATTGGTATTTATAAAATTACAAGCTTCCTTTGGGCTCATAATAATGCGGAGGTGGTAGCAATGAAAGGGTTAATTGCTTAATTAGCCCAGTGACAATCGCTCTCAGCCTGCTGGCACCTAGATTGTGGTCCCGCAAGTTGGAAAATCTTTGTGCAGGGTACAGCTGAGAGTGGCATTGTTACGTAAGTGACCGCAGGGTGTGAGATTGGCTGGTCCTTTGTCATGAGTTAGTGAGAAGGGCAGTGATCTGATACCCAAGCCCATCACATAGAGTTCCACTTTAATAAACTTAAAAGTCATCCCCAGACTATTTACTGTGTACACTCCACCTTTTCTTTTTTTACAGCTACCCTGTTTATACACTCATCATGTGCCTTGCTTTGGGGCTGTAGAAATCACTTATTAAAAGCTGGTGATGTAATCAGTCAATACCTGCAAGGTTCATTGGAGTGCCTGCCAGGAGGAGTGATCTGTAGGATGCTCTGAATCACATGCTGTTCCCTTAGGCCTCTTTTATATACAGCAAACGGCAAGGGGGCAGTAAAAACAGGCAGTTGATCAGTGCTTTTACCATCTCCCTCCCAAATAAATGCAGCTAAAGCTTACCATGGCAAATTTAACTCTGCTTGCCAAGTTTGACAGGTGACACCCCCCTGTCAAACTTGCCCAATAAAGTCAATGGGTCTGTGCAGAAACTGTGAGCCAAATTATTGAGACTCGGCTGAGACTCAGTATTTCAATACAAAATCCCCCTTGAGACTGAAAAATAATGGCCAAAAAACTCTATGCATTCAGGTGGCAGGATCGCTTCCTGAATGCATGCAAGCCACTGTTCTGCTACCCCTGTGAAAGAGCCCTTAAAGTGTCCTGCAGAGCCAATAAAGGGCAGTAATAAATAGCTCCCAACTGTCCCTGATCTCAAGGGATTGTCCCTGATTTTGAGGGACTGTCCCTGATTTGGAACAAAATCCCTCTGTCACTCTTTCCTCATAATTGGTCCTTCATTTTGATCTGATCTACAAAGTTGTATATAAAGTGCACTTTTTATCTTTCAAAAAGTGTTTCCCAACGCTAAACCTTTCATCCAGTTTCTAAATTGTTGCCTTTGTTTCAAAAGGCAGTATAAAGGAATAGTAGTGGTAAAAAAAAAAGCATTTGTGGGTTTAAGAAATCCTTTTTTTTTTAATCATTCTCCTTTAAGGGGGCATGACAGGGGGCGTGTCCATTGCCTACACACTTTTACTAATTGATGACCCTCATTACCATCTCAAAAAGTTGAGAGGTACAATAATAGAGAGAGCTGAGTGGAATTGCATCTAAATCAAACAGTGCCTACTTGATCACATGAGTGCCACCTTGATTCTGGCTGACAAGTAGGCACTGAAAAGACCAGACAGACCTGGAATCTGCAACCCAAGATAATCAAAGGATCTTTAAAAAGTTATGACTACCCAGACAATGGGCAGAGAGTAGCAGAGCATCTAAAATTAATTTCTGAGAACCTCCAGAGGATTTTCAATGGAAACATCCACGTGAATGCAAAACCCAGTTGAAGCATGCCAACTACAGGTAAACTGTACGAGCCCAACAATTAACACAAGGGGTGTTTATGGAACCTATAATAAGATGTTTTGCTTGTAAATACATTAAACTGTTAACTCTGTCCCAGTAGTGCCATACAACCAAAAATATTACTCCATAATCTTTAATGTGATGGAGTAGTGATGCTAGAGTTTTGAAAATTATGTGAGTTCTTAGTCCAAAGTTTATTGTCTCTAATGAATACCCCCTTCTACACCTGACATCTGTGTTTCCACTATTGGATTAATAAATCATTGAGATAATAAAGGAGAAACTGGTGATAATATCATTTTGGATGAGGTAAAAGAAACAGGTATTTTAACATTTAAAAGCATTGCTGGCAGGCTTCAGAGAACAACGTTGGTAGAAGTCCAGTATTCTCAATACAGAAAACAAATTTATTGGATTGTCAGTGGAGCTTGTCTGAGTTCCCAGTGAGAGGAAACAATTCTGCATCTATTATCTCTGTGCCCCCTGTGCCCTTTCAGAATGTAAGGCTACATGGTGGTAGCATTTATCAGTATCTAAATATGCCAAAGTTAACCTTGCATTGTCTCTACAATAATTTGTATTCTAGGATATCAAAAGCTTTGTGCATTTTATGAGGGTTCATTTAATAAAAATGTAATTATCTGTTACTTTTTGTAAGACCACATGTACAGGAAAACATCCAGAGTTTGTTATTTAAAACATTTGGCCACTCTTCGGGGGCAAAAACATACTATTTTAGTGATAGATGGACACTAGTTGAATCATATTGTGTCTTTGTTTCTCTCACATTTTCTAACTAAAATCCAGGGATGTCCTACTGACCATGCCCCCTTTTAATAGGAGTGGAATAGGGAAGGAGTGACGGTGGGGGTAATAGTTATATGCATAGTGCTTCACAACAAATAGAAAGAGTGACTTAAAAGGGTATAGTTAAATAAAACTTAAGTCTACTCTTGGTTGAAGTGCTCATAAGTCACAACGTTTTGGGGGCAGGAGTGCAAAGGTCAAGAGAAAGCAATACAGTGTACAGAGGACAAAAGAACAAAGGGCAAATATATAGGCAACAGGGTAATCATGTCAATACATGAGCAACAAACAGACAATTATAGCAAAATGCAAGCATACTGGGGCTCACAATGAACAGGTCATGTGTGAGGAGGTAGGTGAACAAATCAGATATGGAAAGGTAGGTGGATGGGTCAGGTATGAGTAGGTAGAAGGACCAGCTAGGTATGAAGAGATATGTAGACAGGCCAGGTATAAGGAAGTAATTGGACAGGTCAGGTATGAGCGGGTAGGTGGACAGGTCAAGTAGGAGGATGTATGTATATAGGGTGTCCTCAGCTTAGTGTCACCAGAGGAAGGTATGATCAGATAAGAAAAGTGTCAGCAGGTTGGACACAATGTACTCTAATCCCTGCAGGTAGGCTTTACCCAGTCTTGTTCACCTCTGCCCTCAGCCGTGCTCAGTTTTACTTCCAGCCCTCTGTGCTTTGCACCCAGTCTTGTTTACCTCTGCACCCAGCCTTGCTCAACTCTGCGCCTAGACTTCTCAGCTCTGTAATTGGCCTTCTCTGCTCTGCGCCCAGCCTTGCTGAGCTCTGCATCTAGATTTGCCCTGCTCTGTGCTTGCCTTTCTCAGCTCTGAACTCAGCCTTCTCAACTCTGCATCCAGTCTTGCTCAGCTCTGCATCTTGCCTCGCTTAGGTCAGCACCCAACTTTGCTCAGATCTGCACCTGTCTTGCTCAGCTTGTAACCCAACCTTACTCAGCTATACACCCATCCTTTTAAGCTCTACACCCAGCCTTCTCAGAAGCACAAAAGAAGAGAGAGAAATGATCACCAAGGTGGATTAGGGTTTTAATCCAAGGAGTTAGAACAGAATCAGGGAGTTAAAGAGCTAACACTATTTTTTAGCTTGAAGCCTTTCCCCCTTCCATTTATGGATACTAATAGGTACTTCTGTGAGTGCCAGGATAAAATTTTGAATTACACTTGCGTTAGAAGTGTGCTACACCCGCAACAGGCAGTACTGCTGTCACAGACTTCCGCAACCTTATACCTCACACAACAAGGATGCCGCTGTAAGTCAGCTATAACTACTGTCCCCATACCATTACAAAGCAGAGTCCTCTCTGTCAACTTCCAGCTTCCAGGGCCACTTATGTTCTTGTGCAGGCTTATGGTAGGACCCAATGCTAATGCAGCACTCCTTGCCTTACACCGCTTCAGCAGGCAGTCAGCAGGGTGTGTGTAACAAGCAGGCCGTACCAAGTTTGCAAGTAGAATAATGTGCAGGGGTTCCATTTAATAATTAAAAATACATCCCGGGACACTTTTATCTGGGAATACCCTCCCTGAATTGAGGACTATCCATTGAAGTTGGGGACATCTTCAGGTATTTAATTGGTAGAAATGAACTAGAGTCAGGATAGTATTCAAGCACTTGAATATCCAACAAACAAAACAAATAATACAATTTGCTTTGAGGAGCTTAGTTTATAGAGTCACTGTATATTAGAAGTAGCTTCTGCAATGTCCAAAGTCTTGATTCACCCCCCCCCCCCCCCCCAAAGATTAGAAGAAATAATGAATAAACAAGTGTGAGGAAATTTGTGCACTCACCTATCATAGTGCATTGTACATTGTGCAGCTAAACCTAGTGCATTGGTTTAGTTGATGTAACAAGTTGGAATGGATACATAGTTGCAGAAGTAAAAGGGCTCTGGTTACAATTTAATGCCAGAGCCTTTTTCTGTAATTCCAAGTGTAAAAAGAGCACAATGTTGCAAAAGCTGGAGCAGCGGTGCTTTTCTTTTCAACATAGGGATGATTTTTTGTTCATCTGTAAAGCTTGAATCTGGTTTTTGGGTCAGCTCTATCCCTAAGGTTTGTTAGTGATGTCAAATTGTCAGTAATGGCAGGCAAGGAGTAAAACAGTAATCTGAGCCTTAGAGACATTATGCTTGTGGCCAGCAGAGTGTGGGTCTGAGGTAGTGTCACGTACCTTGTGGCTGAGCCTGACGTGCAGAAGGAGACCTCTCATACAGCCCCGACTTGAGAACCACTGATGTTTTGACAGTGGTCGCAGGAGTGCGGTGAAGTACAGGTGCTGCGTGATCTCTCCGCTGGGTGAGGAGGTGAATGGTAGGTCCGTCACCAAAGCTGGATATTAAGCTGGAACTGAGGACAACAGACAGTGGATACCAGGTTGGTGGTAGCAACAGCAGCAGCAGTGACTGGATGCATGGTCGGGCAAGCTGGGTTGGTAACAAACAGGCAGATGCGGGTACAGACAGCAGGCAAGGGATAACCAGGATACAGGCAGAGGTCGGCAACACAGAACCAGGCAGATATCATGAGGAAAAGCAAAGTCCAGAACAAGCCAAGGTCAGGTTAGGTAGTGAACAAGCGAAGTCAGGGACAAGCTGGTTCGAACACAAGAATCAGCAGGATCAGCTGCAAGGATATAGGAACAGCTGTAGATCAAACAGCAAAGGACTAGTGCAGCTGCTGCACTTATATATGCCACTAGGCCCCAATGTAAATGGTTACCGTGTGTGCATGCGCACATCTTTGCGCACTGGCGCACATTTATTCAAAGCTGGACGGGTACCAGGAAGTCCGCGCCTGCGCATTTCTGTGTGTCTCCCAGTTACTGCAGTATTGCGACCAGTACATTCCTGACAGGTAGAAAAGCTGTGCATTTATTTAAGTTATGTAATGCAGGGATAAAGTGAAAGGCAGAGGTTCTGCACATAGAGGTTTTAGAGGGAGTGCAGGTTCTGCAGTGCAAAGGAAAGGTTGCACCATCACGGCATGTCAGCCTTTTCTATCTCAGAGTGTTTGTGCTTTCTCACCTACTTCTCCCAGGCTCAAAGCAGCCACGTGCCTACAAGTGCAGCAGTGCTGATAATGTGCCCTTTTCCTCCTTCTCCTCTATTTCTCCCAGACACAGAGCAGCCACTTATATGTATTTATACACATACACATTGCCTGCAAGTGCTACTAATGCAGCCTGTTCCTTTTCAACTCCTCAAGGGTGAAAAGCAGCCATTTCCCTAAAAGTGCTCCTAAAGCACACATCCTGCTCCTGCTATTCTCCCCCAGATGCAAAGCATCCACTTCTTGCAAGTGCTGATATTGCACCCTTTCCTCCTCCTTTTCCACTCATCCCACAGTAGCTTCGCAAACTGACCTTTCCATGACCATTCCTGAAAGTCCTTTGCTGCAGCCAATTTTTGGTGGAAGAAATCATTTAGTCTTACATTTCTGGGAAGTTTTTGGGTCACAAAAAACAAAACAGACCCCCTATTGGGTAGCCACCTTATTAGTTCCCCAGTACAATGGTAAAATGGCTGACCTACTGCCACCTGTTGATTGAAAGTGGCTGAAGCATGAGTTGTCCCTGCTACACTGTGTGTACTGTGTCTGTGAAGGGCACAGAGAACACACTTAACTTCCCTGGAGTTCAGGGGAATGGTCTCTGAGGACCTAGAACTGACTGGTACCTGATCCCTGTTCTGATCACTGCTACATCAGTACATTATAACCAGAATAAGTGTCTTGAATGCCATGTTCAAAAAAGTTTCACAAATGAGAGGGCATTTCAGATTATGAACATGCCAGATGAGAGTAGTGAGGGGCTCTCACTGTTGGGTTTGGATTCAGAATATAAACCTGAGAAGAACAGTGGTTCAATAAGAGCTGGTTCCTACAGAAAGAGTCAGGTGTACTGAACTGCAACATGCAAGCACCAGCAGTGCAGTACATCCTGGTGAAGTGGTGAGCACCAGCAGTGCAGTACATCCTGATAAAAGTTTACATAAGCCATGAAGAATTAGGGCCCATACTGCATATTGACCCTGACATGTTCACTGACCATGTTTTTGCCTGCTGCCTGGACTGATCATTTGCCTGCATACTGACCACGTCTGTACCTGCCACATGAATTGACCCCGGCCTGTTCACTGACCCAATTTTTTGTCTGCTGCCTGGACTTATTCTTTACCTGCATAACTACCATATCTCTGCCTTCCCCCTGAACTAATTCCAGTCTGTTTGTCGACCACATCTCTGGCTGCCACCTGGACAGATCTTTAACTCGCATACAAACCATGTGCCTGCCTGCCGCCTGAACTGACACTGGCCTGTTAATTGACTATGTGTCAGGGACGTGCTGACAATAGCACAGCCAAAGTTCCTAGGTAAAGGCAGATATGCATGCACAGACATGGTCCTGCAGGTGCTCGTTTTCCCGGGCACAGGTGAATGCCTATGCGCTTGCACGCAAATATTCGCACAAAGGTGCGAATGCCTATGCGCATTAATGCTGGCACCAAATGGCCTATATAAGGGCAGCAATTGCACTAGTGCATGGGTGTCCAACCTTTTGGCCTCTCTGGGCCACATTGTGTGTAGAGAAATTTTCTTGGGCCGCAAATAAAATATATACTATAGTTAAGGTTTATAAGTAATAAAATGCCGCCGCACCCCCCCCACTAATTTAACACAACTAGAGGATGATCAAATGAAATGGAATCAGTATACAGAGGTTTATTTCTTCTGAGAGAAGGAACACTCTAACCACCATGACCACTTCAGTGATTTGAAGTGGTCATGGTGGTAGGAGTGAGAAACACGGCACATGCTCGCCCCCCCCCCCCTTCCTCCCCTCCGAGGCAGTTTCTGCCTACTGTTAATTAGAAGCCACTGTGGCAATGCCCCTGACCCAACTTCCTTCCTCCCCAGCAAAAAAAAAAAACTGTCAGGGGGCAGTGGGCCGCATTGCCTGGGGTTCCCGGCCGCATGTGGCCCCCAGGCCGCAGGTTGGACATGCCTGCACTAGTGCATTTCTGTCTGATCTGCAGCTTTACCCATGTTCCTATTTTGGGTGTCATTCTAAGTATGTTCATGCTGGGTGGTAGAAATATCTTATTAATTGACAACTTTGTGTAAAAAATATATTTTAATTTTCTTTCCACATCATACAAAAACTTGTGACAAAAGAATTACATTTTCAAAAGATTCCTTAGGCCTCTGAGAAAAAACAGTGAAAAAAAAAATTACTTTCATAATTTTCCAAAGAATTTTGCAAAAAACCCAACTTCAAAAAAACCACCCTGCCTATTATTAAATACCTTGGACTGTCTACTTACCAAAAAGGGGTAATTTTAGGAGGACTTTTGTATTATAGGCCTTCGGGAAATGGGATAGGCAGTCAGAACATCTGGATTGATCAATTTTTAAATATGTATACCATATTTTGTAGACTCTATAAACTTTCATACAGACAAAATAATATACACTGATTTTTCTTTTTTACTTTTACCAAATAGTTACATAGTTAGTCAGGTTGAAAAAAGACACAAGTCAATCTGGTTCAACCACAAAAAAGAAAAAAAAAAACAGTATTGAAAACCCAACCATACAATCCCATATACACAATCCCATACCCGCAGTTGATCCAGAGGAAGGTGAAAAAAAAAACCCAGCAAAGCATGATCCAATTTGCTACAGCAGGGAGGAAAAATTCCTTCCTGATCCCCCGAGAGGCAATCGGATATTCCCTGGATCAACTTTACCTAAAACAAAATTTTAGTACCCATTTATATTATGTACACCTAGGAAAGAATCCAGGCCTTTTTTAAAGCAATCTAGTGAGCTAGCCAGAACCACCTCTGGATGGAATCTATTCCACATTTTCACAGCTCTTACGGTGAAGAAACCTTTCCGTATTTTGAGAGACGAAATCTGTTTTCCTACAGACGTAAAGAGTGCCCCCTTGACCTCTGTGTTGAACAACTCAACACCAAGTTCACTATATGGACCCCTTATGTATTTATACATGTTGATCATATCCCCCCTTAATCTCCTTTTCTCAAGAGAGAATAAATTCAGTTCCTCTAATCTTTTTCTCATAGCTGAGGTCCTCCATGTCTCTTATCAGTTTGGTTGCCCTTCTCTGCACTTTCTCCAGTTCACCAATATCCTTTTTAAGAACTGGTGCCCAAAACTGAACTGCATATTCCAGATGAGGTCTTACTAATGATCTGTACAGCGGTAAAATTATATCTCTCTCTCTGGAGTCCATGCCTCTGTTAATACAAGAAAGGACTTTGCTTGCTTTGGAAACAGCAGCTTGGCATTGCATGCTATTATTAAGCTTATGATCTATCAGAACACCCAGATCCTTCTCCGCTATGGATTCCCCCCAGTTCTACTCCACCTAGTATGTATGATGCATGCATATTCTTAGCCCCCAAGTGCATAACTTTACATTTATCAACATTAAACCTCATTTGCCACATAGTTGCCCAATGAAACAGTGCATTGAGGTCAGCTTGTAAGTTGGAGACATCCTGTAAAGAAGTTATTCCACTGCAAAGCTTGGTGTCATCTGCAAAGACTGAAATGCTACTTTTAATCCCAGACCCTTTATCATTTATAAAGATATTAAAAAGTAAGGGTGCCAACACTGAACCCTGGGGTACACCACTGATAACTTTAGACCATTCAAAGTAAGAATCATTAACCACTACTCTCTGAATTCTATCTTTTAGCCTTTTTTCTATCCAATTACAAACCGATCTTTCCAAGCCAGTAGACTTTACCTTACACATTAGCCGTGTGTGGGGAACTGTGTCAAACGCTTTTGCAAAATCCAAGTATACTACGTTCACAGCCACCCCTCTGTCCAAGGTTTTACTTACCTCCTCATAAAAAGAAATCAGGTTTCTTTGACAACTTCTGTCTTTCATGAATCCATGCTTTCTGTTGCTTAAAATATTTTTTTCCAGCAAAAACTCATCTATGTGGTCTTTTATTAAACTCTCCAATATCTTCCTGACTATGGAAGTTAAACTAACAGGTCTATAGTTACTTGGCAAAGACTTTGATCCCTTTTTAAATATAGGCACCACATTGGCCCTACGCCAATCCAGTGGTACTATTCCAGTCCTTAACGAGTGCCTAAAAATTAGAAACAAAGGCTTAGAAATTACAGCGCTCAATTCTTTTAGGATGCGTGGGTGGATGAAATCTGGTCCGGGCGCTTTATCCACCCTTATTCTGTCTAAATATTTCTGGACCATATCACTTTTGAGCCATTGTGGATCATTTGGGGCTGTGTCAATACCGTCCTCATTATGGCCATGAGTTCCCCCATGCTCCTTTGTATATACAGAGCTGAAGAACGTATTTAATACATTTGCCTTCTCTTTGTCCCCAGTCACCCACTCCTGATTATTTTGTAAAGGGCCTACATGCTCAGACCTAACCTTTTTTCTGTTAATATATTTGAAGAATTTTTTGGGGTTTGTCCTACTAGCTTTTGCAATCAGTCGTTCATTTTGAATTTTTGCGTCCCTGATTTCCTTTTTACATATTCTGTTATATTCTTTGTAACAATTAAACAATGATAGTGTTCCCTCATTTTTATATTTTTTAAAAGCTCTTTTCTTTTTATCTATAGCTTTTTAATTTTTGCCGTGAGCCACATCGGTTTTATTTTTAGCCTTTTAAACCTATTAACCATGGAAATATACTTTGCAGTGAGTTTGCATAAAGTCTTTTTGAAAAATTCCCATTTCTGTTCTGTGCTCATCAATGCCAACATTCCCTCCCAGTCTAAATCCTGGAGAGCAGCCCTCATCCTTGGAAAATGTGCTCTCATAAAGTTAAGTGTTTTTGTATTTCCTGTATGCATTTTTTGCTTACAGCTAACATTAAATGAAATCATGTTATGGTCACTGCTACCCAGATGTTCTTTTATATGAACATTGTTAATAAGCTCTGCATGGTTTGAGATTATCAGGTCCAACAGAGCATCATTTCTAGTGGGGGCCTCAATAAACTGCACCATAAAATTGTCTTGTAATAGGTTTATAAATGTTTGCCCTTTTACTGTTTCAGCAGTGCCATTACTCCAGTCAATGTCTGGGTAGTTAAAATCCCCCATTATTAACACTGTCCCAGCCCCTGCAGCCCTTTCTATCTGTGCCAGGAGCTGAGTCTCCACCTCCTTATTAATACTGAGAGGTCTATAACAAACTCCAATGATAATCATTGTTTTACGCACACCCATGTACATTTCAACCCATACTGCTTCAGATTCAGCACACTCTCCATCAACTAGGTCATCTTTCACACTCACTTTGAGATCACTTCTCATATACAGACAAACACCACCAGCCCTTTGTTTTACCCTGTCTTTCCGAAAGAGAGCATAGCCAGGAATATTAATAGCCCAGTCATGTGAAGAATGAAGCCAAGATTCAGCAATACCAATTAAGTCATAGTTCTCCTTGTGCACCAGAGCTTCCAACTCACCTATTTTGCTTGGCAGACTTCTGGCATTGGTGAACAAACACTTTAAATCATTGTCCCATTTTGCACACTTATTTTGCATGTTTTTAATTTTGGTACAAATAGTACCATTTCCAATGGTACTATTCCAAATAGGTGTAACAGAATACATTTAGGCCTGCATTTATGAAGAATGATTATTTATTTGCAAAGTTTTATAACAGAAATAAGAAAAATCTTTTTTTTTTTTTAATTGTTTGTCTTTTTTTTCTTTATATAGCAAAAAATAAAAAAACATCCAGTGTTGATTAAATATCACCAAAAGAAAGCTCAATCTCAAAAATTATATAAAATTCATTCAGGTACAGTTTTTCATGACTGAGTAGTTATTATTTAAATTGAGAGGGCTAAAAACTGAGGAAATAGCTTTGCCTGAAAGGGGTTTTAACTTTCTTTCTTCAAATGGTTAAGAAAAAATGTATTAGGTAATGTTGCACTGCTTGACAATACCCAAATACAAAGTACATGTAAAAAAAAAAGCCAAAAAGCTAAAAAAATATAAACATTGTGGTAAATCCAATGTGGCTACCGATTGAGTAGAAATAGCACATTCTTTTTGGGTAGCAATATCACAGCTAGTACATAACCAGGGAGGGAAATGGTAGTATTATAAGTAATAATATTTGGTCCTACTGTGAAAGTATCCGATGCATCTAATTTTTATGCAAGAGCCAGGTGTATGTTATTTCACCCTTTTATGTATATATAGTATACCAAGTACCCAAGGTTACAAACTGTAATAGCAGGTGAAAAAGGGGTATTTAAGGGCGTACCCTTAAAGCAGTTGAAAAGGGATTTTTTTATTTTTAATTAAAATAATAAATATGTTATACTTACCTGCTCTGGGCAATGGTATTGCACATAACAGCCCTAAAACTCCTCTTATGGGGTCCCCTTCCAACTCTTTCTGCTCCTCCTCCTCTGTATGTGTCCCCATAGCAAGCGGTTTGCTATGGGGGCACACCTGCAGGCTCGCTTTGTGCATCCTCTGTGTCCTGTTCAGCAAGGAAAACAGACCAGCGCAGATGGGCACAGCTCTGGATCAAGATAGAACACAGGTTAATATATAAGCAGATGAGGGGGCGTTAGAACTACTGGGACATTTTTAACCATAATGCAGGCAATGAATTAAGGTAAAAATGTCTTGGCTTTAGAACCACTTTAAGCCAGCAGTAAAATGATCCAGAATTCACCTTGTAATAGAAGCCTTGCAGTGAGTTATTTAATTCTACTTTTTACATACATCATAAAGAAATAGACTTTAATAGACTTTTGTTATATGGAACTTATTTCATAGTAAGATCAAATTCTTTACTGCTTAGCCTAGTGATTATAGCACAAAGCTGAAGAACACTTCTTTATCACACTTTGACTGTGATGCATTAAAGAATTATTGATTGTTGAATTATACACTGATTTTCAGAGGTCAGTTATGAGTTATTAATGGCGCCTTAGAAGGGCCTGAGATAATATGAGGCATTATACAAACATCTGTTGAGAGGAAGGAAATGATAAACATTTTAAGGTATCACCTAAATCACGGCAAATTACTTTTATATTTAGCATCTCATCTGCCTCTGTTTGATCTCATTGGGACTCCAAGGCCTTGAAAAACAATTAGCCATTTAATTTCTTTTAATTCAAAGCAGCTGCTGAGTATAAAAATTCAACAGGGACTTAACTGATCCTGGGTCCCTGGCGTTGCATAGAAATTAGGGGTTCTAAGCATTAAGTCAACTCTGCCATAAGTGATGAAAAACACATTAAGTGTTGTTACTACTGTACAACCTCCATTCCATTTTTATGTCTATTTGGGACAGCACTGCTGTCATAGTGGAATCCATACAGAATGAATAGACTTGTATATTTGGAAAAATATATACTGCTTGCTAGCATATTTGAACATTGGATGGAATTAAGGGAAATGGAAATGATATAGAATGTATTGTATTTTCTGAATTTTATTGTTATATATCCTAAATTGTAGTGATCTTACAAAAAAAAAAAAAAAAATTAGACTTCAGGTCTGGCTTTATCACCAGTCTTTTTTCCTTTCTGGTTTTTATTCCTGTAGTTTATAATAATAAACAAGGATCAGTGGTAAATACTAAATTCATAGTAAATAGTCATGTTTGAGCAGTATAGTGTAATTAGATAAATAAAGATGCTGTTCTGCTGCTTTTTGTTCATTAAAATGTCTACAAATCTAACTGCTAACTGTCTTTTGCTGTCCTGCTCTCTTCAATAGATTGGGTAGCTTTTGTATCAAACATCATCATTGCACAAAGCAAACTGGGGTCAAAGAAAAGAGACTGAATGATATTTTCTTACACTCCCTTCTTCTGGGATCAATCTCTGGGTCACATAGTAGCTAGCTCTCCTGACTTGCTCTGTTGCCAAACAATGGATAGCATTCCTGACTGGTGCAACCTTAAATTATGAGGAGATGCATGGTTTGGTGTTTAAGCAATGCATGGCTGAGCCCTCTGCTTCAGTACCTTACCTGCATCCCCCCCACGCCTCCTGTGTCCTCCTTGTCTACCTCCAGTCTCTGGGTACTCAGTATTACCAAGTGCTCCCCCTGTGGCTCCAGTGCACCCTCATGTCTTCAAGTGTTCTCCAATGTGAACTTTGTCATCTAGTGCACCTCTGAGCACCCCATGTCCGCAGTGTGCCCCCCTAACTTCAAATGCACCCCTCTGCAATATCTCCAAGGGTGCTCTATGTCATCTAGTGAGCCCCTATACACTCTGTCCCAATTTAGATTTGTGAGCCTCCATACCCCCAGGTGCATCCCTTTTTCACCAGTACACTCTTGTGTACCTTCGTGACACTTGTGCCTCTATGCAGCCTCCAATATGCTCTTGCCTCATCTGGACAGTTCCTCTCCCAGTGGATATGCACCTCTGTCTGTGACAGTTATGGCCCGCAGTTGCCTGGCGTGCTGCACCCAACTACCAGTACTCTTTGCTGCGTCTCTACCCTCAAGTACCCATCTCACTGGATATGGACGACTGTTTATTACAGTTTGCTTAAATCATTAATCCGACAAACTCCAATCACCTACCAGTCGGAATAATTGACTCTCTCAAAGGTCAATGTACAGAAAGTTGGTAACGTCCAAATCATCTAACATCTCTATGCCTTCTCTAGAATAAATTTAGGCCTCTCTTACTCCTGTCTCTGATTCTCCAGCCACATCACACACTCTACTCTTGTCTAGCTATCTCTTTTGGGAGTTTTTTGGCCTGCACGCTCCACTTGCCGCCTTCTGCATGCCTCTCCAAAGGTTGCCACTAGTTGATAAATCACTGTAATATACTCTTAGAGATACAGCCACAGAACTTGCCCATATAACATGCTAAACTGGTTTATATACTGTATTTTCCCCACTCTCTTGAGAAGCCTTAGCCTGGGCATCCCCACTCGTCTTTTTCTTAAAAGAACCATGATGAGCCTGCTTGAGTCTTCTTGTTGGCAAGTGCCCTCCTATATCTCTGTCAAGATTTGCCTACAGTAAAATAGTATGTGATTCAGTTCTGAATTCTCACAGCTGAACTTGCCTGAAATTGTGAGACTCCTATTGCCAGCTTCTGGTAGGGTGTATTCAAAATAATTAAAGATGAACTGGCACATGACATTCCTTCTTCTCTCAATGAATTGGTCTCCCTGGCTTTACACATTTAATCTTTACAATCAAGAACACTTCCAAGAGAGGTCTTGCTTGCAAAATAATTTTTTTTCCTCATTGGGCACAAACTTTCTAGCTCCACCTTGAACCGCCTATGCCCCTGAAGGAGGGCATATTAGACCACTATCCTCATCCCATTTCTCAACATCCCACAATACCAGTGCAGCTGTATCTCGACAAGCCTTTTGTCAATTTGGAAAATTTCCTAGATTCGGGAACAACTGTGTCCCTCAAAAAAAATGTGCCTGACCCTTCAAATCTCTTTTTAACCCTCCTGTATCTCCACAGTAGAGGACACTATCCTTTCCTGTGGACTGATTGGCTCTCGAACCATGCCTGTAAAAATGTCTGTTGGTGTGCTTCACCATGAGGCCAAAGCTTTCCTTGTTCTGCCTACGCTCAGTTTGGGCCCCCATTGCCTCCAATGACACTCCCCAGTGCTGGATTTGACATCCTTTTCAGTTAGTTGCCTGGGGACCCTCCTGTCAATCCACTTATCTCGCCAAGGTAATACCAGTCAAGTCTCTTCCTCCAGCTATTTCTGAGGTTGTCTCCTCTGCTTCGACTCACCCTCTGAAGGTCCTCAGTTACCACGTCATCATTCCTAGGATGTAGCACACACCAAATTCTAGACTCTTCTCTCCCTAGAGGATTGGCATATCTTCTCGGTGTCTCCAGAGACCATGCTCCTGTCTATATGCAATGACGAAAACCTGCAATTGCCTATGTAGAGTAAAAGTTTTCACTACATTAGATCTACTAGACACATGCAACTTAATTCACTTCACAGAAGAAGACAAATGGAAGACTCGAGAACAAATTAAGAATTCATAAAATGCTTGCTTTCCTCAGTCCTGACAGTTGAACAACATCAAAAAACAATGGCATACATGTGCTGTTTTGGTGGGGGTAATAAAGCAAAATTGTTCTTTCCTTCAAAGCACAGGTTTTCTTTAGGTGTATTTTTGATAAAATGTTGTTATCCATATACTTTACACAGAGGAGAGCTGGCAAATGAGGGGCATGAAAGTGTCTTAGTCCCGATATGTATGAATACAAAAAAGAAGAATGCCCAAGGGACTTTGTAAGACACAAACGACAAGGTATGCAATGTACAATATTTATTACATTTCAAACACTTTGGTACATACAATTGAAATAATTCTGATAAACATAGGTACATAGCTATATGCATGGGTTTTCATAGTTACATAAATCAAAGTATGACTGACAATCCAAGGTGTAAATGTATATATGATAACATTTCTCTATGCATTTTGCGAGACAATGCTCGCTTCCTCAGGAGATACATATATAAATGCCTAAAATTAGAGACAGTAGTTAGGCCACATAGCAGAAAGGAAGGATAAGAAAGGAAAAGGGAGGAAAAAAAAATAGGGTAGGGGGAAGGAAGCAGGCACACAAGGGGAGAGGGAAGACCAAAACTTACAATTGTGTATAATAATCGGTTTGGGGATCTCTTTCTGTTTTCCTTCATCTTCATCTCCAATGGGGAGTCCTATGGGAACCATGAATCTACTTGACTTTTTACCCTGGTTTTGAAGTTTGTTAGGATTATTATACACAATTGTAAGTTTTGGTCTTCCCTCTCCCCTTGTTTGCCTGCTTCCTTCCCCCTCCCCTATTTTTTTTCCTCCCTTTTCCTTTCTTATCCTTCCTTTCTGCTCTGAGGCCTAACAACTGTCTCTAATTTCAGGCATTTATATATGTATCTATTGAGGAAGCGAAGCGAGCATTGTCTCGTGAAATGCGTAGATACATTTTATCATATATACATTTACACCTTGGATTGTCAGTCATACTTTATTTATGTAACTATGGAAACCCATGCAAATGTCTATTTACCTATGTTTATCAGAATTATTTCAATTGTATGTACCAAAGTGTTTAAAATTTAAAACATTTTGTACATTTTATAACTTGTGGTTTGTGTCTTACAAAGTCCCTTGGGCATTCTTCTTTTTTGGATCCATATACTTTCCCATGAATTTCCATTGCATGTTTTTTAGGTTTTTTTCCCTGTTTATTTTGTGTAACAAAGGAGTTATAATATAGAATATACAGTATATTATAATGGTAAAAAGTAAAAAAATAAAACATCATGCTGATTATAATTCATATATGTAAACAGATAATGTTTCAGAGAATGTATTTGATTTTGTACTTTTCCAGAATTTTATTTATTTACTTTGCTTTTAGCAACAATAAAAAATATAGCCCTTTCATTTTCAGAGACATATGAAAGGATGAAAAAAATAAATGCATTAACTGGTTTTCTATGCATTGATTTTCCTAAAGAGTCAGCGTGTGGTTAGATACTTACAAGTGCCTGATGGTATTTCCAACTGTGGTAATAATATTGCAGCAGTTCTGTGCGGAGACACATCCGTACAGGAGTTGGGAAGATGTGAAATGTCACATTTCTGGCTCATATCGCATCTCCCTTTCTGCTTTGTTTCTGGGTGACATTTTAATGGTAAATGTTTTATGCTGATGGCAATCTGACACCTCTGTGAAACAAGGACAAAGATTGTTGAGATGACTATTGTGATAGTGAATAATATAACCAGCCTGTTATACTACAAGGTGAAGTCATGAATACACTGGAATTAATAACATTCAAAGGTTTGAAGCAACATATATCCATTTTCTTTCATTCTTTTTTTTTTTTTTTTTGTATCAGGTATGGCACTCACAGAAAATAAATGGGGATATCTTGCTGCAGAACTGAAAAAAAAACAAAAAAACATCTGATATAAATAAGCAATCTATTTTAGAATTGCGTATTCCTTGTATCAAGCTTCCTCTTTCTATCACAATGTTTTGCTCATTAAATATTACCAATCACAAAGGACACGGGCCCTCGAGCTTTAACATCTATCACTAACTATCACAAGAAATTATCTTTGCTATATTGAGGCAGACAAAATTCCTGTAATGTCTGTTTCACAAAATGTTTATGGTTACTTTGAAGGGGAATTGTCGCTTAAACTGTGAAAAATACACACATGCTTAAAAAGAAGATGATTCTATTAATTTTACTGATGTATGAAAGTAATTTTTTTTTTCTGGTCAGTCCAGTAAACTATCCACTAAGTAAAATTGAATTTGTCAACATTGAACAAGAAAGAGCTTGACACATTTGTAGACCAGACCTTTTACATAGACTTGTATGTGAAAGAATGTTCATAAGTGATTGTAGTATATAGCAATGTGACGATGCACTGGTCAAAATATGGGGAAGCGGGCAAGCGGCATAATGATCCCGGTTTTCAATGTATGGAGACCGTTGCCTCTACGCTCCTACTTTCCAATCTGAGTTTCCTGGACTGGAACAGCTGATTCAAAAGAAACAGAGCCGGCCAGCTTCTCTAGAGAAACAGATAATTACACCCCAAAATACATTCTTCTACTCCTCTTGAGTATGGCGATACCACAAGTGTGAAACTTTCAAGCTGCCTAGATACATAGAGGGGAATACCTCTGGCCACCACTAGAGGGAGACTCCACCCAGATCCAGCTGGCTTACTATTCTCAGGAATTCCACTTTGAAGCCTGAGGATACTCTTTGGATTTTGGTTCCCCTCTATGTATCTAGGCAGCTTGAAAGTTTCACACTTGTGGTAGCCCCATACTCTGTTTTTTTTTTTAATCAGCTGTTAAAGAGCAGGAAACTCAGATCGGAGAGTAGGAGCATAGAGACAATGGTCTTGATACACTGAAAAAGGGATCATTATGCCGCTTGCCCGCTTCCCCATATTTTGACCAGCGCATCTTCACATTGCTATATACTACAATCACTTATGAACATTCTTTTACATACAAGTCTATGTAAAAGTTCTGGTCTACAAATGTGTCAAGCTCTTTCTTGTTCAATGTTGACAAATTCAATTTTACTTAGCTGGTAAGCGTGCATTACCTCGCTTTAACACCGTATTGATGTTTCTACTGTTCATGCCTGTCCCGGGGGTGATCTCTGCTTCATTTCTGTGGATTTGGAAGGACTATCTTTTTTAGATTTCACACAAATTCATATATAAGACTTCACTGCCTAGTAACCCTTTAAGTGGAGGGATTTTTCTCAGAACCCTAAACCGAGTGCACAGGACTTGCATTTTTCAGCATTCATATGGTTGTTCATGGACATTCCTATATAAGAGACTACTGTGTTTTTACAGGTCTTTATTGCGAATTTTCATCTTATCAGTGATTTTGGGTCACACTTTCTATAGGATAGCGCACTTCACTCTTATTTTATCATAAGTGATTGTACCTTTCTACATTTAAAAATTGTTCTTGGGAATCATTATTGGAATGATTGGGAGAAGAAAGCTGTAGAATAGAGTCCAAGGACAACTCTACAGAAAAGGAAGTGCAGAATAGTGTTAGGCTGGAAACATTGTTGTTAATATTAAATATACATCCTAAGCACATGTGAGGTCACCTTGAAAAGGGCTAGTAGGAGACCTTTCTTAAAGGCTCTATGACGGTATGCGAGGTGAAGTAGTGGATAATCGGTATGTTTCACCATATGTTCCGTGGTAAGAGACTGAACTGTAATACAGCCCGGGTTTTTCCAGCCTCTGTGACAGGCTAGGTTCCGATCTGCAGATTGAGGCTCACCTCGGTCCATGCTCAGGTGGTCTTTAAATGAACAGGAAGAGAGCACAGGAATGCTCTGGCCTGAGATTCAGAAGAGAATATGAGAGAGGAGCTCTGTTTGGACTTTAAAACAGAAGGTTTGCTTTACCACATGTTTTGTGGGTGATGGGGACCAGCCCCACACCGTATAGTGCAGAAGTCTGCTGTTTAGTTTAGCGCCGGACAGCAAGGATTTACTTTACTGTTTTGTTGTTTTTTTTTTTTTTTTTCATATTTGCAAACTTCTGCTAAATAAGGCTGGTAACCCACCAGACTTTAAAGAAATTACCTGCATGCTGACCTTATTTTCCAGAAAAGGTGATCCCTGTGAGCTAAGCTCCCACAGCTCGTATGCACTATAAGAAAATTGGGCAAGAATTTTCATCCAAAGCACTTTTGTATGATTTTTGTATAGTGTGTATACAACTTTTTACAGCGCAGCTCGCTCTGTGATCAGCGAGTCCATGAAACTTGGCTGATCACAGATCGGAGTAAGGGGCCGGACCCGGTCCCTTATTACGTGATCAGCTGTCAGCCAATGACAGCTGAACATGTGATGTAAACAGCAGCCAGCGATCAGCTGTTTTTTTCTCCTCACGCTGTTAGTGTGAGGAGAAAAAAAGCAGATCGCTGCTGCTGTCAGTGGGACATCGGTCCCAAAGATGAAAGGGGCATCTGTGCCCACCAGTGCCCACCAGCACCACCTACCAGTGCCCACTAGTGCCACTTATCAGTGCCCACCAGTGCCACTTATCAGTGCCAATCAGTGTCCCATCATGAGTGCTGCCCATAAGTGTCACCTACCAGTGCCTATCATTGCCCATCAGTGCCACCTATCAGTGCCACCTATTAGTTCCCATCAATGCCCATGAGTGCTGCCTATTAGTGCCCTTCAGTGCCACCTACCAGTGCCACCCATCAGTGCCACCTATCAGTTCCCACCAGTGCTGCCTTATCAGGTCCAACTTATCAGTGCCGCCTTATCAGTGCCCATCAGTGTCACCTATCAGTGAGGCCTAGGCTATCAGTGCCCATCAGTGCCCATGATTGCTGCCAATTAGTGCCCTTCAGTGCTGCCTTATCCGTGCCCATCAGTGCCGCCTTATCAGTGCCCATCAGTGTTGCCTATCAGTGCAGCCTATCAGTGCCCATTATTGCAGCCTATCAGTGCCCATCAGTGCCACCTCATCAGCGCACATCAATGAAGGAGAAAAATTACCTGTTTGCAAAATTTGATAGCAAACTATAAAAACTTTTTTTTTTTTTTTTTCAAAATTTTCGGGTTTTTTGTGCTTGTTCAGCAAAAAAATAAAACCCCAGTAGTGATTAAATACCACCAAAATAAAGCTCTATTTGTTTGAAAAAAATGATAAAAATTTCATTCGGTTACAGTGTTGCATGACCGCGCAATTGGCCTGGGCAGGAAAGGGGGTTTAAGTGCCCAGTAGGCAAGTGGTTAAGAAGAGATGGAGAGAATAGAGGTCAGCTGTATGAGTGAAAACAGCAGTGCTTCAACGAGGCTGAGCAAATTTCTGTGCTGCGGGAGGTGTTTGTCAATGATTAGTAGAGGCCCGCTCGGTATTGCCTAATAAACATTAATGATACCCATAAAGTGAGCAGCAGCATGCGGTCACTGCTCAGCAACATCACCCAGTTAAGAGTACTTGTTACACAACATCAAGTAAAGCCTCTAAATTGCTGCAAAGTCTGAGAGTTAAAGAGGTTGTTAAGTCACATACCCCCATTACTTGTATCCTCTCTGCTTTATGAAGATCTAAAGTACTGTGTTTTTTTTTTAAATTGTAATCCTAAATACCTTTTCTCACACCGCCACTTTGTGGTCAAGTGATCTCCCTCCACTCTTATTTCCCAATCTAAAGAGAGCAGCAGGGGGAGATGAGATTCCCCTCTGACATCAGCCGGTCAGATCCTTTGCTCACTTTGCATTTCTCACAGAGGTTGCAGCCATCTTGGTGTGGAACTTTAGAACTTAGGGTGCCTGTGCCATTCGGGCATGCTTGGAGTATGTGGATAGGTAAGAGACAGTGACACCATTTGCCAGGGAGAGTTATTTGTGCAAGTGGAGGTTTCTGAGCAAGTAGGCTCAATGCAGGGACACCACATAATCTTCATATACATTCCGATATCCAGGCCAGCATTCAAGAGATCTCTTCATCAACCTATATACTACTTTTTACTATAATTTGGTACCCCTCTAGCAGAAGTTGTCATCTGGTAAAACAGGCTAAGCCTGGAACTATACTACTGCAATACTGTTCCATTGTCGAGTAATATGCCGCTACAGTACTGTGCCAATGCCGAATAATCTGCTGTTGCAATACTGTGCCTTTGCTGAGTGTTATACTACAACTGTATGAACATCCTACAGCTTGTTGCTTG
The DNA here is from genome assembly GCF_965119305.1 of Pelophylax lessonae. Lineage (NCBI taxonomy): Eukaryota > Metazoa > Chordata > Amphibia > Anura > Ranidae > Pelophylax > Pelophylax lessonae. The sequence continues at coordinate 233,671,069 of NC_138769.1, forward strand.
CATAACTGTGGCTATTACTACTGCCACCCAAACACCACCCAGCATTGCCATCTAAACAGGTCTGAGTGGCAGGATCATGCAGCATTGGACTGCTACCTAGCAACAAGGATGCCACCACACCGCCAGCCAATCAGGCCTAAATTGGAGGAACAGGCAGCACTGAGCCACTGTCTAGCAACAAGGATGCTGTCAGCCTGTGAGAACGAAATGGGGATACATAGCCATATCTATCCTGTACCCCTCTGCCTTGCTCCTGCTCTCTGCCCTAGTGCTCAGTCTTGTTTCCCTTCTTCCTTGCATCCCTGTAACCAGTGTCCTTATTATGTATATATTTGTATATAGTCAATTGTTAGGTTCATTTGTTTTTTTTTTTATCTTTGGGGTTGAAACTTGTTTGCTGGAGGTACCTATGTTCATTGTTTGATGTGTATGCTTATTTGTGTGTTTCACTGTAAATAAATCTCACTTAAAAGATATATACATTATTGGTCTCAGTTTCCATGTGTAGCTACATATATCTGGTTTTCCTAGCTGCTGAATTCCGACATAATGATATCTGGGTTCACTGGTTTCAGCAAAGAGACAGAGAAGGAGTTTGCTATCCTCATGGAGGGAGGAAGTCTCAGACAAAAACAAACATGGTTGATCTTTTTTGGTCTTTTCATTGCATATGTTAGCAGTAGAGGGGGGTTTAGACAAATATATATACACACACACACACACTTGAATAAAGTACATCTGACAAACTGACTGTCCGGTGTTATATGAAAGTGATCAGGCAGCTGATATACCTTTTTTTAGCACTCCCGGTAATGTGCACCACCTACACAGAGGCCTCCCACCATGTTTCCCAAGCTCTGCTGTCCCACCAGTGAGCCTAGGAATCTGCTGTTGCCAGGGAAGAAGCCATTGTATTTGTGAAATAAAAACATACCAACACCAATGTAGATGGTTATAAGTAATTTTTATGCCAAGCATAATTTTTTTCAAATGTTAAAAAGAATGCAAAAACGACTCAGGCATCAAAAGGGTTAATGATTTTCCAATATAATAATAATAATCCAATAAATCTCAGTGCCAGTTTCTGAGAGTGAACCTTGACAGAGATATAAAAGTTGGATAGCCACACAAAATCACTAACCTTGAATCTAGATGTAGCCAAAAGTTGGTTATCAGCAGAAGTTTTCTGTGAGGCAGACTCGTGCCCAAGGTTGTTATACACATATTTCCAAATGGTAGGAAAATGGGACACAGGTGTGTTCAACTCTGGAAATTAGAAGCTGTGAGAAGAAAAGGAGCAGGCTCTTGAGTGAAGGACATAAACACAGAATAAGGGTAAAACCCACATACAGTAAGGAATTGGTCCTCTTGTTAAAGTCAAATTTTGGCCATGGGAGGAAGAAAGCTCATATGAGTTGCCTGTCAGAGTTGCCTGGAGGAAGGCTTCAGGGGACTGATAGCTCTGCTCATTTTGCCCATTAGATTGGGGGTGCTATGTATACTACACATATAATAAAAAATGATATATAAAACTACAAATATGAACATTTTGCACTTTCTTCAATATTTCTAAAGGGAATTAAAATTTTACCATTATATTTGTATGATATAAAAATAATATAAAATCTGTATAAATATTTTATTTTCTTACGACCTATAGTTTATAAGTACATGAAGGCTACTTATATTTCTATCCTGACCAAACTGACCCTTTACGTTTTCTATAATGTTATCTCTGCTTAGTCTTTAGAGTGCAATAGGTTTAACTTGGTGCTTAAAAGTGTTACAGGCCTGAAAACAGACTGGGTTTCCTAAAGAATATCTGCAATTTGCCCTGTTGAAAAAGTTCCACCATCAGGAGAGAGAATATTAACAGAGTTTTGAGGGGCTCTCGCTTAACTCTATGTTGGGTCTTCTGTGTTTCAACCATTACTGTCCCCATTTTTCATCTCCTAATGATAAGTGGACTGATTGTTGCTGCACCATGTGCAGGCCAAAAAAATATTGCATCATGCGTGCCTCTAACACCATGGGTGGCAAATAAATATACTTTTTTCTTAGCTGAAAGGTTCATCCTGATAATTTATGGTGTTTCTACAGACTTTTCTGTTATTACTACTGTAATTAATGGTGTACCTTGGCTTGTCTTTTGACATTTCTGTGTATATTATAGTTAACCAGAGGATGCATTAGAACTGTGGACGTATGTAATTCTACTACAGAGCAGTAATATCATACACACTGTACATGATAGATTTGATACATAGCAGATTTCAATATTATAGCAATTTTTTAAGTACAGACCACAAAGCTGAACGGTGAACCTAAAGTGGCAGCACACTTTGGAACACTGTGGGGATGCTATTCATGGATATTTTATTTTTATACGGAGATCATTTCATTTCATGCAGATTTGTATCGAGCAAAACTTAAACTTATCTTAAAATTAACTTGAGTGGTCTTAAAAGTTTGTGTACTTTAGAGCATATTTCACAGAACTGAATTTTAAAGTTTGCAATATGTTTTGCTATATAATTTAAGGCCTACCTCACTATACTTTACAGTATGCAAGCGCAGGGCCATGTTTACCCGCATGGGGATGCACAGATGTTCCAACAAAAGCTAGGTTCCAGGTGCTATATACCCTAAACCCCCACTTAGGAGTATATATGCAACAAATGTACAAAGTTATAATCTCAGCTCAACTGTGCTGCTGACCAGTGGCATGGGATTAAATGCTGAATGGATGAAGACAACAGGTACTGACAGCGGTCAGGAGCTAATAAAAGCTTGGGCTGGAGAATGGAAGCAATGATCCATAGGCAATGTTCAATAAAAATGCTGTCATTGGCGGCGGTTCCCCATCCGGAGAGGGATCTGTGGATGTTCACACAGGAGCATATGGATGTACCCACTTTATGAAGTTACAGGCTGGATCTGAGCCACAGTAGTTATGCTTACTTGGGCTTATTGACGCCAGCCAGGCTTTCATTAACCCTTGGTTGCTACAGTTCCAATGGCTTATAGTTTCTAGTTTACTACATGCTCCATCCACTCATTTTGGGACCCACGATACCCTCCTCGTTAGCTACATTTGACGCTAGTGCATTTTTCCCTTTCTACAGCATTATACAGAATACTTTACTATAACGCTCCAGATGAAGCTGATTATGGCGAAACATGTCGAGCAATGTGAATGTTTATATTGTGAATAACTGAATACAGCATCAACTGATCTGGTTGAATGGCAGTCTCATCTTCTGTCACCCTTCATTAAGATCTTCTTGATGTGAAGTATTTACCTATATCTAGTTTTCAAAACCCTTTGTCATATATAGTCGGATATTCTGTAACTAAGCAAATATCAACTAGACTGCTACAACAATGTATTAGGGCCTTGTTTAAGGTCAACTTTTAGAATCTATTGTACTCCCTGGTTTTTATATGAGTCTATCAATAAAAATTGATTTTATAATTTTTGTGTGCCAAAAAATCCTTGCCACCCAATCCTTCCTTATCAAAGTTTGCAACATGTTTTGCTATATAATTTAAGGCCTACCTCACTATACTTTACAGTATGCAAGTGCAGGGCCATGTTTACCCGCATAGGGATGCACAGATGTTCCAACATCTAAGTTTCAGGTGCTATATACCGTAAACCCCCACTTAGGAGTATACTGTATATGCAACAAATGTACAAAGTTATAATATCAGCTTGACTGTGCTGCTGACCAGTGTCATGGAATTAAATGCTGAATGGATGAAGACAACAGGTACTGACAGCGGTCAGGAGCTAATAAAAGCTTGGGCTGGAGAATGGAAGCAATGATCCATAGGCAATGTTCAATAAAAATGCTGTCATTTTATTTATAAAATGTAAAAGGATGTATATTCCAGTTGACACAATTACTCATTACCACTGTGGCGTTGGATGTGATGAGGGCACTGGTGGATAAATGGGTCCTGGATAGGGTGAGCCATGAAGAGACGCTAATCACCATGCCCGTAAGGATGACAGTAGATGCAGGGGAATCCAATCTGGACCTCACCGACACGACTGGTTGCCATCACTGGGGTGCCTGGGTGGAAGCATGGTACCCAGAAGAGGAGAAGCCACTCTTACTCCCCCTGTTGCAGTGACAATGCGTTTCACGCTTATACATACAGGCAGTCCCATTCATTTCAAATGGGGCACAGGGATTGCATGGACATAGCTGCTGTGTCCAAATATTACATCTGTGTGGGTGTGGGTGCATTTCCCCAACCAATAAAAAAAAAAAAAACAAGCAGTAAACTCTTGCAGTGTGAAGGGGACCTCACTCCAGAGGTAACATTTTCTCCCACCCAGAGTTCAGTTTTAAATGTATAGAACTCTTAAATAACAACAATTACAATGTCAATAACATTGAAAAGAATTAGAAATAACCAGGACATTGAAGTGTTACAACTTTACAACATTGATTTTGACTGTGAAAATGCATTGCTAAATACAGCAAAAATACACATTTGCTAAAACAACGAATTTACTGTGGAAAACATATTACAGCATCTTGAAATGTACATTTCTTCACAGTTCTTTAATCTTCTGATATCCTTACTTGCTAAAATAAAAGCGTTCCAATCCAATTAGTGCCAGCCTCAGCACATAAATTACACAATAAAACACATATTATATAATGTTTGTTAAAGTAATAAAGAACTTAAAGTGGTTGTAAAGGCACAAGGTGTATGCATGCAGAAAAAAACCCTTCTGTGTGAAGCAGTCTCCCCAGACCCCCCTAATACTAACCTAAGCCCCCTCTCGATCCAGCTATGTCCACGAGAGCCTTGCCTCTCCAGGGACTCACACTCCTGATTAGCTTTTGGCAGGAGTGGGAGCCAATCACAGCCAGTAAAGCCAATCAGGAGAGGGAAGGGGCAGGGGGGAAATTGTGCCTGCTTGGGTGCCCCCATAGTAAGTTGCTTGCTGTGGGGGCACCCGGTAGGAGGGAGATGCCAGGAGCGCTGACGTGGGACCTGAGAAGAGGAGGATCGGGGCTGCTCTGTGCAAAACCATTGCACAGAGTAGGTAAGTATGATATGTTTGGCATTTTTAGAAAAACGAGAACCTAACATCTACATTCACTACATAATATAATCTCACTATAACTCTAGCTTACCTACAGAGCTTTCTCTGACAATAAAATGTTATTGATAAACTCATGGGATAATGAAATGATACAAACGAAGCACTGCTCTGCCTCAGAGGCCTTCTTCCAAGACTGCTAGTTTCCTGGCTGTTTATGTCTTTAAAGTGATTGTAATTTTTTTTTAAATTAAAACAATAAAAAGGCTTTTACTTGCCTGATCCGTGAAATAGTATTGCACAGAGCCGCTCTTTACCGCCTCTTCTCAGGTTCCCTGGCAGTGCTTGCTACTCCTCCTCTTCTGTGTGTACCCCCATAGCAAGCCACTTGCTATGGGGCAGACATGCGGGCCTGCTCCTGAGCCGGGCTGTGGGTGTCTAAAGATGCACACAGTGTGGCTCGGCCCCACCCCCTGCTCTCTGCTCACTGGATTTGACTGACAGCAGCAAGAGCCAGTTGCAAAGCCTGCAAGACCAGAAAGGAACAGAAAGAAGACCTGCAGACAGGGCCGGTGCTAGACTATTTACGCCCTAGGCAAGAACAGCTACATGCGCCCCCCCCCCCAAAAAAAAAAAAAGGGAAGGGGTTAAATACTCCTCTATGTCATACCCAGTGACCATGATCTGATGGTTCCTCCATGTTATGCTTTCATACCCAGTGACCCCCATATTCCTCCATGTCACAACCGGGGAACCTAATGTCCCTCCGTGTCACACCCGGGGACTTTGATGTTTTTCCATGTCACACCCTTGAACCCCAATATTCCTCCATGTCATGCTGTCATACCCACTGACCCTGATGTTCCTCCATGTCACACCCAGGGACCCCCGTGTTCCTCCATGTCATGCTGTCATACTCAGTGACCCCAATGTTCCTCTATGTCAGACCCTGATGTTTTTCCATGTCACAGTTGGGGACCCTGATGTTCCTCCGTGTCACACTTGGGGACCCCAATTCCTCATGGCACACCCGGTGACCCCTATTCTCCATGTCACACCTGGTGACTCTGATTCCCCATGGCACACCTGGTGACCCTGATTCCCTTTCATACCAGGGATGCTCCATGTAACACCCAGGGACCAGCTCAGTGCAGAGAGTCACTTCCTGCCTGGGGTTAAGGCCGTTCAGCTCCAGCTGAAGAGGATCATCATGCAGGCAACACTCTGGTGGGCTCCATTTATGCCTCTTGGGGCCCGTCCAACAGTAGTGGAAAGCCAGGGCCTGATAGTTCCGCCACTGCCCAAGACACTTGGCATCTTTCTCTGTCCCTTCTTCCTCCCCTACCGCCACCTCTCCCCTCAGCTCACAATAATCATTCATGATGGAGAGAGATTGCCAACTCCTGGCTGCGCTGAACAATAATAGCTGACAAAGTCGTGACGTGAAAGCATAAGACGCCACGCGTATAGGGGGCGGAGACTCGGACGGACGAGAGGCGACCCTCCAGCACGGCTCCCTACAGTGACAGCTATTATTGTTCAGCATGTACGGTCCGCACTAACCCTATTGTGCCCCTTATGTGAGTGCATTTTCAATTTCATTTTTAATAAAAGGATTGTAGCAGTGAGCACTTAGATCCTGTTATTATTTCTTTATCTGCATATATCCATGAATCCATGAGAGATATTGGTCCAGGAAGTGGCATCCATTGGATTGAGCTAATCCTGATAGAGGATTAATTGCCTGCATATCTTTTGAGTGAGGTGAGAGGCCATCTTGTGAGACACCTATCAAGCACCTTATATTTGTCTTCTCTCACGGCTTGACCTATTTATTGATTGGACTTTTTTATGCACCTTATCTTTGGAATGCACCTTATGGACACTTGAGATATTGCACCTTATGAGATTTATTAATTTTTATGATGCACATTGTCACTTTATTGGTTGTGTTATTCAGTATTCTTTTTATATAGTTTTTATATAGCGCTGTATTTATTTATTCAATATTTTAAAGGGATCCTGCTGCTATATAAAATGTTTTAAAGCAAGCCATACCTGAAAAAGAATACAGTACATAAACAACTGATGTGAGGTGCTGAGCTGTTGAAGTGATAATGTGCATGAAACAATACATATGTCAATACATGTGAAAAAGCTGCATAATACAAGCTCAATATAAATCAATAAAATATATATCTAGAGAACTTATATTAGTGTAATAGTTGAAAGGCCAAATACCATAAATGTGACTCAAAAGATGAATGAACTCAAATTGCATATATAAAAAATAAAATAAATAAAAATCTATAAAATGTGCATATACTTATGAACACAAAATGGTCTATAACAGGGATTCCCAAACTATGGCCCTCCAGTTGTTCAGGAACTACAATTCCCATCATGCCTAGTCACGTGTGTGAATGTCAGAGTTTTACAATGCCTCATGGGATGTGTAGTTCGGCAACAGCTGCAGGGCCGTAGTTTGGGAATCCCTGGTCTATAATATACCATCAATCAAAATGTGTCCTTCACCACGTGATGAACACTAATAAATTATAAAATGATTCAGAAAAAGGGGCAGCTGCCCCCTCCTTCCGGGACTCCGTTCTCCAGCTGAAAGACCCTTAGCACAAATAGGCTTCTGACATTTATACAATATCCCATCATGCACTGAGGCACTTTCCTCTGCCAATCACCAGGGCTGTACTAAATGCCTGTGCACTTATTCATCAGATTTCCTCTCACTGTCCAATATGCCTCCCTATTGGACCAGTGGGAAACACTGCAGACAAATTGAGTTGCACCTGAGTACATTGAGCAGACCTCACTAGCAGATCCTGCTCTCTGGTAGGCAGAGAGCAATATAGATTTACCTGGAAATCCCTCTGGTAAGCATAAAGGATCCAAAACTATACTCTCTCCCTCTAGCACCTACCTAGGAGGGTGCTACAGAAACCACAGTATTCTTCACTAGTACTGCATCCAACTCCCCAGAAGCACAGTGCCATCTTTGTTTAGGCATTATCTAGGAGGGTCAGCATCTATTTCCTGGACTGAAATCCTAGCTCAGAGTTGACACTGATGCCCATGCAGTTTGTGGCTGCACATGTCTGCCACCGATTAGTTCCTGCCACTACCTGTCAGCTTGTGACTTACAAAAAAGTTACAGGGTTGCCATCTGATAACTGGTAGAGAGGAGACTGAGGAAATGCTTCCTCTTGCTTGCAGAAGACCAATAATAAGCCTAGGCAAAGGACTAGAGCTGAAGGACTACATTTTATAAGGTGCAGTCTTTTTGAAAAATTATACGGTTGGGGCTCATTTACATGAGCAGCACCCCCTACTAGTACAGCAGCGACTGCCAAAAAACTGTCAAAAAAACAAGCTGTTGTAAAATTTTTATACACTATGGCTGCAACTGCCACACTGTGTACTAACTAACTAGAGGATTTCAATTGCGAGGCATGACTACAAGCACTAAATTTAGTATCCCTGGAGAAGAGATGCTTGAGAGGAGATATGATAGTGATTTACAAATACCTCAATGGTAAGAAAAATAAATTCAGCCTTAGGGAGTGTAAGAGGGCACGGGGCCACACAATGAAATTGGAGGAGAAGCGGTTTAACCTTAAGCTGCACAGGGGGGTTTTACTGTCAGGGCGATAAGGATGTGGAACTCTCTTCCACAATTTGTGGTGTCAGTGGGAAGTATTGATATTTTGAAATTTGATTTCAAATGAAGTATTTGATATTATTGAAATTTTTTGAAAAGACTCTTGAACATGCATCTTAGTGAACACAACATACAGGGATAAGGGAAATGATTATTGACACTGACACAGATACACCTACACAGGTTGAACTGGATGGACTATTGTCTTTATTCAACCTTACCTACAGTATTATGTAACTATGTATGTAACATGGCAGGAGCTTGGTTGAGATGGCAAAACCATGATTCAACCACCTATTTTTACTACCCCCCGACCACTCGTGTAAATAAGGCCCTTTTTTATGTATTGTGACATCTCGTGAATTTATTCATGTAGCCTTGTAACATCACTGAAAGGTTAACTTTAAAGTGGACCTTCACCCTAAAAGTTATGTTATGTTGCTCTGCCCCTCCCCCCTCCCTCTCTTACAATTGGACATATACAGTCCATATATGTTTTTTTTTTTTTAACTAATGTCTTTTATTTGTGCTGCAAAGCAGAGCTTCCAAATTTCTCACCTAGGCAAGAATAACTTTTTTCACTTGCACATGTGCAGAGGTGCTGCAGGTTTTTGGGTCCCAAGCAAAATGAGGCTATTAGGGAAGTCCCATGCCTTCGCTGTGTGTGAGAAATCCCCTGCGCATGCAGAGATGTGCCAGAATCTGAAAGCTGGGCAGAGCCCTTCGGCACCAATATGGCAGCACTGAAGCTGCCTGAGAGACAGACTGAAGGTCCACTTTAATATCTCATGGCTGTAACTGTTGTTTTGATATGTAGAGAGCTTCATGACCTGGCTTGGATCTTTTGGGAATAAATATTTTAGCTTGGTCATTGTGAATGCCAGCTATTGTTTCCTGAAAACATTTATTATAGAAAGACTAAAAGTTGGACAATACCCACCTAATGGCAAGGGACACACCATTAGACTATTTTTAAACTTTGAGAAAGAACCAAGTAGGAGACTAAAACATGTGTCCTACACACACCAGTGATTCACAGTAACCATACAACCACTTAGAAAGGCTTAAAATGCCGAACAAGATCAATGCAATATACTTTATATAATAATTGCAGATTTTAATATGGCGTAGAGTGCTGGAATTCTACAGACATTCCAGCAAAAGGTGATCCAGACACAGACTCATTGATTACATTTACTTGGGACACCTGGTTTAGATTAATTTGTAAACAAGATAAGCAAACCAAGGCTGCCGGCATCAAATCCTGTATGCTTCGACATACTTGCTGAGCACAATTCTGGCAGAGGGACAGCTAAGCAAGAAATTAAAACAAATGGGATAAAAATAAGGTACAGCTGTTCTAAAACAGACGTCTTGCTTGAATGCATTAGCTGTCTACATTTCCTTAGCATGTAATAGCCAATATATTAATTTATAATTAGTGTAATACTGTAAGGCTCAGCAAGTAGCTGTGTGCACCTCCAATAATTAATCAGCAGAGAAGCAGACATTAATGGCTGGCAGAGTTACTGCCTTTGGTAATTGGGTAGACTGAAAGATATTGGTATTCCATCGTAGAACCATAAGCTACTTTGTTGCACTTAACTTGAAAACTCAAAGAAAAAAATGTATTAGAGGTCTTTTTAAAAACAAATTGCAGAATGCATTGAAGGAAAATGCATAAGGAGATGCTTCTTAAATGTATCAAACCAATTATTAATCTCTTACTTTTAGAAATGTCCCAATGTATGTTTTTTAATGCTTGTTTTTATTTATCTTGGAAACACTGGTAATAGAAATAAGTGACCATTGCAAATTTTTAATTTCCCCTAAATGCTACCAAAATTTGGGAGATTTTGGAAAAAAATTACAATTTTGGCAAAATGTATTATATATGCACGAAGCACTTTTTATGGTATAAATTGTAGCGCTGCACTCTTTGATCCTATTTTGACATGCTTTACCAGAGTATTGTGCTGTGGCTTTTTTCTAGATTTAGGCCCTAGCGTGAAATATATTTTCTTTGTTTTTCAAAATGTATTATAGTTCATGGAAAAGGCAAATCAAATGACATGTTGATGGTTTTAAGGCTGCAATGGTATTTGAGCTTCTCCTTAAAGTGCTTGTAAACCCTCACATATACCCAGTGAAGTAAACAGCCTCAGATGATACACAGAGATGAGGCATTTCTCCCTACATACGTTTTACATGTATATCTGCTGTCTTCTGCTTTCTATATTCTTTAGAAAGTGCACATTGTGTTACAAATGTTTCTTCCTGTTTGAGCAGTGGGAGGGGAGTCTAGGCATACACTGTGTGTGAGCTGATTGGAGGAAAGGCAAACCACCGCCCGTCTACATAGGCAGAGGAAGAGGGAACTTGCAGAGCTGTACTGTCAATAGACTAAAGGCCCATACACACGAGTCGAAATTTGGCCGGGAATTTTCGTCCGACGACCGATCTGCCGATTTTCAGCTTGTTAGTATGATGCTTCCGACAACCGACTCCGACTTTTCGGCCAAAAAAAATCTGATGTGCAGGCTATAAAATGTTTGTCCTCTGTCCAAACACGTCCGATTTTCGTGCAGTCGGTACAGATTTCAACAGGGAAAAATCTTATGAGCAAGACTGGGCATGCTCAGAGAAGAAAGAACACAAAGAAAGCAAACCAACACATGACATCACTTCTGAAGTAGAATTTTGTCGTGCAAGAAAATTCGTGGGCAGTCTAGAGCACATTCCAACCAACAAAACACCACTCTGGACAAAAGACGGACGACCGGTCGGCGGAAATTCATTGCGTGTGTACTAGGCTTAACTCTCTGCTTATCTGTCTCCAAGTCCCTTTCCTGACACAAATTTTCAGCTGCTACTTTCTCCTGTGTCTGAGATTTTGTCAGAAGTTATCATGCTAATAACAGAGGAACGGAGCAGCAGAAAGACACGAGATGTAGGGCTTTGCAGAGAGATAGGTAAACACTGCAGATAAATGTGCCCAAGTCAGATTTCATGAATGGGGTTTACATCCACTTTAGGTTTCTGGAAACTCCCTGTAACTGGAGCTGTTCTTGTATCATAAAATGGGACCTCCACTTTTTCAAAGTGACAATACACAATGATCAAATATAAATGAAAAATAAAACAAGATACAGAATAAAATGTAAATGTTTTATTACATCGGTTAAAAGTATTTCAAAAAGAAAAAAAAGAATAAGGCCTTGTTTTTGGGTGGGTTTTCTCCCTCCACTGAACTTTTTGTGCAGATTTATGAACATTGAAGTCACTACTCTTTGGATTGAGACATATGATATTTAACATATTGGTAAAATGCCCTTCACCAATCCTCATTTCTTATATGAACATGTTATGCTGTTTGTAATTTTTTGGATTTTAAATTTTCAAATATTTAACACAATGTTTATTCATGAGTATTCTCTGTGTATATTTATTTGTGTACCTTGATTTATTTGTTTGTTTAGGTATGGTAACATATATCCCCTGAAGAAGCCTAATACTTGGCAAAACATGTCGGGATTATTGGGATTATCATTCCACGATTACCTCCTACTATAGATCATGTCTGTACATATCTAAGATGATATGATCCATTGCGCTTTTAACCACTTGCCGACCGCCGCAAGTACATATACTGCGGCGGTCAGCCCCGTGCAGGCAAAGTGACGTATGGGTACGTCACTCGCCTGCGAGCCAATAGGGGGCAAGCGCGCGCCGCCGGAGGCGCACTCCCGCCCCAGCTCGTTTACTGTGGTCCCGGCGCGTGTGACTGGCGGACCTGATGTCCGCCGGTCACTCGTGATCGTCCGTTACAGAGGGAGAAAAGCAGGTGGCTAATGTAAACAAAGCTGCCTGTCATTCTCCCTTGTGTAACAGCAGAGATCATATGGTCCTGCTATATAGGATCGTAGATCTCTGCTGTTACATGAAAAGCCACATCCCTGCACAGTAAGAAGCACGCCCCTAGGGACACACTTAGCCACTGCATCACCAATAAAGTTAACCCCTTCCCTGCCAGTGTCATTTTTACAGTAACAGTGCATATGTATAGCACTGATTACTGTAGTAATGTCACTGGTTCCCCCAAAAGTGTCAAAAATGTCAGTCAAGGGTCCGATCTGTCCGCTGCAATGTCGCAGTCCCGCAAAAAAAATCGCAGATCGCCGCTATTACTCGTTAAAAAAAAAAACAATAAAAATTACAAAAATCTTTCCCTTAGTTAGTAAACACAATAACTTTTGCACAAACCAATCAAAATACGCTTATTTCGATTTTTTTTACCAAACATATGTAGCAGAAAACAAATTGGACAAAAATTATAAAAAAATGTTGATTTTCACATTTTTTTTTGGGGAATTTCATATAAAAATTTTTTAAAATATTGTTATTTTTGCAAAATTGTCGCTGTTTTTTTGTTTATAGCGCATGATCAAAAAATTGCACAGGTGATCAAATACCACCTAAAGAAAGCTCTGTTTGTTGGAAAAAAAGGACGTCAATTTCATTTGGGTACATCATCGCATGACCGCGCAATCGTCCGTTAAAGTCACGCAGTGCCGAATCGCAAAATACCCCCTGGTCAGGAAGGGGGTAAAATCTTCCGGGCTTAAGTTAATGCATTTTATATGTTTTTTCCATTTATTTTTTGGTCCCTTATTCTTTTTGATATACTTTTAACCGATGTAATAAAACATTTACATTTTTTGAAAGTTTGACACAGAAAAAATACAGCACCTTAAAAATCCCTGCTCTATTAGGTTGGGGATCCCCTCAGGCCATTTGCTCTTGTACATAACTAAAAAATAAAAAAGGGAAAAAATACAAGAAGAAAGCTAAACAAACTAAATTAAATTATCCCAAATGTACCCCAGCCAATCCAAACTCTCTCTTAACAATGAAAAAAAGAATAGTTCTTTTTTTCTTTTAAGCAAATTTTTGTCTGAGCAACTTAATGAGTGAAATTGGTAATTTTGCAGCAAAATTGATTTACCAAAGCTCAGGATCATTCATTTGCCATTCTTTATATCTTTATTTTATTTAAATCCAAAACTGCTACTGTTTGTGTTTCTTTTACTCTTTCAATTAATCTGTGTTTGTGCTTTCACTAGCAAGCTCCACTGACTGTGCATGTGGGCCATCTGGCTACTTCTGTATGTGTGTCTACCAGAGACACTGTTTTAATACGGTGACTCTAGATGTGATTTCTCACTGAATATTTGCTCAGCACTGCTCAGCCAAAATTACAGCATGCAGTATCCAGGTTTTGTCCAGCACAGAGTAAAATGTCAATGAATACTGACATCTAAACTAACCATACAGAGCATCCATCTCTGTGGTGAAGGAGAAAATTTCATACACTAATGCTGCAAATAGTAAATGTAAAAGTGTTCAGTCATCCCTGGGTACAGTGTCTGAGAGTTTTAACAGGTTTATTATGTTGGTTGGAATGAATTTCCTCAATTAAGAATAACATATCCATTCTGAAAGACTCATTTGTGAAAGAGAAATTTCAAACAAACAATTAAATACAGAGCAAAAATTCTGTGTACAGTTTTACCTACCAAAGATTTTGTAATTCTGTCAGCCAGTCTTGTGATTTAAAAAGACACCGTCACCTTGCCTGTGCAGGGCAAAGTAACAGTTTCTCTGCACAGGGCCCCAATGACCCCCCTTCCCCATACTCACCAGCAGAGTTGTATAAAGTACTCAAAACCCATACTTGAGTAAAAGTACAAGTGCTCGATCAAAGAGTGACTTGAGTAGAAGTGGAAGTGCTCGATCAAAAAGTGACTTGAGTAGAAGTACTAAAGTATTCAACATTTTTTGTACTTAAGTATTGCAAGTAGTTTTTTTTTTAATTTTGCTACTCAAGTACTGAAAGTAAAAGTACCAGTAGTTTTTTTAAAAAAAATTGCTACTCAAGTACTGAAAGTAAAAGTACAAGTACTGTGTTATGTAGTTATTAAAGAAAGAAGTCAAAAGTTTATTAAAGTTAAAGGTATTAAAGTTAAAGTTATTAAAGTTAAAGTTATTAAAGAAGGAAGTCAAAAGTACACATGACATTATACACATTTTTTTGAACTTCATGAAACCTGCCATCTACTGTTCTGGCAGTGGTAATTTTTATAATTGTAACGAGTAACTATGCAGCACAAAAAAAAAAATATCAGAGTAAAAGTATTGAAATCATCGAAAAAATGTAGTGAAGTGAAAGTGGAAGTAGGAGAAAAAAATTCTACTCTAGGAAAGTACAGATACCGCCTTTCGGTACTTAAGTACAGTAGTGAAGTAATTCTACTTAGTTACTATACATCTCTGCTCACCAGGCCAGTGCTCCCCTGCTGCTCCTTCCATCCCTGCATCCAGAACTAAATTTGGGATTTTTGGGGATAACAACATTCCTTTGGTCACAGTGTCCAGACAAGGTCATCCAGTGCTCATGAATATTTTCTGCATGTGGCTATTCCTGATGCATTTGTTTATTAAAATGAATATCCATATTTCTAATCTGAATCAGAGGAGTGCACTCCTGTGACCCACGGTCAACTTATAGCAGGCTGTTACACCTTATCAGCTGACATCACAGAGCCGTTCCAGGCTCTGGAACGATCCTAACTATATTGTCAGCATCCACTCAGCTGCCGGATTGACAGCTGGCTTCAGCTCAAAGTGCGGGGCTGAGACCTAAAGCCAGCTGCACCCATCCCTCCCCAGCCTGGGGCTCCAGTGAGTGCTGAAGGGGAAGAGCAGAGAGCAGTGACTGCTCTACTCCACGAGGTGACAAACAACTAAACAATCAGCAGTCGTGTAATCTCTCAGTTCTCTGTCTTAGTGCCGATGTGGAACATCCGCAGAATCATACTGATAATGCAGCATAGAGGTAAGTATAGATGGATTTTTTTTTTATCTACCCCAAACTTCTCCTTTAATTCATCTGTGAATGTATGGTGAATGTCACATTCACTGCTTTTTAAATATACACATACCTTATTAAACCTCATAGAAATGCATGTTACAAATGCAGCATTATTTAGATATTTAACCACTTCTGGACCGGAAGGTTTTACCCCCTTAATGACCAGGCCATTTTTTGTGATATGGCAGTGCGTTACTTTACCCACTTCAGCTCCGGAAGGTTTTACCCCCTTAATGACAAGACCATTTTTTCTGATTCGGCACTGCGTTATTTTAACTAACAATTGCGTGGTCGTGCGATGCTGTACCCAAATAAAATTGATGTCCTTTTTTCTCCCACAAATAGAGCTTTCTTTGGTGGTATTTGGTCACCCCTGCGGTTTATAGATTTTGCGCTATAAACAAAAAAGGAGCGACAATTCTGAAAAAAAAACAATATTTTTTACTTTCTGCTATAAACCCCCCCCCCCCCCCCAAAAAAAAATAAAAATAAAAATCTATTTTTTTCATTATTTAGGCCAGGGGTGGGGAACCTTTTTTTTCTGCCAAGGGCCATTTGGGTATTTATAAAACCATTCGTTCGGGGGCCGTACAAAACAAAATTATCACCTTAAAAATTAGCCTGTTATATTTGGTCAAACATTTAATTATCTCACCCCTAATGTGATGGCTGCAACTGCTTCTCTTTGGTGAAGTGTGTGATGTTAGCTGGTATTGATGATGTTGCTACTCGCAACAGGTTTTCCAGGTTTGCATCGGTCAGTCTGGAGCGCAGACGATTTTTTTGTGGTGGTAAGTTTTGAAAAGAACTGCTGGCAGGTACTGCTAGTGGGTATAGCTGGCTGGTACTGCTGGTGGGTACAGCTGGCTGGTACTGCTGTGGGTACTGCTGGCTCAGGCTGGTACTGCTGGCTTGTACTGTGCTGTGAGTACTGCTGGATGGTACTGCTGGCTCAGGCTGATACTGCTGTGGGTACTGCTGACTCAGGCTGGTACTGTGCTGTAGGTACTGCTGGCTGGTACTGCTGTGGATACTGCTGGCTCAGGCTGGTACTGATGGCTGGTACTGTGCTGTGGGTACTGCTGGCTGGTACTGCTGGCTCAGGCGGGTACTGCTGTGGGTACTGCTGGCTCAGGCTGGTACTGCTAGCATGTACTGCTGGCTGGTATTGCTGTGGGTACTGCTGGCTGGTACTGTGCTGTAGGTACTGCTGGCTGGTACTGTGTTGTAGGTACTGCTGGCTGGTACTGTTGTATGTACTGCTGACTCTGGTTGGTACTGCTGGCTCTGGCTGATACTGCTGGCTCTGGCTAGTACTGCTGGTTCTGCTGTGGGTACTGCTGGTTCTGGCTGGTACTGTTGTGTGTACTGCTGGTACTGCTGTGAGTACTGCTGGCTCTGGCTGGTACTGCTGGTACTGCTGGCTCTGGCTGGTACTGCTGTGTGTGCTGCTGGCGGGAAATGCTGGCTAGGAGAAGTGTAGCAGAGCCATGCTGGAGGAAGAGGTGATGTTTTCTGTATTGGTCACAGGCGGAGGGCATTTGATATCACTCCGCCTGTGACTCACTCAGACTGTCATAACGGAGCAGGAACTATATAAGCATCGGCTCCATTCTGACTGATCAGCTGAGAGACACAGACTCAGCTGCATGGGGGGCCAGACCAGGTGACTTCGGGGGCCGCATACAGCCCCCGAACCATAGGTTCCCCACCCCTGATTTAGGCCAATATGTATTTTGCTACATAATTTTGGCCAAAAAATCCCAATAAGTGTGTATTGATTGGTTTGCAGTTGCACAAAAGTTGTAGTGCCTACAAACCAGGGGAAAGATTTATGTAATTTTTATTTATGTATTTATTTTTTACTAGTAATGGCGGCGATCAGCGATTTTTAGCAGGACTGCGACATTGCGGCGGACAGATCGGACACCTAACTGAAATTTTTGACATTTTTGGGGGGACCAGTGACATTACTACAGTAATCACTGCTAGAAATATGCACTGTTACTGTAATAATGACACTGGCAGGGAAGGGGTTAACACCAGGGGCGATCAATGGGTTAAATGTGTCCCTAGGGGGTGCTTTCTAACTGTGTGGGGGATGAGCTTGCTGAATGAACACAGAGACCTGTGTTCCAAAATAGGAGGAACACAGGATCCTTGTGTTCATTACTGACAGAACAGGGTTTACAATGACAGACCGCCGTTCTGTCTCCACAGGGAGCGATCGCAGGTGCCCAGGGGACATCGTGGACGCCGGACCCACTGATTGGCTCCCCCTGTGGCCACTCAGAGTGTGCGCGCCTCCGGTGGTGTGCCCACACCCCCACTAGCGGTCCCACAAAGCGACGTACAGGTACGTCGTTTCGCGGGACAGAGTAGTTTTACTGCGGCTGGTCGGCAAGCGGGTAATGCACACTGCAAACTGGGACTCCATCGTAAGCACTAAACATGAGTGTACACCTTAACGCAAGGGTAACACGCTCACTAAAGCCTTGTACACACGATCAGATTATCGGACAAATTATCTCTAGTTTTTTGTTGCATGCTAGTCCCATATTGAAAGTGAAGAAGTTACTTTCATACGAAAATTCTCGAATGACAGAATTCAACTTCAAAAGTGATGTCATGTGTTGAATTGTTTTGTATGTATTCTTTCTTTTGTGAGCATGCCTTGTCTTGGTCTTGCTCTTACAATTTATTTGGATGAAAACTGTACTAATTTAACGAAAATCAGACGTTATGGTCACGTAACGTTAAATATATAGCCTGCACCTTCAGATTCATAATCGGCTGTGGAAACCACTATACTAACAATCCAAAAATCGTCAGATCTTTTGTCGGACAAAACTTTACTTCCGATTTTCTTATCGCGCGTAGGGGCCTTTGATATGCATACGTCTGCGTGCAAGCATGCCATCTATCTTCATAGAAATTCTGTCTGCTCTAGTACATAAAGCCCTTTAGAATAAACAGTAAATTATAATAAGAAACTTTGAATTACAACACCCAGGAGCCAAGCCAATCAACACACTAAAAATAGCAAAAATGTAATAATTTAAAAAAAAAAAAAAAAGCGCCTGCACCGGTACTGACGAGGGGGGCCGGTGCAGGCGCATTGATTCCTGGGAGCGATGACATTCAGCTCCCAGGAATCAATGCAAGCAGGAAGAGACGGCCTGGGCTGCGGCTGCAGAGGGAGGAAGTGGAAGAAAGGTAGGTATATTTTCTTCAATAACAAAGTTAAAAAAATAAATAAATCGGGACTATCCATTTCTTCTTCAGGTATTTGTCAGCAAGTAGATGGCCCAAAGTGGTTTTTGAGGCCGGACATCCACTTTAACTTCTTTTGAGTCATGGATACCTTTAAAAATCTGAGCACATTTATGGACCCCATCCCCAGAAAAATTCATATAAAAACATTTGCATGCAATGAATATATACTTTATTTTATTATTTGGTTGCCTCATATATATATGACACACACAAGGTTTAAATAAAGTAAACAATCTTAACCAAAAACTCCTATTATTGAATGGCACAAGATGATGGTTGTGCAGAGATGATACAAATGTAATTGGTAAACATGGACCAACAACGAGTCAAGAGATGCTTAGCAGTTGGCAATATAAGCAATGGCAGGATGTGTTTTTGAAATTTCTTTCAATAGGAAACCATTGATTGGGACATGGGGCTGTGTCGTGAATTTAAATGTTTTTTTTTATCTGACACTCATGGACCCCCTGAAACCCATCCATGGACCACTTAGGGATCCATGGATCCTAGCTTAAGAACCCCTGCACTAGACTCTCCAATGTTGAACACATTTCGCTAGTCTTTCACGTAGCTTTCTCACTCCTAATGCATGACAGGAACATACCTCAGCATGCTCCATTAACCAGTACATTTGTGACATTCATTAGAAAGCTACAAAGAGAAAAGACTAAACATCTCTTCTATTACAGAACGAGTCCAGTTGAATTGGAACTAACTCTTTCTAGCTATACCATTAACTCCCTGAATAAATGAAAACCTTCATAAATATGCAAGTTGCCATTGCTACTTGAATAATTTGCCACTACACTACACTACTAAGTCAAATTCGACACAGAGAGCAGAGTTGAGCGGACACCTGGATGTCCGTGTTCGGCGGGTTCGGCCGAACTTGATAAAAAAGTCCGGGTCCGTGACCCGGACTTTTTCCGAACTTTACCCGGACACCGAACCTCATTGAAGTCAATGGGGACCCGAACTTTCAGGCAATAAAATGGCTCTTAAAAAAAACAATGGAAAGGGCTAGAGTGCTGCAAATGGCAGCAAAATGTAGTTAAGAGCATGGCAAGTGCTCTGCAAACAAATGTGGATAGGGAAATAACTTAAAACAACAAAACAAACAGAAAAATAAAACAATTTTCTTCATCTGTGAAGGACGAGGCCCATATGGAGTAGTAGGGAGGTTGAGGTGGCGGTGGATGTGGCGGTGTAGGTGGAAGCGGCGGTGGAGGGGGACGAGGTAGCCAACACTGCTTTTTTTTAGTCATTTTAAATTAGGGTACACCCCAAAAGAGTGATAAAGATCAAAAATATAACAATGGCTGGGTAAGGTCGGTATCCATCTCTATTCTGCACAAGGTACGGAAAAGTCCTGTGGGATCCATGCCTGGTTCATTTTAATGAACATGAGCTTGTCCACATTGTCTCTGGACAGGCGGCTGCGCTTGTCTGTGATAACGCCCCCAGCCGTGCTAAATACACGTTCAGATAATACACTGGCTGCAGGGTACACCAGCACCTCCAAGGCGTAAAGGGCAAGCTCAGGCCATGTGCCCAATTTGGAGACCCAGAAGTTGAAGGGGGCAGACCCGTCATTCACTACATGTAAGTGTGTACACACATACTGCTCCATCATGTTGGTGAAATGCTGCCTCCTGCTAAGACGTTCCATATGAGCTGCTGGTGCTGCTGTTTGTTGTGGCGTGCTGACAAAGCTTTTCCACATTTTGGCCATGCTAACCCTGCCTTCTGAGGTGCTGGCAGTGCCCTGGTTGCGTTGGCGACCTCTTCCTCCTCCTCTGCCTTGGCCTTGTGCTTCCACTGTGGCCCCGCTGTCACGTGGGAATGCCAGCAGCATCGCGTCTACCAGCGTGCGCTTGTACTCGCACATCTTGCGATCACGCTCCAGTGAGTGAATTAAGGACGGTACGTTGTCCTTGTAACGGGGATCCAGCAGCGTGGCCACCCAGTAATCAGCACAAGTTAGAATGTGGGCAACTCGGCGGTCGTTATGGAGACACTGCAGCATGTAATCTCTCATGTGTGCCAGGCTGCCCAGAGGCAACGAAAGGCTGTCCTCTGTGGGAGGTGTATCGTCTGTGTCCTCTGTATCCCCCCAGCCACGCACCAGTGATGGCTATGAGCTGGCCTGGGTGCCACCCTGCTGTGAACATGGTTCCATCTCCTCCTCCATCTCCTCCTCCTCCTCATCCTCCAGAACTGTGCCCCTGCTGGACAATTGTGTACCTGGCGTTTGTGGGTGCAGGAACCCACCCTCGGAGCCACTTGTGAATGACTGCCCTGAAAGCCTTGGAAATGATCCCTCTTCCTCTTCCTCCTCCTCCTCCTCCTGTGCCACATCCTCTTCCATCATCGCCTGAATCGTTTTTTGAAGGAGGCATAGAAGTGGAATAGTTAAGCTGACAACGGCGTCGTCGGCACTGGCCATGTTGGTGGAGTACTCAAAACAGCGCAAGGTGGTGAAGTGGTGCTGTTCCGCAGAGCGACTCACGTGTGCATGCTGCAGCTGAAACTCCACTATGGCCTGCTGCTGCTCGCACAGTCTTTCCAACATGTGCAAGGTGGAGTTCCACCTTGTGGGCACATCACATATGAGGCGGTGAGCGGGAAGGCCGAAGTTACGCTGCATCGCTGACAGGCGAGCAGTAGCAGGGTGAGAACGCCGAAAGTGCGCACATACGGCCCGCACTTTCTGCAGCAGCTCTGACATATTGGGGTAATTTTTAAGGAACCTCTGCACCACCAAATTCAGCACTTGCGCCAGGCAAAGGATGTGCGTCAAACCGGCTAGGCCCAGAGCTGCTATGAGATTTCACCTGTTATCGCACACCACCAGGCCGCTGGCAGCAACCACTCATCGGTCTGCTGTTCCATGCTCCTCCACAACTCCTGCGCGGTGTGTGGTTTTTCCCCCAAACAGGCAAGTTTTAAAACTGCCTGCTGTTGTTTACCCCTGGCTGTGCTGAAGTTGGTGGTGAAGGTGTTACGCTGACCGGATGAGGAGGCGGTAGAGGATGAGGAAGTGGAGTAGGAGGAGTTAGGAACAGGAGGCAAACTGAAGCGCCCTGCAATCCTCGGTGGTGGTAGAACATGCGCCAAATTGCTATCCGCCTCAGGCCCATCCACCACTGCATTTACCCAGTGTGCCATTAGGGAGATATAACACCCCTGACAGTGCTTACTGGTCCACGTATCGGTAGTTAGGTGGACCTTGGCACAGATGGCGTTGCGCAGTGCACACCTGATTTTTTTCCCCCACTTGGTTGTTCAGGGAAGGGATGGCTTGCCTGGAAAAGTAGTGGCGGCTGGGCACGACGTACTGTGGGACAGCCACCGACATAAGGCTTTTAAAACTGTGCGTCTCCACCAGACGGAATGACAGCATTTCAAAGGCCAATAATTTTGAAATGCTGGCATTCAGGGCCAGGGATCGCGGGTGGGTAGGGGGGTACTTCCTCTTCCTCTGAAGTGTTTGGGAGATGGAAAGCTGAACGCTTCCACGGGACATTGTGGAGATGGTTGCTGACCCAGGTGGTGGTGTTGTTGACAGATCATCTGTTTGCGGGGTGGCAAGTGTAGGTATCACTACAGAGGTGGATGAAGAGGCCGAGACTGCAGCAGAAGAGGAAGCAGGAGGAGCCAGAGACCTTTCTTGGTTTTGAAGGTGTCTACTCCACTGCAGCTCGTGCTTTGCACTTAGATGCCTGATCATGCAGGTTGTGCTCAGGTTGAAAAGGTTTATGCCTCGCTTCAGGCTCTGTGTCCTGTCATCAGCACATTGTCTGAAGAACTTCCTTGCTAGAGAACTCCTTTGAGCTGGCTTTGGTGCGCTCGGTCCCTTGCTGCGTTGGGCAGTAGCAGGCGTAGTGTCTAGGGCACGGCCGCTCCGCTTCTGCACCCTGCTCCCTCTTCTGCTGTGCTGGCGGCTCTGTACGACCACCGAATCTTCCTCCAAACAACTCAGGTCACCTGCATGACCTTCATTCCATGTGGGGTCGAGGACCTCATCGTCCTCCACATCATCTTCCACCTAGTCTTCACCCCTTCCCTCCTTGTCGGTCTCCACAATTCTGAGTGCCACAGCAGTTGGCACCTGCAATTCGTCATCATCAGAGACGTGCTGCGATGGTCCTTCCATGTACTCATCTTGAGAAATCAGTGGTTGGGCATCGCTGCACACAATCTCTTCCACTTCTGGGGCAGGGCTAGGTGGATGGCCCTGGGAAACCCTGCTGACAGAGTCATCAAAAAGAAGAAGAGACTGCTGCATGACTTGGGGCTCAGACTGCTTGCCTGATTTGCAAGGGGGTGAGGTGAAAGATGGTTGGATATCGGCTGCAGGTGCCAACTCTGACCTTTCTGCAGTAAACTGGGTGGGAGACAATGTGAAGGAACTGGAGGCACTGTCAGCAGCAAACCAATCTACTATCGATTCTACTTGTTCTTGCCTCAACACTTGTAGAGGCGCATGATGCCCTACCAAATACTGCTGCAGGTTCTGTCGCCTACTCACACTTGAGGAAGGTGTTTCACTTGTGCGTGTAGCTGGCACAGATCGACCACGTCCTCTCCTTGCAACAGGAGCTCTACCAGCAGCACCATGACCCAGGCCACGGCCCCTATTTGACGTTCTCCTCATATTTCTGTAATTTATGATCTTGCCCTAGAAAGGTGTTTATTGAATAGCGGAACAAAACAACAACAGTATCGCACGGGTGTATCTCACAGTCAAATATGCAAACTATGCCGCAAATTAATTTTTTTACCCCAAAAGGGTGTTTATTAAATAGCGGAATAGAAAAACAGTATACAAATACAACGGGTGTATTTCACAGTCAAATATGCAAAGTATGCCGTAAATGTATTTTTTTTTACCCCAAAAGGATGTTTATTAAATAGCGGAATAGAAAAACAGTATACAAATACAACAGGTGTATCTCACAGTCAAATATGCAAAGTATGCCGCAATTTAATTTTTTTTACCCCAAAAGGTTGTTTATTAAATAGCGGAATAGAAAAACAGTATACAAATACAACGGGTGTATCTCACAGTCAAATATGCAAAGTATGCCGCAATTTAATTTTTTTCACCCCAAAAGGGTGTATATTGAATAGCGGAATAGAAAAAAGGATATAAAATGGTGTATCTCACACGTACAAAAACAGACTAGGCCCCGATTACAATTTTTTGTACCCTAAATGCAGGATGAGGATGAGGAAGAGGAGTAGGAGGAGTTCGGAACAGGAGGAAAACTGAAGCGCCCTGCAATCCTCGGCGGTGGAAGGAGATGCGCCAAACAAATTTAAAAGGTGTATCTCACACGTACCGATACAGACTATGCCGCAATTTAATTTTTTTCACCCCAAAAGGGTGTATATTGAGTAGCGGAATAGAAAAAAGTATATAAAACGGTGTATCTCACACGTACAAAACACAGACTAGGCCCCGATTACAATTTTTTGTACCCTAAAGGGAGGATGAGGATGAGGAAGAGGAGTAGGAGGAGTTCGGAACAGGAGGCAAACTGAAGCGCCCTGCAATCTTCGGTGGTGGAAGGAGATGCGCCAAACAAATTTAAAAGGTGTATCTCACACGTACCGACACAGACTATGCCGTAATTTATTTTTTTTCACCCCAAAAGGGTGTATATTGAATAGCGGAACAGAAAACATTTTATAAAACGGTGTATCTCACACGTACAAACACAGACTAGGCCCCGATTACAATTTTTTGTACCCTAAAGGGAGGATGAGGATGAGGAGTAGGAGGAGTTCGGAACAGGAGGCAAACTGAAGTACCCTGCAATCCTCGGCA
Organism: Pelophylax lessonae; assembly: GCF_965119305.1. Taxonomy (NCBI): domain Eukaryota; kingdom Metazoa; phylum Chordata; class Amphibia; order Anura; family Ranidae; genus Pelophylax; species Pelophylax lessonae. The sequence goes on from NC_138769.1 coordinate 233,695,850, forward strand.
GTGGAAGATGCGCCCAAAAAATTTGAAAGGTGTATCCCACACGTACCGATACAGACTATGCCGCAATTTAATTTTTTTTACCCCAAAAGGGTGTATATTGAATAGCGGAATAGAAAAAAGTATATAAAAAGGTGTATCTCAGACATACAAACACAGACTAGGCCCCGATTACAATTTTTTGTACCCTAAAGGCAGGATGAAGATGAGGAAGAGGAGTAGGAGGAGTTCAGAACTGGAGGCAAACTGAAGCGCCCTGCAATCCTTGGCGGTGGAAGATGCGCCCAAAAAATGTGAAAGGTGTATCTCACACGTATCGATACAGACTATGCTGCAATTTAATTTTTTGTACCCCAAAAGGGTGTAGATTGAATAGCGGAATAGAAAATATGATATCAAAAGGTGTATCTCACACGTACAGACCCAGACTAGGCCCCGATTACAATTTTTTGTACCCTAAAGGCAGGATGAGGAGTAGGAGGAGTTCGGAACAGGAGGCAAACTGAAGCACCCTGCAATCCTCGGTGGTGGAAGATGCGCCCCAAAAATTTGGAAGGTGTATCTCACACGTACCGATACAGACTATGCCGCAATTTAATTCTTTTTACCCCAAAGGGTGTAGATTGAATAGCGGAATAGAAAACATTTTCATAAAACGGTGTATTTCACATGTACAAACACAGACTAGGCCCCGATTACAATTTTTTGTACCCTACAGGCAGGATGAGGAGTAGGAGGAGTTCGGAACAGGCAGGAGGCAAACTGAAGCACCCTGCAATCCTCGGCGGTGTAAGATGCGCCCAAAAAATTGGAAAGGTGTATTTCACACGTACCGATACAGACTATGCCGCAATTTAATTCTTTTTACCCCAAAGGGTGTAGATTGAATAGCGGAATAGAAAATATGATATCAAAAGGTGTATCTCACACGTACAGACCCAGACTAGGCCCCAATTACAATTTTTTGTACCCTAAAGGCAGGATGAGGAGAAGGAGGAGTTCGGAACAGGAGGCAAACTGAAGCACCCTGCAATCCTCGGTGGTGTAAGATGCGCCCCAAAAATTGGAAAGGTGTATCTCACACGTACCGATACAGACTATGCGGCAATTTAATTCTTTTTACCCCAAAGGGTGTCGATTGAATAGCGGAATAGAAAATTTGATATCAAAAGGTGTATCTCACACGTACAGACCCAGACTAGGCCCCGATTACAATTTTTTGTACCCTAAAGGCAGGATGAGGAGAAGGAGGAGTTCGGAACAGGAGGCAAACTGAAGCACCCTGCAATCCTCGGCGGTGGAAGATGCGCCCCAAAAATTTGGAAGGTGTATCTCACACGTACCGATACAGACTATGCCACAATTTAATTATTTTTACCCCAAAGGGTGTAGATTGAATAGCGGAATAGAAAAAAATTTATAAAATGGTGTATCTCACACGTACAAACACAGACTAGCCCCGATTAAAATTTTTTGTACCCTACAGGCAGGATGAGGAGAAAGGAGGAGTTCGGAACAGGAGGCAAACTGAAGCACCCTGCAATCCTCGGTGGTGGAAGATGCGCCCCAAAAATTTGGAAGGTGTATCTCACACGTACCGATACAGACTATGCCACAATTTAATTCTTTTTACCCCAAAAGGTGTAGATTGAATAGCGGAATAGAAAACATTTTATAAAACGGTATATCTCACACGTACAAACACATACTAGGCCCCGATTACAATTTTCTGTACCCTAAAGGCAGGATGAGGAGTAGGAGGAGTTCGGAAGAGGAGGCAAACTGAAGCACCCTGCAATCCTCGGCGGTGGAAGATGGGCCCCAAAAATTTGGAAGGTGTATCTCACACGTACCGATACAGACTATGCCGCAATTTAATTATTTTTACCCCAAAGAGTGTAGATTGAATAGCGGAATAGAAAATATGATATCAAATTGTGAACACAGCAGTGTCTTATGTTTTATGTCACGGTCAGCTCTGCAGCAGGCTATGAAGGGGAAAAAAAAAATTCCCCTTTAACTTTGTAATTTTTAAATAGCAGATTAGTACAGACTATGCCACAATTTAATTTTTTTTTAACCCAAAAGGGTGTATATTGAATAGTGGAATAGAAAAAAGTATATAAAATTGAAAATCACTCAATCACTCAATAAAAAAATTCCCCTTTAACTTAATTTTTAAATAGCAGATTAGAACAGCAATCTGTAGTAAAATATAGCTGAACGCTGCACACAACAGACTGATAAAAATAGATTTTTTTCTCCCTCCTCCTCCTCAGTGGGCTCAAGTGAGGGCAAAAAGATCGTTCACTGCACCACCCCCCACACAGCAAAATCGATGTAGACTGTCCCTGCCTAATCTCTCCAGCCTGTCCCTAAAATGCTCAAAAAGATTGTTCACTACACCGCCCCCCACACAGCAAAATCGATGTAGACTGTCCCTGCCTAATCTCTCCAGTCTGTCCCTAAAATGCTCAAATAACTTTCCCTGCCTACACTCCGACCTGTCCCTGCATTCTTTTCGGGCACAATTTTTCACTGTCTGTCCTTAATCAGCAGCCAGCACGTATGATGTGTGCTCTCTCCCTAAACTACAGCAGAATGACGCACCGTGCTGGGTCTCTCGAACTTATAAAGACATGGGTCACATGCTTCAGATGGCCAATCACAGCTACTAATACATTAGTAGGCATGGCTGGGATGGCTTAAGGCACACCAGTTAAACGCTTGTTGATTGGCTGTTAAAAGCCCGCCATTAAAAGCGCCCCATTACATACAAAACAGTAAAAAAAATTACCAAACACGGATTTTAAACCCGAACATACAGTAAAGTTTTCGGGTCCGGGTAGCAAAAATCCAATTATTCGGTACGAACCCGAATAATACAGTCCGTGTTCGCTCAACGCTAGTCATGAGACTCAGTAGTATGGCAAAAATTATTCTTTTTTTTTTTTTCATTCAGGATGGGACGGGTCAGCGAGGAGGATGACCGAGCCAAAGAGCTGACCGTGCAGGGATAAGTCTTGTGCCAGCCTGACTGATGTAACGATTATGGCACCGAGGCGGTTTAAAGTTTTTATTTTCTTTGTGTTTGTTGCCACCGACCTGCAACCAGTCATAAAATGGCAAACTGCTAAGTAAAGTCTTGTTAAAAGAAAACCTTCAGCCTTGGGAGCACAATTACTGAAGCTGATGGTGTATAAACAATGAAGTAGTTGCGGAGACTATGAGGTTATGTTTGGTGGGGAAAGAACTACTGGAAGCAGGAAATCCAGTCAGTGAGAAAATGAAATGTATGAATATGCAGCTTATAACTAACCAATGAATAAGATAAAGGTGGGGGATTTTGCAAGCATAACCAAAGCATGATGAGCAGAGTGGCAAAGACTGGGAGAAATACACTGGTGAATGGCTGAGGTCAGCTGAGAGATTAGCAAACACTGTGATAAGGACACCTCAGTTTCACAGATATTAACAAGCAGGAAGTCTGGACAGGGCTGACACTTGCAGGGATGCTGGTGAGATGCAATTGTATAATACACTCCAGTCACAAACGCGATTAAAGTTTCTGACATTCACATTGGACAATGGTGCTGATAGATTTGTCCATCCATGATTCCCTTCTCAAGAGGTGCTCCTGAGTCAGAATATCACGGACTTTTAGGGCGAAATCCTGACCATCTAGGTGGAAACGATAAGCGGTGGTGACGAGCGGGGAGCCTGGGCTTGAAGCCCGAGGATGAATTCCCCCCCGGCGCCGCCTACTCCACGAGGAGGCCGCGGACTGCCCCTGACAGGCGCTGGAGTGCGGAGAACATCCGCAGGAGGATGCAATGGGGGATTGCGTGCAGCTGGTGGTGCTGGAACAAAAGGGGGGGGGGGCGAGCCACCTCCTCTACCCCCCCTGACAGATGGATGGCCATGCGGATGCATGCGGAGAGCCGAGACCCGGTGGCTGGGGATGACGTCATCCCCGGGTGCCGCCTACTCCACGAGGGAGGCCGCGGACTGCCCCTGACAGACGGTGGAGTGCGGAGAACATCCGCAGAAGGAGGATGCAATGGGGGGGGGGATGGCGTGCATCTGGTTGTGCGGGTATGAAGAAGGGGGGGCGCCTCCCCCCCACCAGAAAGGATGGCCGAGCGGATGCATGCGGGGGGCCGAGAACCAATGGCTGGGGATGGTGTCATCCCCCTGGCGCTGTGTAACGCTCCGGCGTTTATTTAGTGAAATGGATATGCAGCTGCAGAATTTCCACTCAGTAGTCGTGCAGAGATGTGTTGAATCACCAAATCCAACTCTCCAGACTCATCATTGTGGCCCAGCCTGCCTCAGCATGCAAATATACAGGCACTCAGTTAAGATGATCCTGGAGTGATAGGTTGTATACGATAGTATAGAGGTGATGTGCTGAAAGGACAGGCGTGAGTAGTGATAGCAATGATAGGCACTCAATAGTAATGTTCAGGAGTGTTAGCAGATGGTGATAGATAGTATGCAGATAGGTTAGCAATCATGTACAATTAACAGGTGGTAGGGGACAGCAGATGAAGTGTACAGGAATTGCTAACTCAGTGCAAGGATATAGATGGTAGTGGACTCAAGAGCTAGCAATCTATGTAACAGTGCAAATGATAGAAATAGTAATGCATAGATAGCAACAGTCTTTAGTATACAAGAGTAGATAGTGCAAGTTGATAGGAAGGAATCCCCTGCGGGTGTAATGTTCTGGTACCTTTGGGTACCCTAATTACTCTTTCATAAGTGTATGCGCCCCACCATTCTCTTTTGGTAAGGTGCGCATACACCTTTAAGACTGATGCTGTCATCACTGAGCGCCGGACTGGATGGCTATTTAGATCGCCGGCTCTCACTCACATGTGTTCGTTCAAACTGCTTTGTGCCTTGATGCTAACCTGTCTTGAAGCTCACATGCTTGCAAGCATACTTCGCTGTCGGAACCACGCTGCGCTGATCCCTGTATCCCGCTACCGGATCATCCGCTCTTGCCGAACCTCTCCTCTGCTACATTGCTATTAGTGATATGTACCCCACAGGGGAAACCTCTATAACCTTTATACTAAAGCTTACTCTATCTAGCTCTGCATACTAAGGACTATTATTACATCTGCATTATCTAAGATTGCTAGCTCTTGAGCCTACTACCACCTGTTCTTGCACTGGGTTGATCTCTCTTGTATGTCCACCTGCTACTCTGTCATCTACTACCATACGTGATTGCTAAACCTATCTGCATCCCATCTGCTACTATCTTACTTTCAAGAACATTTCCTTTCAAGTGTCTGTCATCTACCATCTCTACCCAACCTGTCTCTTCAGCCTATCATCACTGTGTTACTATATACATAAGTCACTCTAGGAAACATCTTATTGAGTGTGTGTATTTACTTGCTGAATTGAGATCATCCACACATGATGAGTCATTGAGAGTTGGGAATGGTGTCTCAGCGTTTCTCTACATGACTACTGAAGTGGAATATTTCTGCAGCTGAAAATCCACATCATACGTAAAACGCAGGAGCGTTACAGATTGAACGAACCACAAATGGATTCAGCAGAAATAACCACTCAGATGACACAATTAAAACAGCAAGTAACTGCGTTAATACACGCGCTTGCTGAATTAAAAGAAGACAATCAGGCTCTGTCGCAGCAGGTAATTAGACTGACACAACTTACCTCTGCTCAGTCCCCTGAACCCAAAATAAATCCTCCTTTGGTATTTACAGGCGATCGCAAAAAAATTCGCGAATTTAAAAACGCATGTGAGTTACTTTTCTTGCTAAAACCCCGTACCTACCTTACTGATCACATTAAGGTTTGTACTATTATTTCTTACCTAACAGGCGATCCTCGGGCCTGGGCAGACTCTCTTTTTGAGAAAAACGACCAGCTTCTCAACTCCTATGCCCTGTTCCTAGCAGAACTCACTAGCCTATATGATGATCCCAATAGGCAGAGTACTGCCGATCTTCAATTAAGATCCTTGAAACAAGGTAGGAGACCTGTAGAAGACTTTGTCGCATAATTCAAGAGATGGACCCTTGATTCAGAATGGAATGATGCATCTCTGAAAACCCAATTTAGGCTTGGCCTATCAGAGGCCGTTAAAGACGAGCTCGCCCGAGCGGATCTGCCAAAAACCCTGGATGCATTGATACAACTCAGTATCACCATAGATAGAAGACTACGAGAAAGAAAGGCTGAGAAAATGGGAATGCCATTATCCAGTTCTTCTCGGATTTCGGCCGTTGACCCCGTTCCTATGGAGGTAGGAACCATACGCCCACCTCTATCAACTATGGAAAGAGCCAAAAGACGATCTGGTAATCTCTGCTTGTACTGTGCATCCCCGGATCACAAGATAAACGTCTGTCCCCTAGTCTACAAAAAGAAGGGTGAGTGTTCACATGTCCTCCTAGGGGAATTGACAACTTCAATCACTAACCCTTACCTTTCTGTTTGCTTAACATTACAGTGGGACCAGAACAGGATTACTACTAAGGCCATGATTGACACAGGATCTTGTGGAAATTATATTGACATACGTTTTGCTGCTTTAAATAAAGTTCCTATTATTTCTAAACTTAAACCTGTCTCAGTAAGTCTTATTAACGGTGTTCCTTTATCCTCTGGTCCGATCACTGATCAGACACAGGCACTCCTAGTCATTACTAACGGGTCTCATATGGAGACCACTACCTTTGATCTAATACCTTCACCCCACTTTCCCATTGTGTTGGGACTTCCCTGGTTGCACACACATCAACCAACTATAGATTGGAAGGAACGGACCCTGGCCTTCCTCTCTTGCTATTGCGAGGGTACGTGTAACCTCCCGTCTTTCGGGAAGATCCTGTCTGTGGTGACAGATGAGATTGCACCACTATGTTATCAGGATCTCTCTGAGGTTTTTCTTGAGAAAAATGCTCAAGCACTACCTCCCCATCGAGACTATGATTGTAGCATTGATCTACTCCCAAATAGCAAATTGCCGTTCGGTCATGTTTATCCTCTTTCACAGGATGAACTTTCCCATCTCAAAGACTATTTGGATGAGAATTTGAAGAAAGGTTTTATTAGACCTTCCACTTCTTCCACAGCAGCAGGACTCTTTTTTGTCCGCAATAAGGACTCAAGTCTCAGGCCTATCATCGACTATAGGCAATTGAATGCTATTACAATAAAAGATCGCTATCCTCTACCGCTTATCCCTGAGCTCATTGAGCAGGTGCGTGGAGCTACCTATTTTTCAAAATTGGATCTGAAAGGAGCATACAATCTCATTCGAATCCGTGCTGGACACGAGTGGAAGACTGCATTCAGAACCAGATACGGATTGTTCGAATATCTTGTAATGCCATTCGGGCTATGCAACGCCCCTGCAGTTTTTCAACGATTTATAAACGATATTTTCAGAGACTTACTAGATGTCTGTGTTGTGGTATATCTGGACGATATACTTATATATTCACGATCCCTGTCTGAACACATAAGACATGTAAGACTAGTATTATCGAGATTGCTTGCACACAACCTTTATGTGAAACTGAAAAAATGCTTGTTTCATAAAGAAGAGGTACTGTTTCTAGGCTACATCATATCCAAAACAGGAATCGAGATGGACATGAGTAAGATATCCTGCATTCAGGATTGGCCTACACCAACCACACGCAAGGCGCTACAGCGATTCCTTGGATTTTCGAATTTCTACAGGAAGTTCATCAGAAACTTCTCTGCCATTGTGAGACCCCTCACACAACTCACTAGCATTAAAAAAACACTCAAATGGTCAGATGAAGCAAATAAAGCTTTTCACCTGTTAAAGACAAGGTTTACTTCTGCTCCCATATTACGCCATCCAGACCCATCCCTCCAATACATTCTGGAAGTAGATGCGTCAAACATGGCAGTAGGGGCAATACTCTCCCAACGACCAACTCACACTTCACCACTTCATCCAGTCGCCTTTTTTTCTAAATCCCTAAGCAGTCCAGAGATAAATTACCCCGTGGGTGAAAAGAAACTGCTTGCTATAAAATTGGCTCTGGAGAATTGGCGACATCTACTCGAAGGCACCCAATTACCAATACTTATATACACGGACCATAAAAATCTCCAATATCTTCAGACTAACAAAACTCTCTCTCACCGACAGGTACGATGGTCACTATTCTTTCTAAGGTTTAACTTCCTAGTGACCTACACACCTGCAGATAAGAACAAAAAGGCGGATGCACTATCACGACTAACTGAAGAAAACTACTTCGAAATCCCTTCCGTTCCTATAATACCTCACAAACGCATTATTGGAGTTGTCCGTTCCTTGAAGGAAGAGGTTTTGCATGGTATAAGTTTGGATTCACCCCCACCACAACTAAATACTGATGCAGAAGGCTTCCTCTACTACAACGACAAACTTTACATACCATCTACCATACGCACCAAGATCTTGGAATTATCGCATGATGTGCCTATGGCAGGACATATGGGTATGACAAAGACTCTTAATCTGATTACCAGACAATTCTGGTGGCCTGACATGAAAACATCTATACAAAAATTCGTCTCTTCATGCAATGTCTGTGCCAGGTCCAAAATTGACACTACGAGACCATCCGGTCTACTATGCAGTCTACCAATACCCCAAACTCCATGGGAAGTTGTGTCCTTGGACTTTATAGTGGAATTGCCTCCTTCCAAAGGATTTAATACCATCTTAGTGTCAGTGGACCATCTGACAAAAATGGCACATTTCATTGCTATTCGCAGACTACCTTCGTCCAAACAAACGGCAGAACTCCTGATGAAACATGTCTTTAAGCTACATGGTATCCCAAAAACTCTTCTGTCTGACCGTGGATCACAATTTATTTCCAAGTTCTGGCAAGAACTATGTCACATACTACGGATCGAGCGGAAGCTCACTTCTCCTTACCATCCGCAAACCAACGGACAGACTGAAAGAGTCAACCAATGCATCGAGCAATATTTACGTTGTTACACTTCTTACCAACAGGATGATTGGGTGGATCTTCTCCCTCTGGCAGAATTTGCCTACAACAACGCAACCCACAGTACGACCAAGCAGAGTCCGTTCTACTTGAACTATGGGTTTCATCCCTTTATTCTTCCACCACGCATCCTTCCTTCAAATAACCCAGTAGCCTCAGACTATCTTACCCAAATAAAGGACTCTCTGGGTTTGCTTAATACTACCATTGCACATGCTCATAGTCAACAAAAGAAGTACTATGATCTTCGCAGAAGACCTTCTCCTCAGTACGCTATCGGGGACCTCGTTTGGCTCTCAACAAAAAATTTAAGACTGAAAATCCCTAGCAAAAAGCTTGGACCTCTGTTCTTGGGACCTTTACCAATCAATAAACTTATTGGAAAAGCTGCAGTACAGCTTACATTGCCAATAGACCTCAAAATACATCCCATTTTCCATGTGTCGCTACTGAAGCCCCATGTTCCTGACCAAGGAATAAGGCCTACTATCCCACCTCCTCCTCCTGTACAAGTTGAAGGTGGAGAAGAATATGAGATAAAAGAGATTCTGGATTCTCGTATCCACAGAGGAAGACTTCAGTACTTGGTTCGATGGAAGAACTATGGGCCCCAAGACGACACCTGGCTAAACACCTCTGACATACATGCCTCTAGATTAATCCGCAATTTTCATGCGAAGTACCCAGACAAACCAGCTCCAGAGGCCTTCAGGAGCCGGCCTTAAGGGGGGGGGGGTACTGTAATGTTCTGGTACCTTTGGGTACCCTAATTACTCTTTCATAAGTGTATGCGCCCCACCATTCTCTTTTGGTAAGGTGCGCATACACCTTTAAGACTGATGCTGCCATCACTGAGCGCCGGACTGGATGGCTATTTAGATCGCCGGCTCTCACTCACATGTGTTCGTTCAAACTGCTTTGTGCCTTGATGCTAACCTGTCTTGAAGCTCACATGCTTGCAAGCATACTTCGCTGTCGGAACCACGCTGCGCTGATCCCTGTATCCCGCTACCAGATCATCCGCTCTTGCCGAACCTCTCCTCTGCTACATTGCTATTAGTGATAAGTACCCCACAGGGGAAACCTCTATAACCTTTATACTAAAGCTTACACTATCTAGCTCTGCATACTAAGGACTATTACTACATCTGCATTATCTAAGATTGCTAGCTCTTGAGCCTACTACCACCTGTTCTTGCACTGGGTTGATCTCTCTTGTATGTCCACCTGCTACTCTGTCATCTACTACCATACGTGATTGCTAAACCTATCTGCATCCCATCTGCTACTATCTTACTTTCAAGAACATTTCCTTTCAAGTGTCTGTCATCTACCATCTCTACCCAACCTGTCTCTTCAGCCTATCATCACTGTGTTACTATATACATAAGTCACTCTAGGAAACATCTTATTGAGTGTGTGTATTTACTTGCTGAATTGAGATCATCCACACATGATGAGTCATTGAGAGTTGGGAATGGTGTCTCAGCGTTTCTCTACTACTGAACTACTGAAGTGGAATATTTCTGCAGCTGAAAATCCACATCATACGTAAAACGCAGGAGCGTTACAGTGGGGTACTTATCACTAGTTGGTTTTAAAGAGATGAGGGGTCCGGTAATGAGGAGAAGGATCGGTAGCGAGATACAGGATCCGTAGCGAGATACAGGAAATAGCTGGAGGCTTCGGCAGCGTCAGACAAGGCTGTGTAACAAGCGGTTTGTACGAACACCTTGTGAGTGAAAACCGGCGATTGAAATAGCCGCTCAGAGCGGCGCCTAGTGATGACGTCACGAGATTTAAAGGGACAGGTAGCTATATGCGGAAGAATTGGGCTGGAAGGGTACCGAAGGTACCAGAATCTTACAGTACCCCCCCCTTAAGGCCGGCTCCGGAAGGCCTATAGCACTGGTCTCTCCGGGTATTTGGAGTGGAACCTTCGTATAAGCCTGGGAGCGTGAACGTCAGAAGTATCCAACCAGGTGTCGTCTTGGGGTCCATAGTTTTTCCATCTTATGAGATATTGGAGTTTCCCTCTGTGGATACGAGAATCCAAAATCTCCTTAATCTCAAATTCTTCTCCGCCTTCAACTTGTACTGGAGGTGGAGGCGAGATGGTAGGTCTTATTCCTTGGTTGGGAACATGTGGTTTCAGTAGCGACACGTGAAAGATGGGGTGTATTTTAAGATCTGCCGGTAAGGTGAGTTGAACTGCAGCTCTCCCAATGAGCTTCTCAATTGGGAAAGGTCCTAGAAACAAAGGCCCAAGCTTTTTACTGGGGATCTTTAACCTTAAGTTTTTCGTAGATAGCCAAACGAGATCCCCAATAGCATATTGAGGAGAAGGTCTTCTACGGAGGTCGTAGTACCTTTTTTGTTGGCTATGGGCATGTGAGATGGTGGTGTTAAGTAAACCCAGAGAGTCTTTTATTTGGGTAAGATAGTCAGAGGCTACTGGGTTACTTGATGGCAGGATGCGTGGTGGAAGAAGTGTGGGATGAAACCCATAGTTTAGGTAGAATGGACTTTGCTTAGTAGTACTGTGGGTTGCGTTATTGTAAGCAAATTCTGCCAGAGGGAGGAGGTCCACCCAATCATCCTGTAGGTATGAGGTGTAGCAACGCAAATATTGTTCAATGCACTGGTTGACTCTTTCAGTTTGTCCATTGGTCTGAGGGTGGTAGGGAGAAGTAAGTTTTCGCTCAATTCGTAGTATATGACATAGAGCTTGCCAAAACTTGGAGATGAACTGTGAACCTCGGTCAGATAAAAGAGTCTTTGGAATTCCATGTAGCTTGAACACATGTTTCACTAGTAATTCCGCTGTTTCCTTAGATGAAGGTAGTCTGCGAATAGAAATGAAATGTGCCATCTTTGTCAGATGGTCCACTGACACTAGAATGGTAGTAAATCCTTTGGAAGGTGGTAATTCTACTATAAAGTCTAAGGACACAACTTCCCATGGAACTTTGGGTATTGGTAGACTGCAAAGTAGACCAGATGGTTTTGTAGTGTCAATTTTGGACCTTGCACAGATGTCACATGAGGAAACAAATTTTAGTACAGACATCTTCATATCAGGCCACCAAAATTGCCTGGTGAGCAAATTGAATGTCTTAGTCATACCCATATGTCCTGCCATAGGTACATCATGTGATAATTCCAAGATCTTGGTACGCATACCAGGAGGTATGTAGAGTTTGTCGTTAAAGTAGAGGAAGCCTTCTGCATCAGCACTTAGTTGTGGTGGTGGTAAATCCAGTCCTATACTGTGCAGAATCTCTTCCTTCAAGGAACAAACAACACCAATAATACGGTCATGGGGTATTATAGGAAGTGAAGGGATTTTGGCGCAGTTATCTTCGGTTAGCCGTGATAGCGCATCCGCTTTTTTGTTTTTGTCTGCAGGCGTGTAGGTCACTAGGAAGTTGAATCTTAGGAAGAATAATGACCAACGTACCTGCCGGTGGGAAAGAGTCTTGTTGGTCTGAAGATATTGGAGATTCTTATGATCTGTATATATGAGTATTGGCAATCGAGTACCTTCAAGTAAATGTCGCCAATTTTCTAGTGCCAATTTTATGGCAAGCAACTCTTTTTCACCCACTGGGTAATTCACCTCTGGGCTACTTAGTGATTTAGAGAAAAAAGCAACTGGGTGGAGTGGTGAAGTATTCGTTGGTCGTTGGGAAAGAACTGCTCCTACAGACATATTTGACGCATCTACCTCCAGGATGTATTGAAGGGATGGGTCTGGATGGCGTAGTATGGGAGCAGAAGTGAAGCTTGATTTTAACAAGCGGAAAGCTTTATTTGCTTCTTCAGACCATTTGAATGGTTTCTTTACACTTGTAAGTTGTGTGAGTGGTCTCACAATAGAAGAGAAGTTCTTGATGAACTTCCTATAGAAGTTTGAAAATCGTTGTAATGCCTTACGAGTTGTTGGTACAGGCCAATCCAGTATACATGATATCTTGCTCATATCCATCTTGATACCGTTCTTAGATATGATGTATCCTAGGAATAGTACTTCTTCCTTGTGAAATAGGCATTTTTTTAATTTTACGTATAAGTTGTGTGCGAGTAATCTGGATAGCACAAGTCTTACATGTCTTACATGTTCGGACAAGGACTGAGAATAAATGAGTATATCATCCAGATATACCACAACACAAACATCAAGTAAGTCTCTGAAGATGTCATTTATGAATCGTTGAAATGCTGCGGGAGCATTACACAACCCAAAAGGCATCACTAGATATTCGAATAATCCGTATCTGGTTCTGAATGCCGTCTTCCACTCATCCCCATTACGGATTCGGATAAGGTTGTATGCCCCTTTTAGGTCCAATTTTGAAAAGTAGGTAGCTCCACGCACTTGTTCAATAAGTTCCGGAATGAGAGGTAAAGGATAGCGATCCTTTATCGTAATGGTATTTAATTGCCTATAGTCAATAATAGGCCTGAGACTTAAATCCTTATTGCGGACAAAGAAAAGTCCTGCAGCTGTGGAAGAAGTAGAGGGTCTAATAAACCCTTTCGCTAAATTCTCATCCAAGTATTCCTTGAGATGAGAAAGTTCATCCTGAGAAAGAGGATAAACATGACCGAAAGGTAGTTTACTATTAGGGAGTAGATCAATAGAACAATCGTAGTCCCTATGGGGAGGCAATACATGAGCATTTTTCTCAAGGAAGACTTCTGATAGATCCTGATAACATGGTGGTGGTGAAATTTCATCTGACACCATGGACAGGATTTTTTTATATGATTGAAGGTTACACGTGGTCTCGCAGTAGTGAGAGGGGAAGGTTAAAGTCCGTGTTTTCCAATCAATGATTGGTTGATGTATGTGTAACCAGGGAAGTCCCAAAATAATGGGAAAATGGGGTGAAGTTAATACATCAAAAGTGGTGGTCTCAGCATGAGACTCGTTAGCAGTAGCAAGGAGTGCTTGTGTCTGATTGGTAATTGGACCAGAAGATAACGGGATACCGTTAATAAAACTAACAGAGACAGGTTTAGATTTTGAAATAATAGGTATTTTATTTAAAGCAACAAAACTAGTGTCAATGTAGTTCCCACAAGATCCTGTGTCGATCATAGCCTTGGTGGTGATCCTATTATGGTCCCACTGTAAGGTCAAATGAATAAAAAGATAGGGATTAGAAAAAGAAGTCATTAATCCCCCCAGCAGGACATGTGAACACTCACCCTCTTTTTTGCGGACAAGGGGACAGACGCTTATCAAATGATCCGGGGAGGCGCAGTACATGCAGAGATTTTCAGATCTTCTCCTGGCTCGTTCAGTAGACGATAATGGTGGGCGTATGGTTCCTACCTCCATAGGAGTAGGGTCAACGGGCGAAACCCGAGAAGGATTGGATAATGGTATTCCCATTTTCTCAGCGTTTCTTTCTCGCAGTCGCCTGTCAATATTGATGCTGAGTTGTATTAAGGCATCCAAAGTGCCAGGTAAATCCGCTCGGGCGAGCTCGTCTTTAACGGCTTCTGATAACCCGAGTCTGAACTGGGTTCGCAAAGATGCATCATTCCACCCTGAATCAAGGGTCCATCTTTTGAACTCTGCTACGAAGTCTTCAACAGGTCTCCTTCCTTGTTTTAAAGCCCTCAATTGGCTGTCAGCAGTACTCTGCCTATTTGGGTCTTCATATAGGCTAGCGAGTTCTGCTAAAAATAAAGGATAGGAGTTAAGAAGAGGGTCATTTTTCTCAAAGAGAGAGTCTGCCCAAGCCCGTGGATCAGCCGACAAATATGAGATAGTGGTGCAGACTTTAATTTGGTCTGTAGTGTAAGTACGAGGTTTTAGATTAAAAAGCAATTGAAATGCGTTTTTAAATTTACAAAATTTTTTTCGATCACCTGTAAACACTAGAGGAGGGTTTATTTTGGGCTCACGAGGTTGAGCAGCAGTAAGCTGTGAAATACGAGGTACCTGCTGTCTCAAAGTCTGATTTTCATTTTTCACTTCGGTAGGGGAAAGGATTAGTGCATCCACCTTTTGTGTTAGTTGTAACACATGAGTGGCTAATTCTGCTGAATCCATTTTTTTTTTCTGGTTCGTACAATCTGTAACGCTCCGGCGTTTATTTAGTGAAATGGATATGCAGCTGCAGAATTTCCACTCAGTAGTTGTGCAGAGATGTGTTGAATCACCAAATCCAACTCTCCAGACTCGTCATTGTGGCCCAGCCTGCCTCAGCATGCAAATATACAGGCACTCAGTTAAGATGTTCCTGGAGTGATAGGTTGTATACGATAGTATAGAGGTGATGTGCTGAAAGGACAGGCGTGAGTAGTGATAGCAATGATAGGCACTCAATAGTAATGTTCAGGAGTGTTAGCAGATGGTGATAGATAGTATGCAGATAGGTTAGCAATCATGTACAATTAACAGGTGGTAGGGGACAGCAGATGAAGTGTACAGGAATTGCTAACTCAGTGCAAGGATATAGATGGTAGTGGACTCAAGAGCTAGCAATCTATGTAACAGTGCAGATGATAGAAATAGTAATGCATAGATAGCAACAGTCTTTAGTATACAAGAGTAGATAGTGCAAGTTGATAGGAAGGAATCCCCTGCGGGGTACTTATCACTAGTTGGTTTTAAAGAGATGAGGGGTCCGGTAATGAGGAGAAGGATCGGTAGCGAGATACAGGATCCGTAGCGAGATACAGGAAATAGCTGGAGGCTTCGGCAGCGTCAGACAAGGCTGTGTAACAAGCGGTTTGTACGAACACCTTGTGAGTGAAAACCGGCGATTGAAATAGCCGCTCAGAGCGGCGCCTAGTGATGACGTCACGGGATTTAAAGGGACAGGTAGCTATATGCGGAAGAATTGGGCTGGAAGGGTACCGAAGGTACCAGAATCTTACACGCTGCCTACCCCATGAGGGAGGCCACGGACTATCCCTGTCAGACACTTGAATGGAGTATGGGGGGGGGCAGAGCGAACCCCCCCCCGAATGCTGCTGCCTGAAAGTGGGGAGGAAAACCGCAGTCCGCCCCGCGTGAGTGAAGGGAGCATGAGAATGTATGGCTGGTGGTGGGGGAACGGACAGGGGAGACCGAACCGCAGCCTCCCCAAGTACTTGCAGTTGCCGGATGCCTGCTGGCCGAAGTGCTGCTTCTAGAGAAGAGCGGCGTATGGGAAGTTTCCCGACAGTGGGCATGAGCAACCAGAACGAAACCCTGCAGCAGCCCAGAAGAGGCTGGGGGCCTGACCTTAAATAGGTGGCTCCTCCCCTCCAACAACTCCAGGCTCCGCCTGGCCATTTACGCAAAAGTATCCACTGTAACCACTTTAAGACCGGAAGATTTTGCTGCTCAATGACCAGGCCACTTTTTTCAACTTGGCACTGTGTGACTTTAACTGACAATTGCGCGGTCATGCAATGCTGTACCCATATGAAATTTACGTCCTTTTTTTCCCACAATCAGAGCTTTTTTTTGGTCTACGTCGCTGGAACCAGGGGAGCCGACCTGCCGCAGTAATATTACTGTGAGCGGTCGGCAAATGGTTAATGGATTTAAATGCATAGTAAACACAATATAATACCCAATTGTTTGGTAGAATATAAAAGATGATGTTACGTCAAGTAAATAGATACCAAACATGTCATGCTAAAAGTTGTGGAACTGCGCCAAATTATAGTACCTAAAAATCTCAATAGGCAACGTTTTAAAAGCCTTTACAAGTTTCCAATTTAGAGTTACACAGGACATCTGGTGCTAAAATTATTGCTCTTGCTCTGACGTTAGTGGCGATACATCACATGCATGGTGCAATAGCTACGTATGCATGTGCTACATTTGTATGTGAGCACAAGGGAATAAGGGTATTTTAAATGTTTATTTTTTTATTTCATCTTTTTTTTTTTTTTTACTGTAATTTTTTTTTCTTTTTATCAACTTTATTGCTATTAAATGGATGCCTGCAGCTGTTGCGTTGTTTCCAGTGTGCTGTGTGAGAGTTACCAATGTATGAGTTATGCAAATGTATCCACATTAGCCAATCACTCAGTGGAGGTGGCTGATGGAAGGTGATTAATATTTGGTGAAAACCTCCAATGGCTTTTTTCTATTCTGGGCATTGCCCGAGCTGGGGGTCTTTTCTAAAGGGTCAATGGAATCTCAGCTACCCTGCTTAGGGGTATATCAGGAGGGAGATGAGCTAGAATATGGTTTGTCAGGATTGACCATTTCAAAGAAATCTTCTGTGCTAAGTAGTGACCAGAGAAAAGCTGAACTTAAGCTGCTAGGCTGGCCATTGCAATAAAACCTCACTGCTCAGCAATCAAGGTATATGTGGTTGTTCACATAGGGTCAAGGGCCTAGAATTATTTAGAGAAAAAGAAAGATCCATTATCCATAAACAAAAGACTGTGACTGCTCTTATAGAGTCAGAGATCTTAATAGCGATTGCTATCACAGGGTCATTCCAATCGACTTGGCTGCTCCTAAAGGGCCAAAAACATTTGCTGTTATCAAGAAACCAGTGAAACTTGCTGATATTTCTTTGTTGAGTATCCTGTATTCCATACCATCTAAACAATAGTTTAACAAGTAAAAAGACTAAATCGACTGGAAAATGGAAAAGTCCTGGAAGTTGCACATCTCTGCAAAAGTCTGTAAGATAGTGTATAAAAAAACTCAGCTCAGGCTCCAACCTGGCCATGGCCCCAATGTGTTTCACTCCTGCAACAGAGCTTCCTCATGAGTAAGTTCTGTGGGAGGAGTGAAACACGCGGGGGGAATAGCCTGGTTGCAGCCTGGGTTGCGGGCTGTCATACACATTCTTACAGGGTTCTGAAGAGATGTATGACTTCCAGGACTTTTCCCTTTTCTACTAAATGTCTAGAGTTGGGACAAGCTCTGTCCTTATCTACACTCCATGCAGTTGCTACATAAAAGGACCTGGTGGAGCTTTGAGTGGCATCTGTCAATTTAGTTTGGGTTAAAATGACTGGAACCCATCTTATTTTACCCTACTGTAAGTCAAAGATTTTGCACTAAGTGTGAAAGACTGGCCTGCCGCACCAGTAGTGATTCTGAAATACCCAGAGTGGAGGAGGAGTACTACACTGAAGACCAGTAATGCAAGGATCTCCATGCCTCCGTGTCATCTGTTCTGTGGATCTGTGCTTTTTTCCACTTCTACTTCTTCTTGCATATTTCCCAGCAGTCATCAAATCACTAGTATTATAGGGTGACAGTCCAGAAATTAGGAAGCAAAGTCCTGCTTCTACTAAGGGGGATGCCTCCACACAATGCAGTCAGTAGTAGAGAAAAAGAAAAATTAGCTGCAGGGAGCTTGGGGCAATACTGGTGATTAGTATTTTTCATCTGCTTGTCTTTTTTGGGCACAGATTTCATATTACAGGTCCTCTTTAGTTACATTTATCAGAATATATTAGAAAGGAGGGGTGTCCATGCGCATCAATATCTTTAATGCTGGCCATACACTCTTGGATAAATTATCTTTTTCAGTTAATCTCTCCTAATAGGAATAACCGATTTTTAGTTGACAACACAATAAGCCAGCCACACAAGGAAGTGGATTTCATTAAAAAGTTGTAAGATTAAGGCCCCTTTCACACAGGGAGTCTGTTCTGATCCGCCTGTCAGTTTTTTTGGCGGATCTGAACGGACGCCCCATGCTTCTCTATGGGGCATCGGATGTCAGCGGAGACATGTCTGCTGACATCCGATCTGATCCAATCCGTTAACCACTTAAGCCCCGAAAGATTTTACCCCCTTCCTGACCAGGGGGTATTTTGCGATTCGGCACTGCGTGATTTTAACGGACAATTGCGCGGTCGTGCGACGCTGTATCTAAACTAATTTGGCGTCCTTTTTTTCCCACAAACATAGCTTTCTTTTGGTGGTATTTGATCACCTGTGTTATTTTTTGATCATGCGCTATAAACAAAAAAAGAGCGTAAATTTTGCAAAAATAGCAATATTTTTCACATTTTTTTTATATGAAATTCCCCCCCCAAAAAATGTAAAAATCTAAATTTTTTAACATTTTCGGCCAATTTGTTTTATGCTACCTATGTTTGGTAAAAAAAATCGCAAAAAGCGTATTTTGATTGGTTTGCGCAAAAGTTATCGCGTTTACTAACAAAGGGAAAGATTTTTGTCATTTTTGTTGTTTTTTTTTTAACGCGTAATTGCGGCGATCTGCGTTTTTTTTTGCGGTACTACGACATTGCGGCGGACAGATCGGACCCTTGACTGACATTTTTGACACTTTTGGGGTTACCAGTGACATTTCTACAGTAATCAGTGCTATACATATGCACTGTTACTGTAAAAATACACTAGCAGTGAAGGGGTTAACTTTTTTTTTAAAGGGAGGGGCTATGTGTGTCCCTAGGGGCGTGCTTTCTACTGTGATTGGCTGTGGCTTCAGATGTATGAACAGTGATCAACGGTTCTACATAGTAGAACCATATGATCATCCTTCATACACAGGGGAGAATGACAGGCAGCTTGTTTACACAAGCTGCCTGACTTTCTCCCTCTCCCCCGACGATCGCAGAGTGACCGGCGGACATCGGGTCCGCCAGTCACACGCGCGGGGGGTGCGTGACCACGCGGGAGCGGGAGCGGGAGCGCGCCTCCGGCGGCGCGCGCTCGCTCCCTAGACCCTCACAGGCTAGCGACGTAGACCTACGTCGCTTTGCCTGTGAGGGGCTGACTGCCGACGTAGATCGGCGTTAGGCAGTCGGCAAGTGGTTAAAACCGGACGGATGGAAACCCTATTTTCCATCCGTCTGGCGGATCGGATCGGATGAGAACAGACAGACGGTCCGTTCCCATCCGATTCCCCCATAGAGAAGAATATGGACCTGACAGCTGTGTCTCCGCACACAGCACGGAGACACAGCTGTCATCCGCCTGCTCAGCGGGGGATCGGCGGATCGATCCCCCGCTGAGAAAAACGGAGTCCGCCTGATGGACTCCATGTGTGAAAGGGGCCTCAATTGTAAGTTATCGATTGCATCTCTGTTTCCACCATGCAAACTCATAATCTGCTAGATCAAAATATGATTGAATTCATGGGCAAGGCATCTTAGTGCTGCCAGTTTATGCAAAATTGTCAATAATTTTCCACCTTGGCTGATTGTTTGATTGAATTTGTTTGAAAATGAATCTAAATTGATCAGCTGGGAAGTTAAGGCTTTTTGATTGTTTGGCAATTTGATCATTCTGACTGGATCACACATTACTTGGATAATAAAATTAAAAGTATATATGGCCACCATTAGAGAAAATTTAGATACATTTCCAGGAGAAATGTTGGTCTATTTGAGATCTAAAAGACAGAAACAAGAGACACACAATTATTTTGTCTAATTTGAAAACAGCAACCAAAACCACTGAACAAACCAAACATTATTTTAAAAATGTTTACCAGAGTACTTTCACTTGAATTTAGTCAACAGTAATAGATGGATATGTTTAAGAACAGCTATATAGAACAATTATTGTTCTTAAATTCATTTACTTAGTCTTTTAAGAAAACATCTGTCTGTATTGCTTTTTTCTTGAAGTTACGATGAATTTTCTCAGGTTTTTGCTGCAAATTCTCAAGGTGCTTGTCAATCAAATGTTCATTTTATCTTTTCTTTTTATGGTTCTTGCTAGAACTAATAAAAATATGACAACATTTAAAGGGATCCATTGACAATAAATGAGATAAGATAAGAACAAGTATTTGTCTGTTGGCATTGGAGTAAATACCAAACAAACTAGTGCTAGCTCAGCTGATCTGCTTTTGTATTTCCGATTTGTCCGTTTTCTGATTCACTGACGTAAAAAATATGTATGTGGCAAAGGTACGAGTGTAGAACACAGGGGAAGCTGATCTGCGAGTACGGCAGCCGCGATTGCCACCGGGCACCCGCGATCGCTCCCCATGGAGACAGAATGGCGGTGAACACCAAAGACCGCCGTTCTGTCAGCAATCAACACCGGGCTCCTGTGTTCCTTCTATTTAGTAACACAGGTCCCTGTGTGCATTCCATAAGTACATCCCCCACACAGTCAGACAGCACCCCCTAGGGACACATTTAACCCTTTGTGCTCCTTTGATGTTAACCCTTTCCCTGCCAGTGTCATTAGTACAGTAACAGTGCATATTTTTAGCACTGGTTACTATAATAATGTCACTGGTCCCCCTAAAAGTGCCAAAAATGTCAGTTAGGTGTCTGATCTGTCAGCCGCAATGTCGCAGTCCCACTAAAGATCGCTGATCATTGCCATTACTAGTAAAAATAAATAAATAAAAAAAAATTCATAAATCTTTCCCCTAGTTTGTAGACGCAATAACATATGTGCAAACCAATTAACTGGTTGCCGACCACACGCCGTGTATTTACTGCGGCAGTGTGGCTCCCCCAGGCAAACCGACCTAGGGCTACCTCGGTCGCAAGCAAGGAGCTAGGGGGAAAATGCGTGCCGGCGAGCTCCCGCCCCCAGTTGGCAGCGGGTAAGCAATGCACGGGTCAGGCGCCTCCGATTGCCGCCGGACACCCGCGATCGTTCCCCGCTGAGAGAGAAGGACAGTCGGCTGTTGTAAACACAGCTGACCGTTCTTCTCCCTAGAATGATCACAGAGCTCCTGTGATCTTTCTATATAAGATCACAGGTCTCTATGGTCATTTCAGAAGCCAGGCCCCCCCACAGTTAGAATCACTCCCCTAGGCTCACATTTAACCCCTTGATCACCCACAGTGTTAACCCCTTCCCTGCCAGTGTCATTATTACAGTAACAGTGCATATTGTTAGCACTGATTACTGTAGTAATGTCACTGGTCCCCCTAAAAGTGTCAAAAATGTCAGTTAGGGGTCTGATCTGTCCGCCGCAATGTTGCAGTCCCACTAAAAATCGCAGATCACTGCCATTACTAGTAAAAACAAAAAAAAAAATGGAAATGACAAATCTTTCCTTCCCGTAGTTAGTAGATGCGATAACTTTTGCGCAAACCAATCAAAATACGCTTATTGCGATTTTTTTAACAAAAATATGTAGCAGGAAACAAATTGGCCTAAAATGTTTTTGATTTAAAATTTTTTTTTTTTTTAGAATGTTATATAGCAGAATGCGAAAAAATATATATATATATATATATTTTTTCAGAATTGTCGCTCTTTTTTTGTTTATAGCGCAAAAAGAAAGCTCTATCTGTGGGAAAAAAGGACATTAAATTTATTTGGATACAGCATCGGATGACCATGCAATTGTCAGTTAACCACTTTAGCCCCGGAGGATTTGGCTGCTCAATGACCAGTCCCTATTTTGTGATTCAGCACTGCGTGATTTTAACGGACAATTGCACGGTCGTGCGACGCTGTACCCAAACAAATTTTTTTTTAACATTTTAGGCCAATTTGTTTTCTGCTACATATTTTTGGTAAAAGAAAATCGCAATAAGCATATTTTGATTGGTTTGCGCAAAAGTTATAGCGTTTACTAACTACGGTTAAGATTTATGTCATTTGTATTGTTTTTTTTTTTTACTAGTAATGGTGGCGATCTGCAATTTTTTTTGCAGGACTGCGACATTGTGGCTGACAGATCGGACCACTAACTGACATTTTTTACACTTTTGGGGGTACCAGTGACATTACTACAGTAATCAGTGTTATAAAGATGCACTGTTACTGTAAAAATGACACTGGCAGGGAAGGTTAATATTACTGGGGATCAAGGGGTTAAGTATAACCCTAGGGGCATGATTCTAACTGTAGAGTGGCGTGGCTTGTGAAGTAATCACAGAGACATGCGATCCTATATAGCAGGATCACATAGCCTCTGTGATTACTTCAGTGAGAATGACAGACGGCTGTGTTTACATCAGCCGTCTGTCCTTCTCTCACTACTGTGGGAGATTGCGAGTGGCCAGCGGCCATCGGAGCCGCCGGTCACACGTGCTGACTCCCCAGGTAATGAGCGGGGGTGGGAGCCTGCCTCTGGCGGTACGCGTTCGCCCCCTACAGTCTCCTGAGCGAGTGACGTAGGGCTACGTCGCTTTGCCCAGCAGCGGCAGAGTGCTGCAGTAAATGTACGGTGGGCAGAGCGCAAGTGGTTAAAGTAGGGCCGGATTGCAAAAAATGGCCTGGTCATTAAGGGGGCAAATCCTTCCGGTTCAGTGGTTAAATGCTTCAAGAAGAAAATCTTCCTTGGTGAAGTAGTAACGTTTTGGTTCCTCTATCTGCTTGACATTGTGCTATAGTAATTGAAAGAGTATGCTCTGTTTTACTTACAAAGGCTCCATTCACACCTGAGCATAGCAAATGATTTGTTAAGTATATTTGCAGTGTTTTACAAGCATTTTTAAAGCATTTCAGAAGCGTATTACAAGTGTTTTACAGCATCAGGTGTTTTTGTTAAGCACTAGGAGGAGGAGAGGGAGTGGAAATTAGGGGTCATGGGTGTTTATTGAAGTATATGGGGAGGAAAACGCTTGTAATCTGCCAAAAGAAAGCTCATGTACTTGCTTCAGGCAACATAATGCTCATATGTGAACAGGGGCCATTGATATGAATTGGATTTGGCTTATTGAACCTTTTAGAGTTGCAAGCTTCAAGCAGAAAGCACTAAATTTAATTAATTAACCACTGTACCATGGAGCTTACAGTTTGATAATACTTTATTCTTATGGAAAATGTTGGTAGTAGTAGTTGCAAACTAACAATCTTTTTCACACACTATCATAGTTAATAGTTTCATTCATTTAGAAAAACCTTTTAAATTACACTGAAAGCAATGTCATGTCATTTAATGAATTAATTAATTCTCTGATTACAACAGATATGTATTCTACTTCTACTACAGTGAGATATACTTGCCCAAAATGCATGCACTTATATTATGCCAGTGCCTACTTAAGGTACTTTATAGCCTATCATCAAACATTTTTAATGAGTCATTTCCATAAAATGATTAGGTAAACTAAACAATTTCAAGGGATGGTGTATTTCCAAAATAAATTTGTACAACTCTCAGTTTAAATATGAGTAACTCTTTGTTGCAAAGTCATTGTGTCTCTGTACAGCTGTGGGAAGAAGTTACATTTGCAGTAAATGTTTGGTTAATGTCACATTCATGGCTTAATGAATATTCCCTGAAGTGATGAAGAGGTAACTAAGGTGCATTTGCAGAATTATAACTCAGCCTTAGACATGCCAACAATGTGTTCCCTATTGAACAAATGTTAAAACAGTGATGTGGGGGAGTCTTCTAATTTAGGTTTAACTAAATTTCTGTTAAATAACATTGTCATTGTTAAAATGGTATAACTCAAAAATATTTAAAAAAGCATTCTAATATCAATCTATCTCTACACACCAAATGACACGTTATATTATACACATCATTATGAGTTTTGGATGTGAAACAGCCTCCGCCAACCATGACTAGAGGGTGCTCAGTCCAGGGCTTTCCTTCAACATGTAATAGTGCTTTTTACTGAGGCATGCAAGTGACTTCCATACTAAAAAAAAAGGCATTGAAGCAGATTCCAGGAGGCTATAGACCCCTGATACCTGTGTAAATGCTGTGCACTTCAAGATGTCTACAGTATATCTTTGTTTAATCAAAGGCAAATGAAGAATCTCTGCTTGTGCAGTGATCACACAACATGAGCAGAGACTACACAAGGTTCACACCCTCCACTCTAAACAAAGAGGAGGGTTGGGACAGCTTGCAGCTCCAGCTCTCTGTTCTCCATCCTGTTAGCTGTGCCTGTCACAGCCATAGAACAGAGAAGGGATCCCTCCTAATTAACAAAGGGACTTGCACCCTTTTTTTAGGCACAGCATCTGTTCCATTTTAATGCCTCCCGAGTCCCATTATGTATACTTTCATCAAACTGACTGTTGGCTTTCAAATGGAAAGGAATTCGGGTGGCTATGAAGCTGTCCAGTAATCTCCACAACCAAAGGAATATTCTGCCCCCCCCCCATGCACATCTGCCACACCATGAAATCCAGGCTTTACTGTCCCACCTGTGGGGGGCCATGGTGGGTGTTCCTGGGTAGGGTCTGGTCAGTTTCTAAAAAGTTAAAGTCAGCAGATACAAACACTGTAGCTGATGATTTTTAATACACACACACTTACCAGTCCAGGGATCCAGCTCTGTCAATTTCCGGGCCAGTTCTTTACTGGTCTCCAGGTCTCTGATGCCCCCATCTTGCTTGTGGGAAGCCAGCTATGACTTCCTGCTTCACAGCTGGCTCCCTACTGCTCATGCACAAGTCATGCTACGCTTTCTGATTGGATCTACAGTAGGCAGGGAGGGGGGGCTCAAAAGTTCACTAGGTTTGCCTAAGTAAGCTGAGCAGAAGCGGGAGTGGCTATCTGCCAGAAATAGTTATCTGCTCTCAGAAAATAAAACTATCATCAAAAAGTAGTATGGGGGGAGAGCAAGCAGAATTTACTTTTTTTCAGGTGAAGTCCCGCTATAACTGTACCAGATAATGTGTGTATGAATGTACAGTGTTTTTTTTTTTTTTTTTTTTGTCAATTTAAAAGTTTAAAACTTTACTTATTTTTTATTTTTTATTTTTTGCAAACCCTTATTGCTATCACATACCCCCTGATATCCCCCTTGTACTCCACTTAACTTAATGGGGCACAGATCATGCTCCATGTGCTGCTTCCCAGGCCAGCACTCAACATTGCCTCCTGGTTCTTCCTTGCTTTGTGCACTGGTCCAAATCATTTGGTGGAGGTTTTTTTTTTTTGGTGTGGGGTTGTTTTTCAGGGATTGGGCTTGGGCTTGGTCCCTTAGTTCCAGTGAAGGGGAACTCCTTAAGGTGCCAACATTTCAAGACATTTTGGACAATTTCACGCTCCCAAATTTGTGGTAACAGTTTGGGATTGGCCCTTCCTGTTTCAACATGACTGCACACCAGTGCACAAACAAGGTCCTAAAAGACATGAATGAGCGAGTTTGGGGTGGAGGAACTTGACTGGGCTGCACAGAGTCTTGACCTCCACCCAATAGAACACCTTTGGGATAAATTAGAGCGGAGACTGCGAGCCGGCCTTCTCATTTAACATCAGTGCCTGACCTCACAAATGCGCTTCTGGAAGAATGGTTAAACATTCCCATAGACATGCTCCTAATCTTTGTGGTCAGCCTTCCCAGAAGAGTTAAAGCTGTTAAAGCTGCAAAGGGTGGGCCAGCTCAATATTGAACCCTACGGACTAAGACTGGGATGCCATTAAATTTCATGTGCGTGTAAAGGCAGGTGTCCCGATACTTTTGACAATATAGTGTATGTCCCTCAGCTGTCCAAGACCATGCAGGATTGTTACAGGATTTCATCAAAATCCTCGGTCCAGAACATTTTGCACGGCTGGGTGATGGAACACCTTTCCTCTTATCTGCTGCAAGCTCCAAGGTATTTTTCCTTACACTGACCAATATATTCTTAATCCCACTGCCCACCTATGCCAGATAATTCTTCCTCCCAATGTGACCAGTGATATAATGGACCCTTTGTTATATACTAATCACCAATGCATTTTATAGACTGCGCTGCATGTTAGATACTTGCGTTTGTAATGGATGTAATCAATGGTTAATAATGGTTATAGTGAAATGCCTATTTCACCTTATCATGCATACCTTATGTATATATATGCTACTGTTACTGCTCTGATTTACTATACTACCTTACTCAAAATGGCTGCTAGATCACCCATTCATGGAATCCAAGATGGCACATCCAGAGAGAGACTGCACCCAAAATAAGAGGTTGTAATATCCTGGAAGAAAATCATAGACACATAGATACATGCAATCATCCAATCATGAACTTATACGTGTTATAAATGAGTATTTCCTGGAATTCATTTCTTGATGCTTTATAAGCTTGAAAAAGGAACAAAATAAAGCAGAACTATTCTATCTCTGACAAGTGTGTCGGCGTATGAGTTTCTTTCCAGTGTGCACACACCGAAGTTGAGATTAGGCCAGGGGCAGATATAATATCGGACTGTTTTGGTACAATCCAAAACATTTGGCACCCTAGATGGGACCTTGGGTTCTGTCCAACGTTAGCTGATAAAAAGGAAGCTGAGAGAAATCAACACAGACTAGGGGCAGAGACTGATCAACTCTGAATATACGGTAAGACATATTTTAAAATCTTACCTGTATACCCTGTCTCTGTGATTGGTTATCTGTGTGTCTGCAGTGGCTGCCTGCGGTCAGCAAAGACAGGTAACGTAACTTGCCCAAGGTCTATTAACATGGAACCTGTATAATTTATATCTGCCGCCTGCTTTATGCTATATGTGTGTTGGCTTGTGGTAGGGTGACGAGACAGTCAGAAGGGAAATAGTCACAGCCAAAATAATTGACTGACGTGAATAATCCCCTCGTCAGTGCGGTAAAGCACGCTCGTTAGTGCAGTAAAGCATGCTCATTAGTGTGGTAAAGCACGGGAATAAGAGAAGAGGACAGGGGAAACGCCAGGGAACACGCTCAGCGTGGGTATCCTGCGGCAGGGTTCATTCTGACGGTTTTGCCTCCCAATATGAGTCAGTAATGTCATGTGTGCCATGTCTTGAGTTTCTATGTGTTCTGTTATTTAGAGGCCCTTACTGGCGGAGGTATTCGTGTCCAAGTGTATTGCCCAATTAGGTTAAAGTGCAATTGAGACACGTACATGGAACCTGAAATGATATATTGAATTTAAGCTATCTTGCTAGACAGAATTATTTGCCTTGCTTCCTGTTTTCTGTGTGACAAGCGCTATAGTCACACATACAGAATCCCCCCCCCCCCCCGCAGCACTTGAGCCCCCAGCTTCTGTGTCACTTCAACTTCCTCTTTTTCCTGTGTAGTGTGACGTACTCGTATATATAAAAAAACTAAATAAACAAATATTCGGCGCTGAACCTAAATTTGTAAAAATAATGGACCTGCAGCTGGACACTCAAGGGCAATCTAAAAAAAACCTCCTGTAAACATACAAAAAATAGTGCAGCGCAGTCCTAAAACTTGAACTTTGCGACCTTTTGCCACATTTCAGGCTTCAAACATAAAGATATAAAACTGTAATTTTTTGTGAAGAATCAACAACAAGTGGGAGACAATCATGAAGTGGAACGAAATGTATTGGATATTTCAAACTTTGTTAACAAATAAAAAACTGAAAAATTGGGCGTGCAAAATTATTCAGCCCCTTTACTTTCAGTGCAGCAAACTCTCTCCAGAAGTTCAGTGAGGATCTCTGAATGATCCAATGTTGACCTAAATGACTAATGATGATAAATAGAATCCACCTGTGTGTAATCAAGTCTCTGTATAAATGCACCTGCACTGTGATAGTCTCAGAGATCCGTTTAAAGCGCAGAGAGCATCATGAAGAAAAAGGAACACACTAGGCAGGTCAGAGATACTGTTGTGGAGAAGTTTAAAGCCAGATTTGGATACAAAAAGATTTCCCAAGCTTTAAACATCCCAAGGAGCACTGTGCAAGCGATAATATTGAAATGGAAGGAGTATCAGACCACTGCAAATCTACGAAGACCTGGCCATCCCTCTAAACTTTCAGCTCATACAAGGAGAAGACTCTCAGAAGGAACACGACATCTTACCTAATGTAACGCTCCTGCGTTTTTATTATAGGCTGGATTTGCAGCTGCAAAATCTCCACTCAGTAGTCATGTAGAGATGTGTTGAATACCAGATCCAACTCTCCAGGACTCATCACCGTGGGCCTGTCAGCTTCAACATACAGATATATACACACTCAATGAGATGTTCCTGGAGTGATAGGATGTATATGATAGTATGAAGGTGATGTGCTGAAGGGACAGGTGTGAACAGTGACAAGGATGGTAATCACTTGATAGGTTTGTATAGGAGAGTTCAAGATGGTATTTAGGAATGCAGATAGGTTAGTATCGAGTATGCTAACAGGTGGTGAGGACAGCAGATGACAAATACAGGATAGACTAACGCAGTGCAAGGATAGATAGTAGTAGACAGGAGAGCTAGCAATCTATGCAGCAGTGCAGATGATAGATGGTAGTAGGCTCAAGAGCTAGCAATCTATGTAACAGTGCAGATGATAGGATAGTATGGATAGGTAGTAACAGTCCTTAATGTGCATAGGTAGATAGTGCAATAAGGTTATGGAGGGTTCCCCTGCGGGGTACTTATCACTTGTAATGTTAGTAGTTTAGAGAGTTCCAGTAGATAAGGAATGATCCGGTAGCGAGATACAGGGATCAATAGCGAGGTTCCGGTCTGCTCCAGGTAAAGGGAATAGCTGGAGGTTCCGATCGAGAGACAGGCTTTAAAGCATGTGGATAACAAGGCAAGCAGGGTGAGATAGCCATAAGTAGAAGCAGTATTCCAAGAGTGATCGGGTAGCGAGATACAAGATCAGTGAGTGAAACAAGTCCAGGTAGCGAGATACATGAGCGAGTAACATCAGGTATGGCTGCTCCAGACATGGCTTGATCGAACCAACCATGCGGTTGAACGAACAATGTGAGTGAGACCGCCGGCGGTTGAAATAGCTGCTCTGCGGCGCTCAGCAGTGACATCATCGTTCTTAAAGGTATATGCGTACCACCTGAAGAGAAAGGTGGGACGCATTACAGAGAAAGTGGTGATTAAGGGTACCGGAGGTACCAGAATCTTACAGTACCCCCCCCTTAAGGCTGGCTCCGGAAGGCCTATAGGACAGGTTTCTCTGGGTGTTTCGAGTGAAAGTTCCGTATAAGTCTAGGCGCATGAATATCAGAGGTATCTAGCTAGGTGTCGTCTTGGGGTCCATAGTTCTTCCATCTTATGAGATACTGGAGTCTTCCTCTATGGATGCGAGAATCCAAAATTTCCTTGATCTCATACTCTTCTCCGCCTTCAACTTGTATTGGAGGTGGAGGCAAGATGGTAGGCCTTATTCCTTGGTTAGGAACATGGGGCTTCAGTAGCGACACATGGAAGATGGGATGGATCTTGAGATCTGCTGGTAGGGTGAGCTGTACTGCAGCTTTTCCGATAAGTTTTTTAATTGGGAAGGGTCCCAAAAATAAAGGTCCAAGCTTCTTGCTAGGGATTTTTAATCTTAAGTTCTTTGTCGATAGCAAAACAAGGTCCCCAATAGCATACTGAGGAGAAGGTCTTCTACGAAGGTCGTAGTACTTTTTTTGTTGACTGTGAGCGTGTGATATAGTGGTATTGAGTAAACCCAAAGAGTCTTTTATTTGGGTAAGGTAATCCGAGGCTACTGGGTTACTTGATGGCAGGATGCGTGGTGGAAGAAGAGTGGGATGAAACCCATAGTTCAAGTAGAACGGACTTTGCTTCGTAGTACTGTGGGTTGCGTTGTTGTAAGCAAATTCTGCTAGAGGAAGGAGATCCACCCAATCATCCTGCAAGTATGATGTGTAGCAACGTAGATATTGCTCAATGCACTGGTTGACTCTTTCAGTCTGTCCGTTGGTCTGAGGATGGTAGGGAGAAGTGAGCTTTCGCTCAATGCGTAAAATTTGACAAAGTGCTTGCCAAAATTTAGAGATGAATTGTGAACCACGGTCGGACAAAAGAGTTTTTGGAATTCCATGCAACTTAAACACATGTTTCATCAGTAGTTCCGCTGTTTGTTTAGATGAAGGTAGTCTACGGATAGTAATGAAATGTGCCATCTTTGTCAAGTGGTCCACTGACACTAGGATGGTATTAAATCCTTTAGAGGGTGGTAGTTCTACTATGAAATCTAAGGACACAACTTCCCATGGAACCTGGGGTATTGGTAGACTACAAAGTAGTCCAGATGGTTTTGTAGTGTCAATTTTGGACCTTGCACAGATGTCACATGAAGAAACAAATTTTTGTACAGACGTCTTCATATCAGGCCACCAAAACTGCCTGGTGAGCAAATTAAAGGTTTTCATTATACCCATATGTCCTGCCATGGGCACATCATGCGATAACTCCAAGATCTTGGTGCGCATAGTAGGGGGTATGTAGAGTTTGTCATTGTAATAGAGGAAGCCTTCTGCATCAGTACTTAGTTGTGGTGGAGGTGAATCCATTCTTATACTGTGCAAAATCTCTTCCTTCAAGGAACGGACAACACCAATAATGCGTTCATAGGGTATTATGGGAATGGAAGGGATTTCGGCGCAGTTATCTTCGGTTAATCGTGATAGCGCATCCGCTTTTTTATTTTTGTCTGCAGGCGTGTAGGTCACTAGGAAATTAAATCTTAAAAAGAATAATGACCATCGTACCTGCCGGTGAGAGAGAGTCTTGTTAGTCTGGAGGTATTGAAGGTTTTTATGATCTGTATATATGAGTATTGGTAACTGGGTACCTTCGAGCAGATGTCGCCAATTCTCCAGTGCCAGTTTTATGGCAAGCAACTGCTTTTCACCCACTGGGTAATTCACCTCTGGGCTGCTTAGTGATTTTGAAAAGAAAGCAACTGGGTGGAGTGATGAAGTGTTTGTTGGTCGTTGGGAGAGAACTGCTCCTACTGCCATATTTGACGCATCTACCTCTAGAATATATTGGAGGGATGGGTCTGGATGGCGTAGTATGGGAGCAAAAGTAAAGCTTGATTTTAACAAGCAGAAAGCTTGATTTGCTTCTTCTGACCATTTGAATGGTTTTTTTTTTATACTTGTCAGTTGTGTGAGAGGTCTCACAATAGCGGAAAAGTTCTTGATGAACTTCCTATAGAAGTTCGAGAATCCAAGGAATCGCTGTAGGGCCTTACGAGTTGTTGGTATAGGCCAGTCTAGAATACAGGATATCTTACTCATATCCATCTTAATTCCAGTTTTGGATATGAAGTATCCTAGAAATAATATTTCTTCTTTATGAAATAGACATTTTTTTAATTTCACATATAGTCTGTGTGAGAGCAGTCTGGACAACACAAGTCTTACATGTTTTATGTGTTCAGGCATAGATCGAGAATAAATAAGTATATCGTCTAGGTATAATACAACACAGACATCAAGTCTCTAAAGATGTCGTTTATGAATCTTTGGAAAGCTGCGGGAGCATTACATAGCCCAAATGGCATCACAAGGTATTCGAATAGTCCGTATCTAGTTCTGAATGCTGTTTTCCACTCACCCCCGTCACGGATTCGGATTAGGTTGTATGCCCCTTTCAGGTCTAATTTGGTGAAATAAGTAGCCCCACGCACCTGTTCAATAAGTTCAGGGATGAGCGGCAAAGGATAGCGATCCTTTATCGTAATCGTGTTTAATTGCCTATAATCGATAATAGGCCTGAGACTGGAATCCTTATTGCGGACAAAGAAAAGTCCTGCAGCAGTGGAAGAAGTAGAGGGTCTAATGAACCCTTTTGTCAAATTCTCATCCAAGTATTCCTTGAGATGAGAAAGTTCATCCTGTGAAAGGGGATAAACATGACTGAAAGGCAATTTGCTGTTAGGGAGTAGATCGATAGTGCAATCGTAATCCCTATGGGGAGGCAACACTTGAGCATTTTTCTCAAGGAACACTTCGGACAGATCCTGATAGCATAGTGGTGCAATTTCATCTGACACCACAGACAGAATCTTCCCATAAGATGGGAGGTTACACGTATTCTCACAATAGTGAGAAGGGAAAACCAAAGTCCGTTTTTTCCAATCTATGATTGGTTGGTGTGTGTGTAACCAGGGAAGTCCCAAAATAATAGGAAAATGGGGTGAGGATAGTATGTCAAAGGTGATGGTCTCCACATGTGATTCGTTGGTAGTGGCAAGGAGTGCCTGTGTCTGGTTGGTGATTGGACCAGAAGACAGTGGAATACCATTAATGAAACTAACAGAAACAGGCTTAGATTTTGAAATAATAGGTATTTTATTTAAGGTAACAAAGCGTGTATCAATATAGTTTCCACAAGATCCAGTGTCGACCATAGCCTTGGTGGTGATCCTAGTTTGGTCCCACTGTAATATTAAATGAACAAAAAGATAGGGGTTAGAAAAGGAAGTCGTTAATCCTCCCAGCAAGACATGTGAACACTCACCCTCTTTTTTGCGGACAAGGGGACAGGTGCTTATCAAATGATCCGAGGATGCGCAGTACATGCAGAGATTTCTGGATGTTCTTCTAGCTCGTTCAGTAGTCGTTAAAGGTGGGCGTATGGTTCCTACATCCATGGGAGTAGGGTCAACGGCCGAAATCTGAGAAGGACTAGACAATGGCATTCCCATCTTTTCAGCCCTTCTTTCTTGCAGTCGTCTGTCGATGTTGATACTAAGTTGTATCAAGGCCTCCAAGGTGCCAGGTAAATCCGCTCGGGCGAGCTCGTCTTTAACAGCTTCCGATAACCCGAGTCTGAATTGAGTTCGCAAAGATGTGTCATTCCACCCTGAATCAAGGGTCCATCTTTTGAACTCAGATACAAAGTCTTCTACAGGTCTCCTTCCTTGTTTTAAGGCCCTCAACTGAATATCAGCACTACTCTGCCTATTGGGGTCATCGTATAAACTAGCAAGTTCCGCTAGGAATAAGGAATAGGTGTTGAGAATCTGATCATTATTCTCAAAGAGAGAGTCTGCCCAGGCCCGTGGATCACCCGTCAAGTATGAAATAACGGTACAGACTTTTATTTGATCAGTGGGGTATGTACGAGGTTTTAACAAAAAAAGCAATTGACATGCGTTTTTGAATTCACAAAATTTTTTCCGATCACCTGTAAACACTAGAGGAGGGTTTATTTTAGGTTCAGGAGGCTGAACAGCAGTAAGCCGTGAGAGCTGGGTTACCTGCTGTGTCAGAGTCTGATTCTTTTCTTGTACGTCAGTCAGAGCAAGTATTAACGCTTTTACTTGTTGTGTTAATTGTGTCACTTGAGTGGGTAATTCTGCTGAATCCATTTTTAAGGTTCGTTCAATCTGTAACGCTCCTGCGTTTTTATTATAGGCTGAATTTGCAGCTGCAAAATCTCCACTCAGTAGTCATGTAGAGATGTGTTGAATACCAGATCCAACTCTCCAGGACTCATCACCATGGGCCTGTCAGCTTCAACATACAGATATATACACACTCAATGAGATGTTCCTGGAGTGATAGGATGTATATGATAGTATGAAGGTGATGTGCTGAAGGGACAGGTGTGAACAGTGACAAGGATGGTAATCACTTGATAGGTTTGTATAGGAGAGTTCAAGATGGTATTTAGGAATGCAGATAGGTTAGTATCGAGTATGCTAACAGGTGGTGAGGACAGCAGATGACAAATACAGGATAGACTAACCCAGTGCAAGGATAGATAGTAGTAGACAGGAGAGCTAGCAATCTATGCAGCAGTGCAGATGATAGATGGTAGTAGGCTCATGAGCTAGCAATCTATGTAACAGTGCAGATGATAGGATAGTATGGATAGGTAGTAACAGTCCTTAATGTGCAGAGGTAGATAGTGCAATAAGGTTATGGAGGGTTCCCCTGCGGGGTACTTATCACTTGTAATGTTAGTAGTTTAGAGAGGTCCAGTAGATAAGGAATGATCCGGTAGCGAGATACAGGGATCAGTAGCGAGGTTCCGGTCTGCTCCAGGTAAAGGGAATAGCTGGAGGTTCCGATCGAGAGACAGGCTTGAAAGCATGTGGATAACAAGGCAGGAAAGCAGGGTGAGATAGCCATAAGTAGAAGCAGTATTCCAAGAGTGATCGGGTAGCGAGATACAAGATCAGCGAGTGAAACAAGTCCAGGTAGCGAGATACATGAGCGAGTAACATCAGGTATGGCTGCTCCAGACATGGCTTGATCTAACCAACCATGCGGTTGAACGAACAATGTGAGTGAGACCGCCGGCGGTTGAAATAGCCACTCTGCGGCGCTCAGCAGTGACATCATCGTTCTTAAAGGTATATGCGTACCACCTGAAGAGAAAGGTGGGACGCATTACAGAGAAAGTGGTGATTAAGGGTACCGGAGGTACCAGAATCTTACACCTAAGAACAAGTCACTGCGATTAAGGCCATTCCAGTGCCAATGGGTCAGAGATCCCTCCATCCAATCCCTCCATCCTTCCTGGGACTGATCTCCTACTGCCATTCCTGGATTCCCAATGCATCCCTACTGACACGACCCCTGTATGATACCCTGAAGACCCATCCTTTCCTACTATCCCCAGAAGCTCTCACCAACTTTGAACTTCTGAAAGAAATTCTGTCCATGACCCCTTGCCCTCGACCTCCCGAACTATGAGAAGCCTTTCAAGCTATTTGTCTCAGAGAGAGAGGGACTTGCCACAGGAGTACTGGCTCAGGCCCATAGCAACAGGCTCAGACCGATTGGGTACTATTCTTGCCACTTGGATCCCGTGGCTAGGGGTGGCCCTTCCTATTTAAGCTATTTTCACTGTCCATACACTGCTGGACAAAACTTCAGACCTCGTTTTAGCACCCCCCCCTTCTTCTGGCACGCAAGACATTGCTGCCATCCTGGATCAGGTGCAACCCAGACACCTGTCGCAAGCAAGACATCTCAGACTTCAATGTGCTCTACTCACTCTCAACCTGGCCCCACTTCTGCCATTTTTCGAGGGGGGACAAGAAGGAGAAGGACAAGAAGGAGAAGGTGAAAAAGACCCCTATAATACTCCAGATATGCAGACGAAGGAGGCAAGTACCACACAGGTGGCTAGAGGATTCCTGACAGCGGCCGAAACACCGGTGAAACATGGCCCAGCTATCAAGGGATTTAATGGAACCACAATTCCTACCTGAACAAGTAGCTGTCTTGAAGGTTAAAGCACATGGCAGACTGAATACTCAAGAAGCCAGAGGGAACCACTTGGCGGATATAGCGGCTAAGCAAGCAGCAACAAACCAAGAAAAAATGGCCGAAGTGGCCAAAGAAGAGAGTGAATTCCCAGTGCAGATGCCTTTGGCAGTGCATGTGCCATCTGACAGGCTATACCTAGCCTCTATGCAAGGGGCGGCTCATGTAGATGAAAGGGAAAACCCGTTTACCAAAATATATGTATTCAGCAGTCGTCCAATGGGCGCATGGACCTGCACATCTCTCTGAAGAACTTAATGAGTTCACTGATCAGCAAATATTACTGGGCCCCAGGAATAACCACCTTAACCAGAAATTACTGCACCTCATGTGCAGTATGTGCAAAATGCAATCCGGTGAGGACAGAAGAGACACCGCAAAAACATTTAGCGAAATTAGGTTACATCCCAAAAAGAGTGAGAAAGATCAAAAATACAACAATGGCTGGGTAAGGCCGGTATACATGCTTTTCTGCACAAGGTACAGACAAGTCCTGTGGTATCCATGCCTGGTTCATTTTAATGAACTTGAGCTTGTCCACATTGGCTATGGACAGGCGGCTGTGCTTGTCTGTGATAACGCCCCCAGCCGTGCTAAATACACGTTCAGATAATACACTTTACTGCAGGGCAGGCCAGCACCTCCAAGGCGTAAAGGGCAAGCTCAGGCCATGTGCCCAATTTGGAGAGCCAGAAGTTGAAGGGGGCAGACCCGTCATTCAGTAGGTCTAGACGTGTGCACACATACTGCTCCACCATGTTAGTGCTGGGTTGTGGTGCTGCTGGTGGAGCTCCTGTTGCAAGGAGAGGACGTGGTTGATCTGTGCCAGCTACACGCACAAGTGAAACACCTTTCTCAGCTGCGAATAGGCGACAGAACCTTACAGCAGTATTTGGCAGGGCCTAATGCGCCTCTACAAATGTTGAGGCCAGAACAAGTACAGGTGATAATAGATTGGGTTGCTGACAGTGCCTCCAGTTCCTTCACATTGTCTCCCACCCAGTCTTCTGCTGAAAGGTCAGAGTTGGCACCTACAACCAATGTACATCAATCTTTCACCTCACCCCCTTGCAAATCACCCAAGCAGTTTGAGCCCCAAGTCATGCAGCAGTCTCTTCTTCTTTTTGATGACTCTGTTAGCATGGTTTCCCAGGACCATCCATCTAGCCCTGCCCCAGAAGAGAAGAGATTGAGTGCACCGATGCCCAACCACTTATCTCTCAAGAAAGATGAGTACATGGGAGGACCATTGCAGCAGGTCTCGGGTGATGACGAAACACAGGTGCCAACTGCTGCGGAATGCTGAATTGTGGAGACTGATAAGGGTTGCAGGGGTGAAGACTGGGTGGAAGATGATGTGGAGGACGATGAGGTCCTCGACCCCACATGGAATGAACGTCATGCAGGTGACCTGAGAAGTTTGGAGGAAGAGGCGGTGGTTGCACAGAGCCACCAGCACAGCAGAAGAGGGAGCAGGGTGCAAAAGCGGAGCGGCCGTGCCCTAGACACTACGTCTGCTACTGCCCAATGCAGCAAGGGACCGAGCACATCAAAGCCAGCTCAAAGGAGTTCCCTAGCATGGCAGTTCTTCAGACAATATGATGATGACAGGACACCAGTGGTTTGCACGCTGTGCAATCAGAGCCTGAAGCGAGGCATAAACCTTCTCAACCTGAGCACAACCTGCATGACCAGGCATCTAAGTGCAAAGCACGAGCTGCAGTGGAGTGCACACCTCAAAAACCAAGAAAGGTCTCTGGCTCCTTCTGCTTCCTCTTCTGCTGCTGCAGTCTCAGCCTCTTCATCCACCTCTGTAGTGAGGCCGACACCTGCCACTCCGCAAACAGAGGATCTGCCAGCAACACCACCGCCTCATATGTGACGTGCCCACAATGTGGAACTCCACCTTGCACATGCTGGCCAGACTGTGCGATCAGCAGCAGGCCATAGTGGAGTTTCAGCTGCAGCACGCATGCATGAGTCGCTCTGCGGAACAGCACCACTTCACCACCAGTAACTGGGCCTCCATGTGAGACCTGTGTGCCTCGTTGCGCTGTAACATATGCAGACTAGGCCGCAATTTAATATTTTTTCCCTAAATGGGTCTTTATTGAATAGCGGACTAGAACAACAGTATCCAACGAGTGTATCTCACACGTACAGATACAGACTAAGCCACAATTTAATATCTTTCTGTCCCCTAAATGTTTTTTTTTATTACAATGCGCAATACAACAGTATGCAATGGGCGTATCTCACTGTAACATATGCAGACAGGGCTGCAATCAACTTTTTTTGCCCCAAAATGTTTTTTTTTATTGCAATGCACAATACAACAGTATGCAATGGGTGTATCTCACTGTAACATATGCGGACAGGGCCGCAATCAACTTTTTTTGCCCCTAAATCCTTTTTTTTTTTTATATTGCAATGCGCAACACAACAGTATGCAATGGGTGTATCTCACTGTTAGATATGCAGACAGGGCAGCAATCAACTTTTTTGTCCCCTAAATTGTTTTTTTATATTGCAAGGTGCAATACAACAGTATGCAATGGGTGTATCTCACTGTAACATACGCGGACAGGGCCGCAATCAACTTTTTTTGCCCTTAAATGGTTTTTTTTATTGCAATGCACAATACAACAGCATGCAATGGGTGTATCGCACTGTAATGTATGAATGAAAAACTGAAAAATAATTGTCCCCTTAATTGGTGCTTGTTGAATAGCAGATTTGAAATGCAGTGTCTGTCTAAACGCTGTAAGAATTTTTTAATCCTATCACCTAATACCCAGTGTTAGTGGCCATCATCCCGATAAACAGATACAAAGAGGGTACCCCCAATGGTTTGGGACTGTAAATGCCACTAAATCACTGAAAGAAGTATACACTGAAGTATTTAAAATTAAATTTTTATTATACACAGAGAAAACAAACAATAACTAAATATACATGAATATATTTACCCAACCAAACAGCTGGATACACAAAAATTAAAATTGCATGCAAAGACAGACCAATTTCAGTACAGAAGACTCCTAGGTACCATTGGTGGAGAGAACCGGACCGGACCCTACGTGGGTGTAATACCCTTCTTCAGGGGTCAACCAAAGTTCAATACACTAATTATACCAAAGGAAGTCCTCATATAGAGATAACTGGGCTGTCAATTAAAACGGTATTAACCGAAGGAGGAGTGCCAAGTCTCCCGTATGCATAGTTTGCTGGGAAAGAGGTAGATAGTGGCTGACAAACAGGAAAACCGTGGGCGCAACAGTGATCCACAGTTAGTCCGGGAAAATCCTTAATAGGTATATAGGCCGGTATGAGATACCTGCTGTAAATGAGTATTTCTCATGGCTAGAGGTCAACAGAGTATAATGGAAGTATCAGTCCATAACGTGGAATATTCCTGAAGGTGGAAGTCTGTGTCTTCCTATAGGAGATCACCGCCATTACTCATTAAAAAAAAAAACACCAAAAATATTTCCTTTAGTTAGTAAACGCAATAACTTTTCCGCAAACCAATCAAAATATGCTTATTGTGATTTTTTTTACCAAAAATATGTAGCAGAAAGCAAATTGGCCTAAAATGATAAAAAAAATTGATTTTTACATTTTTTTAGGGGGGGAATTTCATATAAAAAATTTGAAAAATATTGTCGCTCTTTTTTTGTTCATAGCACAAAAAGTATAAATCGCACAGGTGATCAAATACCTCCAAAAGAAAGCTCTATTTATGGGGAAAAAGGGACATAAATATAATTTGGGTACAGCGTTGCATGACCGTGCAATTGTCCGTTAAAAAAACGCAGTACCGAATCGCAAAATATGGCCTGGTCAGGAATGGGGTAAAACCTTCCGGTCATAAAGCGGTTAAAAATACGCTCATTGAGAATTTTTTTGTTAAAGACATGTAGATAAATACATTTTGGCCTAAATATATGACAAAAAATTGAATATATTGGATATTTTTTAACTGTCAAAGTAGAAAAATATTGTTATTTTTTCAAAATTGTCGCATTTTTAATTAATATCGCAAAAAATGAAAATCGCACAGCTGATCAAATACCACCAAAAGAAAGCTCTGTTTGTGGGAAAAAAAGGACGTAAATTTTGTTTGGGTACGGCGTTGCATGACCGCGCAATTGTCAGTTAAAGTTATACAGTGCCGAATTGCAAAAGTGGCCTGGACGTAAGACAGCAAAATCCTCCGGTGGTAAATTGGTTAAATGCAGATTAAGCAGACACATATGCAATGAGCTTGCATGAAATGTGCAGCACCGCACGCCTAACAGACTGATAAAAAAAAAATGTTCTCCTTTCTCCTCCTCACTTGGCTCAGGTCAGGGCATAAAGATTGTGCACTGCACCCACACACAATCAAATCAATGTAGATCGCTGTCTGATTAAAGCAGATTGTTCCTATCCAATGCTTTCCCTACAAGCAATCTCTCCAGCCTGGCCCTACAGTAAACTCCTATCTCTCCCTCCGGGCAAAAGGATTGTGCACTGTACCCCCACACAATCAAATCAATATAGATCACAGTATGATAAAGCAGATTGTTCCTCCTATGCTTTCCCTACAAGCAATCTTTCCAGCCTCGCCCTACAGTGAACTCCTATCTCTCCCTCAGCAGCAGCAATCAGAAACCTGTCCCTAGTATAGTTATAGCAGAGTGACGCGCGGCGCTGTGTGACTCCAGCTTATATAGAGTCTGGGTCACATGCTGCACTGGCCAATCACAGCCATGTCATTAGTAGACATGGCTGTGATGGCTTCTAGGTCACACTAGTTAAACGCTTGCTGATTGGCTGCCTTGCACCTGTTGAAAGCGCGCCAGCAAAACTGCGCCAAAACATCAAATAACATTACCGAACAACGGACAGTGAAATGTTCGGGTTCGGGTCTGGGTACCGAATACCTAAAAGTCCGGCACGAACACGAAAAATACAGTCCGGGTTCGCTCAACCCTAAATGCCAGTAGACTTAGAGATTTTAGTGTTCAGGGTGGATTTCTACTTTAACCACTTCCCGCCCGTCATATAGAAAATTGACGGCCGCAAAGTGGTTGCACTATCCTGCCTGGGCGTCATATGACATGACATGTGTGACACGCAGCATCTCCGATCCTGGTAAAGAGCCTATGACGTAGGCTCTTTACCATGTGACCAGCTGTGTCCAATCACAGCTGGTCACATAGTAAATAGGAAGTGCCATTGACTGGCTTTCCTCAGTTCGCGCCTGACAGGCTTGAGTAGAGGAGAGCCGATCAGCAGCTCTCCTGATGGGGGGGGGGGGGTCTGTGCTGGTAATCAGAACATTGATTACCAGTGCAGACCCTTGGGGGGATTGCACTAGAGCCACCAGGGATCGCCCACCCATGGCCACAATGGATGCCCACTCATGGCCACCAGGGATGCCAATCAGTGCTCAGGGAGCCTGTCAGTGTCCTCCTCATCAGTGCTGCTCATCACTGCTATCTATCAGTGCTGCCCACCAATGCCCATCATTGCCATCTATTAGTGCCGCCCACCAGTGCCCATCATTGCCCATCAGTGCCACCTATCAGTGCCCATCATTGCTGCCTATCAGTGCCCATCAGTGCCGCCTATTAGTGCCCATCACTGCCACCTATCAGTGCCCATCAGTGCTGTCTGTCAGTGCCCATCAGTGCCACCTATCAGTGCCCATCAGTGCTGCATATCAGTGTCCATCAGTGCTGCATATCAGTGCCACCCTATCAGTGCCTCCTCATCAGTGCTCCTCAGTGCAGGAAAAATGTATTTATTTACAAAATTTTATAACATAAACAATAAAAACTTTTTTTTTCAAACTTTCCGGTCTTTTATTTATTTCTTTTGCAAAAAAATAAAAAACATTGCGGTGATCAAATACCACCAAAAGAAAGCTCTATTTGTGGGGAACAAATGACATAAATTTGGTGTAGGTAGAGTGTTGCATGACCTTGCAATTGTCATTCAAAATGCAACAGTGCTAAAAGCTGAAAATTGGCCTGGGCAGGAAGGGGGTGAAAGTGCCATGTATTGAAGTGGTTAAAGTGGATTTAAACCCCATTCATGAAGCTTGACCTGGGCACATATATCTGTAGTGTTTACTTATCCCTCGCTAAAGCCCTAAGTCTTGTGTCTTTCTGCAGCTCTGTTCCTCTGTTATCAGCATAATAACATCTGACAAGTTCTCCGACACAGGAGATAAAAGCAGCTGGAAATTTATGTTGTGGTG
Organism: Pelophylax lessonae; assembly: GCF_965119305.1. Classification (NCBI taxonomy): domain Eukaryota; kingdom Metazoa; phylum Chordata; class Amphibia; order Anura; family Ranidae; genus Pelophylax; species Pelophylax lessonae. The sequence continues at coordinate 233,737,951 of NC_138769.1, forward strand.
GGTGCATAGAGATAGATTAGCAGAGAGCTGGTCTATTTGCAGCACGTTTCTGCATGTTTCTTCCTTCCTCTGCTTATGTGGAGAGGGGTGTGTGCCTTTACTCCAATCAGCTGTCACTCAGTGTATGCCCAGACTCCACACCCAGTGCTGGAACAGGAGGAAAAAAATTCTAACACAATGTTCACTTTCTAAACAGTGTAGAAAGCTGAAGGCAGCAGATATACCAATACAATTTACTTAGGGAGATTTGTTTTCATCTCTGTGTATCATCTAAGGCTGTTCACTTCACTGGGTATATGTGAGGGTTTACATCCACTTTAACCACTTCTGGACCGAAAAGTTTTTCCCCCTTAATGACCAGGCCATTTTTGCGATTCCTTACTGTGTTACTTTAACTGACAATTGCGTGGTAGTGTGACGCTGTACCCAAAAAAAAAATTGATGTCCTTTTTTCCCCACAAATATAGATTTATTTTAGTGGTATTTGATCAGGTCTGCGATTTTTTGTTTTTGTGCTATAAACAAAAAAATAGCAACAATTCTGAAAAAAAAAATAAAATAAATATTTGCACTTTCTGCTATACTGTATAACGGTTAAAAAAAAAAAAAGAAAAATCAAATTTTTTCATCATTTTAGGCCAATATGTATTTTGCTACATATTTTTGGTTAAAAAAAAAAATCCCAAAAGGAATATATTGATTGGTTTATGCAAATGTTATTGCGTCTACAAACTAGGGAAAATATTTATGTCATTTTTATTTATTTATTTATTTTTTTACTAGTAATGGCGGCAATAAGCGATTCTTAGCAGGACTGCGACATTGCGGCGGACAGATCAGACACCTAACTGACATTTTTGACACTTTGGAAGGAACCAGTGACATTACTACAGTGATCAGTGCTAAAAATATGCACTGTTACTGTACTAATGACACTGGCAGGGAAGGGATTAACACCAGGGGTGATCAAAGGGTTAAATGTGTCCCTAGGGGGTGCTTTATAACTTTGTGGGGGATGTACTTATGGAATGAACACAGGGACCTCTATTCCTAAATAGGAGGAACACAGAGTCCCTGTGTTGATTGCTGACAGAACAGCGGTCTGCCGTGTTTACAACAGCAGACCGCTGTTCTCTCTCCACGGGGAGCGATCGCGGGTGCCCGGCGGCAATCGCGGTCGCCGGACACGCAGATCAGCTTACCCTGTGGCGAATGGGTGCGCACACGCGCCTTCGCACGCGCCCCCCCCCACTCGCAGTCCCGCAAAGTGATGTGCAGTTGCGTTGTTTCGTGGGGCAGAGCCAACCTGACGCAGTATATGTACTGCTGGCGGTCGGCAAGTGGTTAAGCCGAATTCCTATAGTAAATCTGTTTAATGATCTATCTCTTTTTTAGCATCGCCTTGCTGTGCGACCAAATAAGTAAATATATAAATTATACAGTATGTAATTATAGTATAGATTTTGATGTTTGGGGAAAAAGATACTATTCCAGCAATGTTTCTTTATTATAGTAGTTTCTTGTACATGTCATGTATTCCAATGAATACATTTTTAGTTTGATCAGTTATAGTTTATTTATTAGGCTGTGGTATTTTACATGTGATCTTGCTTGTGCATTCCAACTGCCATTTGAGTTTATAATAATATCCATCAAATAGTTCAACAATATCCTTTGACTCAGATTGTAATTATTACTTTTGTATGGAGCTCTCGAGCTGATGATTTGCTTGATAAGTACATTTACCGCTTAGACTTTTTAAAAATTGAATTATTTGGGGAGTGTTGACCCTGCATTTTATTAATTGACGCCTGTAAACTGGCAATGAACATTTTCTTTTCAAGCCGGTTTCAAGGCAAACTTTTGCTGTCATGCTTGCCCATGAACTTATCTTTGCAGAGGAATATGTTTAATTCAGTCACCTCTGCTCCTCTTATCTCCCTGCTGTTCTGTAGTTATGCCCCAGAACAACGCAAGGACCTTGTGCTTTGTATTACAACTTTGCTATTGCTATGATAAATACATCCGCTGTTTCACGGGCTGCATTTGTCATCCTTGGTAAAATGGTTGTCATTCTCATTCTGCAGTGTTATGGGATTATGGGAGTATCGCTGTAAGTGGATACTTATCTAGATTTGGTCCTTTGCCTGCAATGAATGGCATTTTCTGCAGTTTATGCTCTACTTTCAGATTTTCAAGCTGTCAGACTGTACACTATCACCTTCCTGTCACACATTTATTAAAAGGTACGGCTCTACAATGCCAAGGAAAAAAAAAAAAACAACTTCACTAATACTTATCCTAAAACTGATCTCATGTAAACACTGCAAGAAACACGACGTGTTTACCTTTTATCTGGGATCATCTGCATATGTACATCATTGCTCATGAAAGAAACATAAAATGATTACGGTAAATACAACTTGAGGGAGAGAGAAGAAAAAGCGCTTCTAAGTGCAGACAGTTTACAGGCTTATTAGGTGCAATAAAATACAAGGGGCAACTCACATGCAGTGAAGTAAAACCAGCTCATTAGGAAGGGGAGTCCCGGATGTCAGCGCTGGATGTCTGCCATGTGGACCGCCAGGGTCTGCTGCTGCGTGAAATAGACCAGGCAGAAGTCCTCAGGGGGAAAGCCAGAGCAGAGGGGATGAAGCTGGACCGCGGCGTGGAAATGGAATGAGGATCAATATATAACTGTGGTGCCTCTGGGGCCAAAGGCAATGGGGGGGGGGGGTGATTAGAGGAGATTACAAGTTGGGGGCATCTTCTAGCTCCTCATTGAGCCCCCCAGGGAAGAGGGTATCCAGGCTGTATATCCAAAAAGTCTCCCTCTGGCAGAGCCTATGAAAGCGCTCTAGTTTCTCTAATTGTCTCACCATAATCCTTTTTGTAAATGCTGCCCCAATTATGTAGTATCTGGTACTATATTTGGCAGGTACTAGGACCCTGCTAAGGTGCCTCCACCACACATGGCAGGCATAAATACAGCTCCCCTGCTTCACTCTCCTGCCTGACGAAGGAGTGCGCATGCCCAGGACCGGAATCATCCAGTGATGTCATCTGCATTCGGTACGTTCTCTGCCACGGTCCAGCTTCATCCCCTCTGCTCTGGCTTTCCAACTGAGAACTTCCGCCTGGGCTCCTCCATGCAGAAGCGAACCCTTGTGGTCCACATGGCGGACATCCAGCCCTGACATCCCAGACTCCCCTTTCTGCTGAGCTTGTTTTACTTCACTCCATGTGAGTTGCCCCTTCTATTTTATTGCACCTAATAAACCTGTAAACTGTATGCATTTAGAGGCCCTTTTTCTTCTCTCTCCTGCCTGTCATTTAGAGCCTGCTTCTGCTCCTGTGAATAAGACTGTCCTAGAGCTCGGACACCATGTCTTAGGATCCTCCCATTCTTGTTGGATTACTTCTTCCTGTCCTATGAACTTCATACTTATATGGACTTCTTATGAACTTCCTATGAACTATTTATACAGAGACTGCCTTCTCAAACAGGGTCTGGTTACCTGTTGGCGCCTTCTATCCTTGTCGTAAATACACTGGAGCACAAGGTTCAAGAGCGTGTCTATGGGAATGTTTGACCATTCTTTCAGAATCACATTTATAATCCAGAAGACCTGGCTTGTAGTCTCTGCTCTAATTCATCCCAAAGGTGTTCTATTGGGTTGAGGTCAGGACTCTGTGCAGGCCAGTCAAGTTCCTCCACCCCAAACTCGCTTATCCACATCTTTATGGATCTTGCTTGGTCCAAATCATTTGGTGGAGGGGGGATTATAGTGTGGGGTTGTTTTTCAGTGTTGCTTCCAGTGAAGGGAACTCTTAAGGTGTCAGCATACCAAGACATTTTGGACAATTTCATGCTCCTAAATTTGTGGGAACAGTATGGGATTGCTCTTTCCTGTTCCAACATAACTGCACACATGAGTCCTGACCTCAACTCTATAGAACATCTTTGGGAAAAATTAGAGCAGAGATTGCGAACCAAGTCTTTTCATCCACATCAGTCCCTGACATCACAAATGCGCTCCTGGAAGAATGGACAAACATTCCCATAGACACACTCCTAAACCTTGTGGACAGCCTTCCCAGAAGAGTTGAAGCTGTTGTAGCTGCAGAGGGTGGGCCAATTTAATACTGAAGCATACGGACTAAGACTGGGATGTCAATAATGTATATATATATATATATAGATATATATATATATATCTATATATATATATATATATATATATATACTGTATGTATATTTAGATGTATTTATTTATATTTATTTTCTATATATTTGTGTATATGGATAGATATACTGTATAAAGCTATCTATAAATATTTGTGTATATAGATAGATAAGTGTGTCTAAAAATGACAGGGATGGAGCACAGATCTTCTATATATATATATACACACATGCACTGTTAATTAATTTATTTATTCTAGTAGATTAGAGGAAGGCTAGAACCAACATCAAATTTTAATTACTGTCCTTGTCAGATCTGGGGAAACTGACAGCAAATCAGAAGAAATCTCTCTAAGAGGAATGTGAATGCCAGTAAAGCCCCACAGGGGCTCTAAATGCCTTGATTAAATTCCATTTAAATCCTGCTAAATCAGGCCAAAAATTTGTCCTGTGGGTGGCCTTATTGGTGCTTATTGGTAAAAGTTGACTTTTTTTCATTTCAGCTTTTGTCAAAGGAGTCCAGCAGAAAATTCTCAGGCAAACAACACCTACTGTACATCCATTTAGATGCAGTCACTGTTTGGGTATGACGACAGCCACAGTTGGCGGCTGTCAGAATAAAATGGCCAGCACTGCGGATTTGTCCATCCATGCTATCGAAAGGAACAAAAAAAAAAGCATTTGAATAGACATTCATTTTAAATGACAGATGTTATCATTGTGACTGATGGTGGAGAGATTGTATTTATGTGGATTGCTGTGACATCTGTACGAAATCAGGTAGATCAGTTTAAAAAAAACTTTTGGGATATAATGACTGGCATCAGAATAGGGTTCAAATTTCAAATGGTGCCCAACCTTTGCAAAACACGTAAGAAAGGTGTGGCTAGAATGTTTAGGAGGGGGGTGGGGGGGACTGAGCTGAATCTGAAATGCCTTCATAAAATAATGGATAACTTTTTAGAGTTTGTGGCCTGAATGTAGTAAAGAAACAAATGTTGGCATGCTGCCATTTTTCAACACCATTATGACTTTTCAATAGCTTTCAAAGGTCATATTGCTGTCAGATTAGTCAGACACATACAGTACGGTATTTCATCTATGACCAGGCATTATACAGAATCATATGGCAGTGTACAGCAGCACAGATCATCACACTGTTGTACAGCACCATGAATAAAGTGTAAGTTTTGTACACTTCAAATAAAGTTTGGCCAAAAAAAAAGGATCCGTGTGACATTACTACAGTAATCAGTGCTAAAATATGCACTGTTACTGTAATAATGACACTGGCAGGGAAGGGGTTAACATTGTGGGTGATCAAGGGGTTGAATGTGAGCCTAGGGGAGTGGTTCTAACTGTGGGGGGGCGTGGCTTGTGAAATTACCATAGAGACCTGTGATCCTATATAGCGGACAGATCGGACACCTAACACATTTTTGACACATTTAGGGGGTGATCAAAGGGTTAACTCAGGGGTGATCAAAGGGTTAAGTGTATGCCTAGGGCATGTTTTCTAACTGTGAGGAGGATGGGCTTGTGGAATCAACACAGAGACCTGTGATCCACAGGGCCGGCGGTCGTGATTTCGACCGGCCACCCGCAATCGCTTCCCGCTGAGAGAGAAGGACGGTCTGCTGTTGTAAATACAGCTGACCGTTCTTCTCTCTGAAATGATCATAGAGTGCCTGTGATCCTTCTATATAGGATCACAGGTCTCTTTGGTCATTTCACAAGTCCCTCCCCATACAGTTAGTAAACACTCCCTAGGCTCACACCTAACCCTTTGATCACCACTGTGTTAACCCCTTCCCTGCCAGTGTCATTATTATAGTAACAGTGCATATTTTTAGCACTGATTACTGTAGTAATGTCACTGTGCCCCCAAAAGTGTCAAAAATGTCAGTTAGGGGTCCGATCTGTCCGCTGCATTGCCGATGTCCCAATAAAAATCGCAGATCGCCGCCATTACTAGTAAAAAAATCAATAAATAAAAATGACATAAATCTTTCCCCTAGTTGATAGACGCAATAACCTTTACGCAAACAAATCAAAATATTCTTATTGCAATTTTTTTTTTACCAGAAATTTGTAGCAGAATACAAATTGTCCTAAAAGGATAAAAAAGGTAGATTTTAATTTTTTTTTTTTTGGGAATATTATATAGCAGAATGTGAAAAATATTGGGGTTTTTTTTGTAAGAATTGTGGCTCTTTTTTTGTTTATAGTGCAAAAAATAAAAATCGCACAGGTGATCAAATACCACCAAAAGAAAGCTCTATTTTTGGGGAAAAAATGACATCAATTTTATTTGGGTACAGCGTTGCACGACCGCGCAATTGTCCATTAAATTAATGCAGTGCCGAATCGCAAAAAATGGCCTGGTCATTAAGGGGGTAAAACCTTTCGGTCCAGAAGGAAGTGGTTAAAAATAAAAGGTTTACCTTTAGAATCTTTTTAACCCCTTAGCACCGACGGAACGCAAATATTGAAGGGGTTGTACCAAGGTGATGCCTGCAGCTAGAGGCATCACCCCGGTACCGTTGTTTAGGACCGACGGTCGGCTTTCTTGTAATGACAACCAATGTAGCTGAGCAGCCACTCAGTTGTCATTACAAAGAGCGGGAGGGGACTCCCCCCTCCCGCTGCCTTCTGTGGCTCACCCGAGTCTCCTGTCTGCACGTCCGCAGGCTGGCGGAAGACCCGAACAAAGCCAAATACGGCTCTGATCGGGTATCCGATGTAAAAACCCAGAAGCAATGTCATGACATTGCTTCTGGATACTGCAGCCTTAAAGGCGCTGGATTTATAAAAAAAAAATGACAGCATTCAAAACAGCCAAACTTGGCGTTTTGATGCTTTTAAGTGCAAAGGAGGGATTTAGGGTCTTTTAGACCCCCCATCCCTCCACAAAGAGCACCTTTCCTGGATGTTTACATTCCTTGTGACAGCAATAACAGTGATCTTTTTTTTTTTTTTTTTTAAATAAAAAACAAAAACAGTGTAAAAATAAAACAAAAGAATTAAGAAAAAAAAAAGGAAAAAATTAAAAGCACCCCATCCCTCCGTGCTTGTGGGCAGAAGCGAACGCTTACGCAAGTTGCATATGTAATTGGTGTTCAAACCTCACATGTGAGGTATCGTCGCGATCATTGAGCGAGAGCAATAATTCTAGCACAAGACCTTCTCTGTAACTCCAAACAGGCAACCGATAAATTTTTTTAAAGTGTCGCCTAAGGAGATTTTTAGGTACCGTAGTTTGTCGCCATTCCACGAGTGTGCGCAATTTTCAAGCATGACTATTATGTGTCTATTTACTCAGTGTAGCATCATCTTTCACATTATACAAAAAAATTGGGCTAACTTTACTGTTTTTTCTTTTTTAATTCATCAAAGTGTATTTCTTCCCAAAAAATTGCATTTGATAGACTGCTGCACAAATACCATGTGACATAAAATATTGTAACAACCGCCATTTTATTCTAAATGGTCTCTTGTAAAAAAAAAAAAATAATAAAAAAAAAAAAAATATATATATATATATATATAATGTTTGGGGATTCTAAGTAAGTTTCTAGCAAAAGATACTGATTTTAACTTGTAAGCAACTAATGTCAGAAAAAGGCTTAGGCTCCAAGGGGTTAAGTACTTAGGTATACTTGTCTTAGCGCCAGTTCACATATGTGCGATGTCAGACATTGCATGTGATTCGGAGCACACTGCTCTGCAAACCACATGTGATGTCTGTGCGATGCAAATTCAGGCATACAGATTCCATGGCTGAATTTGCTTTGCATTCGGACACAAATCACACAGGACTCTTTTTTGGGTCCACACCAGAATCGGATTGCATGGGTGTTCACACCATGCGATCCGATTCATGTCTGAACTGACAGTTCGCACTGCGATATGTAAACTGATCTGGGTGTGTCGTTAACTTTGTATTGACACCTCCAGCGATTCGCATATGGCAGTGTGAACTGTCTGCGAGTCGAGTGCGATGCGGGAACCCGCAGTGTGAACTGCCAGCGAGTTGAATGTGATGTGGGATCACACAGTGGATTCGCAGGGTTCCCGCATCGCATACGTGTGAACTGGGACTTAGTGCTTTAGATGATTGGTTACAATGATCTCAAGAAAGAGCCAGCATGCTGAAAAATAGGTGTACCATTTTTGGATCACATAGCCTTCAAATTACAAAATAATATTATTAAAATACAAAGAATATATTTAGAAATTTATATGGCTGTTGAGGCTGAAGGTTTTTTTACTTTCATGCATTATCTGCATGAAGGTAAAAAACCTTCTGTGTGCAGCAGCCCCCCCCATACTTACCTGAGCCCCATCTCGATCCACCAATGTGCACGAGAGCAGAGAACAGCTTTTCTCCCAGGTCTCTTTCTCATCATTGGCTGAGACAGAAGCCCCCCGTCTGAAAGGGCCTTAACTTTTTCACAGTTTCTTAAAGTGGAGCTCAACCCAAAAGGGGAAGTTCCGCTTTAAGCAATCCTCCTCCCCCCTCCTATGCCACATTTGGCATGTCATTTTTTGGGGGGGGGGGGAGTGGGTACTTAGTTTTGACATGGTTGGGCCGCCTAGGCAATCCGAGTGGAAGTTCTTCTCTCCCCCTCCCTCCCTGCAATCTTCTGGGAGATGTCACAGGTCCCACAAGATTGCCTGGCCATTGAGGAGGCACAGCGCACCTGGTGCATGCGCAGTGCACACCTGGCTGTGAAGCCGCAAACTGTCATAGCCGAGGGCCCACATTTGTAATGCCGGCGCTGGGGAGAAGAGAGGGAGAGAACCGAGGGTTCGGGCGGCCACATCACTGGATAAGGTGTTTATTAAAAGTCACTTTTTGTAGCTGCTGCCTTTTATTAAACACAAAAACCGCTGGATCATTATTGTATTTAAAGTGATATTAACCGCTTGCTGACCGCCGACAGTATATTTACTGCGGCAGTCAGCCCCTCCTGGGCAAAGCGACGTAGTACTACGTCGCTCACCCAGGAGCCTGCAGGGGGCGAGCGCGTGTGGCCGGAGGCGAGCTCCTGCCCCAGCTCGTTCAGGGACATCCCCGCACCAGTGACCGGCAGCTCCGATGTCCGCCGGTCACTCGCGATCTCCCGCTGGAAAGGGAGAAAGGCAGACGGCTGATGTAAACAAAGCCGCCTGTCATTCTCCCTGGTGTAACTGCAGAGATCATACAATCCTGCTATGTAGGATCATATGTCTCTGTGGTTACATCACAAGCCACGCCCCTTTACAGTTAGAATCACGCCCCTAGGGGCACACTTAACCCCTTGATCACTAATAGTTAACCCCTTGCCTGCCAGTGTCATTTTTACAGTAACAGTGCATATGTATGGCACTGATTACTGTAGTAATGTCACTGGTACCCCCAAAAGTGTCAAAAATGTCAGTCAAGGGTCCGGTCTGTCCACCGCAATGTCGCAGTACCGCAAAAAAAAAAAAGAAATCGCAGATCGCCGCCATTACTAGTTAAAAAAAAAACAATAAAAATGACAAAAATCTTTCCTTTAGTTAGTAAACACAAACCAATCAAAATACGCTTATTGCGATTTTTTTACCAAAAATATGTAGCAGAAAACAAATTGGCCTAAAATGTTAATAAATTTTGATTTTTACATTTTTTTGGGGAATTTCATATAAAAAATGTGAAAAATATTGTTATTTTTTCAGAATTGACGCTGTTTTTTTGTTAATAGCGCAAAAAATAAAAATCGCACAGGTGATCAAATACCACCAAAAGAAAGCTCTGTTTGTGGGAAAAAAAAGGAGATCAATTTCATTTGGGTACAGTGTCGCACGACTGCGCAATTGTCCGTTAAATTCACGCAGTGCCAAATCGCAAAATAGGCCCTGGTCTTTGAGCAGGAAAATACTCCGGGGGCTTAAGTGGTTAAAGGCAGATTTTTTCTCTAAATAACAAACATGTTACACTTACCTGCTCTGTGCAATGGTTTTTCACAGAGCAGCCCCAGCACAAGTTGAAGTTATAAGCTGATTGGTTACTATGCACAGCTGCACCAGAATATTATTATTATTATACACTATTTATATAGCACCAACAGTTTGCGTAGCGCTTTATAATATAAAAGGAGACAATACAGCAACAATACAGATTCATTACAGGGGGGTTAGGAGGGTTAAGAGATTCTGTGTGCACCAGTTTTAGTAACTCTCCCCCTTAGCCTGGGTTTACACTGGTGCGTTCAGAACACTGTATGTGATTCACACAGGAATTGCACCACATTCCTATACACATCACATGAAATCTCTTTGCGGTGCAATTTGAGCTATATATATGATGATGGCTCAAGTCGCATCTCATCCGCACCAAAATAGCGCAGGACCATTTTTTTCCCCTTACCTGAATCGCATTGCATGGGTGTTCAAACCCTTGTGAGGCGATTCTGGCATTTGCACTGCATTTTGCGATCTGTTTCGGGGTATTGTTAATCTAACATTAAGTGACGGTTCACACTATAGCGATGTCAGACATTGCATGTGATTCGCACCGCACTGCTCTACAAATCACATGCGATGCAAATCCAGCCATACAGGTTGTATGGCTGAGATTGCATTGCATTCGGAACCAAAGTCGTGCAGGACCCTTTTTTTGGTCCGCACCAGAATCGGATCACTTGGGTGTTCACACCTATGCAATCCGATTCCTGTCTGAATTGACAGTTCGCACTGCAATTTGAAAACTAATCTGGGGGTGTCATTAACTTTGTATTGACACTCTCAGCAGTTTGCATGTGGCAGTGTGAACTGCCTGGGAGTTGGGTGCTATGCAAGATTCGCAGGGTTCCCACATTGCACAAATGTGAACTGGCATGGACGCAATGCGCTTGCTATGCGATTGAAACGCTTAAGATGTGCTGCGTTTCCTGCATCGCATTAGTGTGAACCAGGGCTGACACCCGCAGCAGATCACATGGGTGCTGTGCAGTGTGATGCAATGTGGAGAAATGCAGTGAATCTTGTGCGTTTCCCGTGTCATATCAATGTGAACTAGGGCTGACACCCGCAGAAGATCGCATGGACGCAATGCGATCGCTATGCGATTGAAACAATTAAGATGTGCTGCGTTTCCTGCATTGCATTGGTGTGAGCCAGGGCTGACACCCACAGCAGATCACATGGGCGCTGTGCAGTGTGATGCAATGCAGAGAAATGCAGTGAATCTTGTGCGTTTCCCACATCACCTCAATGTGAACCAGGGCTGACACCCGCAGAAGATCGCATGGACACATTGCGATTGCTATGTGATTGAAACGCTTAAGATGTGCTGCGTTTCCCACATCGCATTGGTGTGAACCAGGGCTGACACCCACAGTAGATCACATGCTCGCTGTGCAGTGTGATGCAATGTGGAGAAATGCAGTGAGTCTTATGCGTTTACCGCGTCACATTAGTGTGAACCAGGACTGACACCCGCAGAAGATCGCATGGACGCAATGCGCTTGCTATGCAATTGAAACCCTTAAGATGTGCTGCATTTCCCGCATCGCATTAGTATTAACCAGGGCTGACATCCGCAGCAGATAACATGGGCTCTGTGCAGTGTGATGCAATGCGAAGGAATGCAGTGAGTCTTGTGCGTTTCCCGCGTCGCATCAATGTGAACCAGGGCTGACACCCACAGAAGATCGCATGGACGCAATCCGATTGCTATGCAATTGAAGTGATAAAGATAAGCTGCGTTTCCTGCATTGCATTGGTGTGAGCCAAGGCTGACACCCGCAGCAGATCACATGGGCGCTGTGCAGTGTGATGCATTGCAGAGAAATGCAACGAATCTTGTGCGTTTCCCACGTCGCAACAATGTGAACCAGGGCTGACACCCACAGCAGATCACTTGGGCGCTGTGTAGTGTGATGCAATGCAGAGAAATGCAATGCATCTTGTGCATTTCCCGCGTCGCATTAGTGTGAACCAGGGCTGACACCAGCAGCGAGGAACGCACAAGATTCACTGCATTTCCCCACATCGCATCGCACTACATAGCAATCACATGGATTCTTGTGTGTTTTTCCCGAATCGCATCAGTGTAAACCAGGGCTAAGGGTCTATTTATACAAAAGTGGGAGAAGTTTGAGACTTTAAATGAGGCGTGTGACACGGCCAATTAAATAAAACATGTTTATTGCAATAACAATCACAACGCATGTCATAAAAGTAAAAAAGATGAGATTATGATGTAAAACATTGTAAATATGAGCTATTTATGCACCCAAGATTCACCCATTTTACGCCTAAGATTCAAAAGGGTTAGGCTGGCCATACACGATACAATTTTCTGAACAATTTTCTTGAAATTTACCTTCAACTATGTAGTAGAAAGGCCTGCCTAATTAGATACAAATGAAAGTGTTGTTTAGCTTTGACCTCACATTATGTGGTTTGTGGTAAATCTAACAGAAAATTGTACAACAAAAGTAGAACATGTATGGCCAGCCTTACTCCTGTGTGAAAGCTATGCAAATCTTAGGTGAAAAGAATAATAAATAAACCTTTAAATGAAAGAATATAAGCCACTCGGTACTTATCCACACCGTTTAAAAAGCACACCTTATGAATTAAGAAAAAAAAGAAAGGATCGGTTTTCGTTATATAAGCAAATGTAACGTAAGTGGCTCATGGAGTAAAGCTGAGAGTTTTTGTTCAGCAAAACGAAATGGCTTAATCAATTTCCCGTGTATTCTCTACCATTCATCCCTATTGTTCCTTTCTAAACACCCTATAAATAGTGCTTATGTTGTACTTGCTGCTCTGTTTCCCACCTGCCTTTATCAGATAGGAGGATGACTACATAAATAAGCTCCATAAATTGTGTCTAATTATAGAGATTCGGATTTTTGTGTA